>NC_041749.1:6169699-6495807 GCF_004115215.2 Ornithorhynchus anatinus
GCTCCTCCAGTTTAACATTTCTAAAATTCAACTTCTCATCCTCCCTCCTAAACCCACTCCTCCTCCCGATTTTCCCTTCGCAGTAAAACACCACCAACTTCCCTTGACGCAACCTGAAGACTATCTTTGATTCCTCGCTGTCTTTCAACTCTCCCACTGAGCAGTTCGTTAAATCTTTTTATCTCTTCCTCCGCAATAAATAAGAAGAAATTGTATTGATTCATCACTTACTATAATAATAATTGCAGTATTTGCTAAGCTCCATGTCCTCTCAGGGTGGCACCTGGAGAGTTCCCAGTCCTCTACCAGTCTCGACTATGGAAGGGAGAGTGAAGCAGAGGCCCGTCCTTTCCATTCCTAGCTTGGGCAGTGGCTAGCGAGTGGAAGACCGTCTGCTACAAGTCAAAACTCCCCCGTGCTGGACGGCAGCGGCACGGGAGAGGGTCGAGGGCAGAGACTCGAGTTTACTGCGCGGAAGGAGGCAATGGTAAAGCATTTCCCTGTTTTTTCCAAAGAAAACTCTAAGGATCCACTACCAGAACGATTGCAGGTGGAGGTAGGGCGTTCTGGGACAGATGCGTCCATGGCGTCGCTATGGGTAGGACACGACTCGACAGCATAAGACACCACCAACAGCAATCATTCATTCGTTAGTGTTTTTTGAGCGCTTACTATGTGCAGAGCACTGTACTAAGCGCTTGGAATGGACAAATCAGCACTGATAGGCACTGTACTAAGCAATGGGGTGGATAGAAGCAAATCGGGTTGGACACCGTCCCTGTCCCGCATGGGGCTCACAGTTTCAACCTCCATTTTACAAGTGAGGTAACTGAAGCACGGAGATGTGAAGGGGCTTGCCCAAGACCACACAGCCTACAAGTGGCAGAGCTGGGATACGAACCTATGACCCTTTGACTCCCAGGCCCGCGCTCTAGCCACGACGCCATGCTCCTTCAAAAATCAACGCGAAATAGACGCGGCCCCTCGGCTCAGGGGGCTTACGGCCTAAAAATGAGTAGGATTTCGGGAGCCACTACGGAGCGAGATCTTATCAAGCTCCCAAATGAAAGAAAAGAAATCGGATTTCCTTTTAAAAGTTACTCAGCAAACCAGTTATTTGCCATTTGAACCCAAGTCCAGTTGCAAGCCTTCTGGACGGTTCTGGGTATTCGAATGAAATCACGGCCTGGAAGTTGGATTGGTAGGGTGGCTAAATTGAACGCACCTGGTCCTCCCAGAGTGTCCCTGAGGAATTTGGGATACTAATGTTCTATGGCGCTTCCTATGTAAAACTAACCACATTTCATTTCCTAAGAGAGTGCTATGTGTGAAACTGGATTTAGTGCGGGTCTCTACTGTGCAATCAGAGGACCTAAATTTAATTTATTAAAACTGGAGATGACTGGAGAAAACATCATCCGACCGTGAAGTGTTATTGATTCTAGAGGTGGGATTTGGATTTATGCTACCAAAATCACAGTCAGATACCTTGGGCAATAGACTCCATATCAGTTTACGGAAAGATGGAAAATCCAAATTCAAAAAAAGAAGAGGTAACCATCATGGTCTTTATTAACTTCTTATTATGTGCCAAGGTGATTAGCTTGTATCTACCCCACTGCTCAGAACGGCGCTGGACTCATAGTAAGTGCTTAACAAATACCATCATCATTGTGGTCATTATTAATATTATTATTTTTATTATCAGGCACTGGGATGGATATAATTCAAGTGGATCACCCACAGACCCTGTCTTCCACCGTGCTCACAGTTTAAAAGGGAAAGAGAAGAGACATCTAATCTCGTTACCGATGTGTCCATTCCAGGCGCTCAGTAGAGTGCTCTGCACGTTGTGAGCGCTCAGTAAATACTGTTGAATGAATATCTAATCCCCATTTTAAAGAGAGGGAAATTGAAGCCCAGAGAGGTTAACTAACCTACCCAAGGTCACACAGCAGGCAGGTGGTGGAGCCAAAATTAGAATCCAGATCTTCTGACTTCTAGTGCAGTGTTCTTTCCACTGGGCTACGCTGATTTTTCTGTGATCCAAGGAGTTAAGTTTTACGCCCAGCTCGATCCGGGAAAATGTAAACAGATGAAGCTAGGGAAGAAGCCAGTGACTGTGAGCCCGTCGTTGGGCAGGGGTGGTCTCTATCGGTTGCCGAATTGTACGTTCCAAGCGCTTAGTACAGTGCCCTGCACGTAGTGAGCGCGCAACGAATACTACTGAAATACCACCCGAGCCTTCTTAGAAGGGAAGGTGGAGAAGTTAAAGCTATTGAAATGAAGCCTTAACACCCCGGAGCTCCTTCTTGACCTCCTCCAAGGCTATGGGCTCCGATTCTTGCAGAATCAACAATATTTATTAAATACCTGCTGTGTGCAGATCACTGCACTAAGCATTTGGGTGAGTCCAGTAATCATAATAATAATGTTGGTATCTGTTAAGCGCTTACTATGTGCAGAGCACCGTTCTAAGCGCTGGGGGAGATACAGGGTGATCAGGTTGTCCCACCTGAGGCTCCCAGTTAATCCCCATTTTACAGAAGGGGGAACTGAGGCCCAGAGAAGTGAAGCGACTCGCCCACAGTCACACAGCTGACGAGCGGCGGAGCCGGGATGCGAACCTATGACCTCTGACTCCCAAGCCCGGGCTCCTTCCACTGAGCCCCGCTGCTTCTCTAAGGACGTGACTCCCGCCCTACCGTGGTGTCTAGGCAGGACGGTTGCCAGTGATTTAATTTTCAGGCACCTGATAAGGTCAGTCCAAGTTCTGAATGCTGGTTATTGGAGAGGATTTAAAATTCATCCATCCATCCATCCATCCATTCATCCATCCATTCAATCGCATTTGCTGAGCACTTACCGTGTGCCGAGCACTGAGTGCTAGAGTAAGTTGAGTATTTGAGTAGCGAGAAAGAGCGTGGCTCGGTGGAAAGAGCCCGGGCCTGGGAGTCGGAGGTCATGGGTTCGAATCCCAGCTCCGCCCCTTGGCAGCTATGTGACTGTGGGCACGTCACTTCACTTCTCTTGGCCTCAGTTCCCCCATCTGTAAAATGGGGATGACGACTGTGAGCCTCACGCGGGACAACCTGATGACCCCGTATCTACCCCAGCGCTTAGAACAGTGCTCGGCACATAGTAAGCGTTTAACAGATACCCGCATTATTGCTATTATTATTTCAGTCGGTATTTCTTAATATTCAGAAAGCATTTCTGAGAGCATACTGAAACAAGTATTTCCTAAGTCATGTAGGAAATAGGTGGTATCTCCTACGTGCCAATTTGGTCAATCATATCTAGTGAGCTCTTACTGTGTGCTGAGCACTGTACCGAGCGCTCGGGAGAGTTCAACAGTACAACGGACACATTCCCTGCCCACAGTGAGCTTACAGTCGATAAGGAAATCAGGGTTTGGGGTTTTGTCCCTCCCTCTGGGCTTTCTCCTCATTTTCTTTATTTGACTGATCTGTCCTTTAAACAAAATAAGGTTAACCTTCTTCCTAAAGGTATTTACCAGGTTTTTATAGCTGAAAAAAGATAGGTCTATTGTGCATCCTAATAGAAGGCAAAAACAACCTTGCTTTCGTACCTCTATTTCAGCGTACTCTTCCAAGTGCTTTGGACGGTGCTCTGCACGCAGTAAGCTCTCAATAAATCCCATCGATTGATTTGTAGAATGCTAAGGGGGAATGATTCAAACTTCCTCAATCCCTCGCCTTCCTCTTTTAATTCAATTCTCAATTCGACGCTCCCCTGTATCTCTCTGCAGAGCAAGGGTCTGAGCTAGGAAACCGGAGTCGGTATCGAAATTCAATTCGTTTCAGCTGAATATCCCTAATGAGAAAAAAAAAAATTGGCTCCAAAAGACTTACGACTCTACAAGTAGGATTCAGATTTCAGTTACCATAATTGCATTCAATCACTCTGGGCCAAAGAGCAATTGGAGGAGGGATGGTATAGTCTTTAGCTGGAATAATTACCTGTCAGTCAGGTTTATATGTTTTTTGTTTGTCCTGTCTCCTTTAGATTTGGAAATTCCTTCAGGGCAGGACCATTTCTTCTACTCCCTTGGGGTCACCACACAATTTTTTAACGTAGTGACCTTTCACCCTACATGAAATGTTTTCCAAAGCGTAAGGCTGGGCTTCGAATCTTAGACCTTTCAGCCTTTGCCAAAATCACTACACTGCAAGATGGATAGCTTTGGATGTTTAGATTGTACATGTTTTTAATTTTCAGAATGAGGGCTTTAAAGAATGATGCGGAATTCCTGCAGTAGGTGGTGCCAGATATTTTGCTAACGCTGCCTTTCTAATGCATACATTACATTTCCTACATTACTCAGGTAATTCTAGGATATAATGTTGAATTTTCTCTGAGCTGCCCTTGCCTCACACTTTCTTTTAGAGACTACTTATCCCTGGCCCACCCGGATGAAACTGAATAGAACTACTTGGAAATATCGTAGTAACTTAACACAGATTTCTTTCCCTTAAGCCTGCAAGATCATATGGTGTCGGGAACGTGTTCTCCAACTCTCTAATAATAATGATAATAATGTTGGTATTTGTTCAGCGCCTACTATGTGTGCAGAGCACTGTTCTAAGCGCTGTGGAGATACAGGGTAATCAGGTGGTCCCACGTGAGGCTCACAGTTAATCCCCATTTTACAGATGAGGTAATTGAGGCCCAGAGAAGTGAAGTGACTTACCCAAAGTCACCCAGCTGACAAGTGGCAGAGCCGGGATTCGAAACCATGGCCTCTGGCTCCCAAGCCCGGGCTCTTTCCACTGAGCCACGCTGCTTCTTACCGTAGTCTGTGCTCTCTACTGTAACACTGTACTCTCCCAAGCACTCAGTACAGTGCTCTGCACATAGTAAGTGTCCAATAAATACGACTGGCGATCCCAGTATTCCTTTCAATGCAGCATACAAGAAAACGGCTTAAAGTCCCGTTATTCCTCTCCATTTTCCATCTCATCCCATTTTCATTCGTTCAATAGCAGTTACTGAGACATTTACGGTGCACAGAGCGCTGTACTAAGCGAATGGGAGAGTACAATAAAACAATGAGCCGACAGTCTCTGCCCACAACAAGCTTAGACTTTAGAGTTTAATCCCATTTGGATTTAAACCAATTTTTTTATAAATTTCTAGGTTTACAGAATATTAAATCATATTGAAGGGTATGGATACGATCTACATTTCTTACGTTTCTCTCAAATATCTACAAGGTGTGCCCTTCAATGAGGACCGTGAAGGTTGTTGATTTGGAGGTGTTCATACTAAAACGATAACGAACCCCCATTTTATGATACAAAATACATACATTTAGTGTTGAACATAACCTTTGTCTTACTTTTTCATTCTTATTTTAATAAGCAGAATGATTCGGGTCCTTACTCTCCTTGTAAAAGATAGGTAATAGGTAAACTTGATTTTATTACTACTTAGGATATTCATAAGGAACAGATCATTTGAGAAAGAAATGGGGGGGGGGGAAGGTGTGAACTGAATGTGACACCCACGTGTGGTTTTAGCCACATATCGGAGAGGATTGGTTTAGTCAAATATAAACATTTGCACCTTTCTCTGCTTGTAAAGCAAAGCTTTATTAAGGTCGCATCTCCTCCAAGGGGACTTCCCCAGTTAAGCCCTCTTTTCATTCATTCATTCTTTCATTCATTCATTCAGTAGTATTTATGGAGCGCTTACTATGTACAGAGCACTGTACTAAGCGCTTGGAATGGACAATTCTGCAACAGATGGGCACAATCCCTGCCCAGTGACGGGCTCACAGTCCAAACTCCCTCTCCCCAGGATCTATCCAGTTTGATCTGTGATATTTGGGCATTTGGTATTTGTCCCACCTCAGCCTCACAACACATATGTACATATCCATAAATTACATATTATAAATTATTTATTTATATTAACGGCTGCCTCCCCTGCTAGACTGCGAGTTCCCCATAAAAGAGAAGGTGTCTACCAATTCTGTTGTATTGTACTCTCCCAAGTGCTTATCAAAGAGGTCCAGACTAAGCTCACTGTGGGCAGGGAATGTGTCTGTTTACAGTTATCGTGTATTCTCCAAAGCCCTTAGTACAGTGCTCTGTAATAATAATAATAATAATACTCTTGGTATTTGTAAAGCGCTCACTATGTGCAGAACACTGTTCTAAGCGCTGGGGGAGATACAGGGTAAGCGGGTTATCCCACATGGGGCTCACGGTTAATCCCCATTTTACAGATGAGGTGACCGAGGCACAGAGAAATTAAGCGACTTGCCCAAGGTCACACAGCTGACATGTGGCAGAGCTGGGATTCGAAACCTCTGACTCCCAAGTCCGGGCTCTTTCCACTCAGCCGCGCTGTTACTATACATAGTAAGTGCTCAAAAAATACGAGCGGATGAATGGATGAATGAATGCTCTGCAAACAGTAAGTGCTCAATAAATACCACTGATTGATTCATTCATTCATTCCTTCATATGGCATTCAAGAATGACTTCAGATAAGCGGTTCAACAGGTTCCAAACAGCTAGAGTGGTCATACTGAAAATCCCATCCGTTCAATCCTCAAAGGCTGGTCCTAGAATGATGGCATTTATTCATTCGTATTTTTTCAGCGTTTACTACGTGCAGAGCACTGTACTAAGTGCTCGGAAAGTACGACTGGCCAACAGACAGAGACAATCCCTGCCCAACAATGGGCTCACAGTCTAGAAGAGGGAGACGGACAACAAACAGGTAGACGGGCATCACTATCATCAAAATAGATCAAAAGAGCCCCAGATAGATGCATGCCATTAATAAAATAAATAGAATAATAAGCGTGTACAAATATACACGAGTGCTGTGGGGCGGGGATTTATCGACGTGTGAATTCATCACTGTGAGGCAACCTCACGCCAACTCGAGCCAATAGCAAAGAAGAGAAGGCCCGCCGCTCACCTCCTCACGGTCCCTCGTTTGCACCTGTCCCGCCGTCGACCCCCGGGCCGCGTCCTCCCGCCGTCCCGGAACGCCCTCCCTCCTCACCTCCGCCAAACTCACTCTCTTCCCCTCTTCAAAGCCCTACTGAGAGGTCACCTCCTCCGGGAGGCCTTCCCACACTGAGCCCTCCCTTTCCCTCCGCCCCTCCTCCCCATCCCCCCCTACTCCCTTCCCTCTGCTCTTCCCCCCTTCCCCTCCCCTCAGCCCTGTGTATATTTGTATATATTATTTATTACTCTATTTTAATGATACATATATATATATATATCTATGATTCTATTTATCTGGATGATTTCTACGTCAGACTACTTGTTTCGTTCCGTTTTGCTTTGCTGCCTCCCCCGTTTCGACTGTTATTGGGCAGGGGTTGCCTCCATCTGTTACCGAATTGTACATTCCAAGCGTTTACTACAGTGCTCCGCACACAGTAAGCGCTCAATAAATACGACTGACTGAATGAATGAATGAAACGCCTAAAGGACATGGATAGGGTCACCATGTCATACCATATGCTGACAAGTTCACCATCACGGGCAGTTGCAACCCACAAGTGGATCGGCTTGTCGAGATGTCCGCTTGTTGCGGGCGGGGAACGTGTCTGTTCATTGTTGCACTGTAGTCTCCCAAGCGCTCAGTACAGTGCTCTGAACGGAGCAGACCGTCCTCTAGACTGCGCGCTCGTTGTAGGCAGGGATTTTCACTGTTTATTGTCGAACTGTACTTTTCCAAACACTTAGTACAGTGCTCTTTACAGACACAGTAAGCGCTTAATAAATACTACTGAATGAACAATAAGTGCCCAATAAATACGACTGAATGAATGAATGAGGGAAAAAAGTCTTTGGCAGGACCCCAAAAGTCGGGGGAAACCTGATAGTGAAGGGATACTTCGTATCTGTAACTTTTTTTTATATTTATATTAATGTCCGTCCCCTGCCCCCCGAGACTGTAAGCTCACCGTGGGCAGGGACTGTGTCCGTTGCACCGTCCTCTCCCAAGCGCTCAGTACAGTGCTCTGCACACAGTAAACGCTCAATAAATACAACTGAATGAAAGTCCACTGGGGGAACCTGGGCACGAAGACTTGAAGCAGTCATTCACCGCATCGGTGATAACATGGTCCGAATATACGGATGCGCTAGCGGAGAGTTGAGTGGAAGGGGCAGTGTATATGAACAACTTCAAACCCTTCGACGAAACAAAAGATTCACGGTCCAGCGTAGCGGACGAAAAGAAATCAGAACAACGCATAATATGATCCTGGACACGTTCACAAACGATACGACGGCTAAAGCGTTCGTGAGCGTGGACGGGCCTGACGGAATACGCCCGAAGAGGGACGCTTCCGTGAAGGGTTCCTGACTCAACGGAGAAGCCTTCTCAGCTCGATGACGTAGACGCGGCGCGAAGTGAATGACGACTCAAAGCCAACAATTTGGATATGCTCCGCAAAGACGTAGAATGAGTGTTTAGATGGAAAAAACACGCTGGAAATACATCGCTATTTGCAAGGAAGAAGAGGTCCGAACCAGGAATCGACCGAGTTCGGGCCGGCTACAAACTTAGCCGCGGAAGAAAGACGTATCACAATAATACTTCAAAGATGATTACGTTCTTGTAAAGTGCCGGAGTTTTAAAAGGATCCAGCTTGGCCACCAAGGCAACCCTGAGGCAGAAGCCGTTCTTAACTGTAATTGTGTTCCAACTTTCGGTCACCTCTCATTCATTCATCAAGACCAAGGAAGATTACCGAGGACCCGCCGTGTGCCGTCCCCCGGAGTTAGCTTTGGGAAAAGAGGTCCCTGGGTTAATTAAGAAAGAAAAAAAAAACCATCTAAATAAATAAATAAATCATTTCCCTTCTCTTCCAGGGGGCTCACGCTGAAAAACAGGCGCAGCGGAACCCTTGTAAGAATTAAAGAATCAGTCAACGAGACAGGCTTCCTTGAGAGACATTGTACCCTCCCAAGTGCTTAGTACAGAGCTGCAGTAAGTGCAGATGGGAGCAAGTCACTTCACTTCTCTGGGCCTCGGTTACCTCATCTGTAAAATGGGGATTAACTGTGAGCCTCACGTGGGACAATCTCATTCCCCTGTATCTCCCCCAGCGCGTAGAACAGTGCTCCGCACGTAGTAAGCGCTTAACAAATACCAACATCATTATAAGGACTCAAAAACAAAGACCTGTCCTTGCCTCACGGGGAAACATTTTACCCATCAGGTCTTAATTTTCCATAATATTGTCTTCTCAGCAGTCCTTCCGTTTTTTTCCCTCCCCTCTGTAACCTAGCAAACAGTCATCCGAGTTCCGGCATGTCTAGAGTTTGGGCCTGGGAGGCCAAAGGACCTGAGTTCCTTCCCCTGCTCCACCACCTGTCTGTTGTTTGACCTTGGACAAGTCACTTCTCTTCCTCTGGGCCTCCATTACCTCCTCTGTAAAATGGGGCTCGAGTCTGTGAGCCCGATGTGGGACAGAGACTGTGTCCAATCTGATCAGCTTGTATCTACCCCGGCGCTTAATACAGTGCCTGGCACATAGTAAGCGCTCAACAAATACTGCAATTACTATTAAGTAATTCAGTTATTTCACTATGTGAATTCCTTAATCCTTATTCCATTCAGCTCCTCCGACTGTCAGCTCCTTGTGGGCGAGGGCAGTCTTTTATTCAACTTTCCTACGTTTATTTCCAAGGAGCAAGTAGAGCGTTACACTCGTGTTAGTTACCAGTGACATTTTGGACACCCAAGCAGCTTCTATAAGACCTGGGAATTACTAAAGCGGGCAGAAAAGATGTTAAAGACACAGGGAAAGACATAGTTAGCCAACTGGAACCTTCCCACCACCCCTACTATTCCCAGCCAGACTAGCCTGGTATGTGGGAATTAGGAGAGGGATTGCCCTCCTGGGAGAGAAAAGATGATTAGGAATTCTAGAAACAGATTTTTAAATGGCAATGAGAGTTTATCGGTGTGAAAAAGGAATCTCATGTACCGTAAGCCCGTCTTTTAGACTGTGAGCCCGTTGTGGGCAGGGATCGTTTCTCTTTATTGCCAAATTGTACTTTCCAGGTGCTCAGTACAGTGCTCTGCACAGAGAAAGCGCTCAATACGATTGAATGAATGAATGAATGAATGTGCTCACAGGGTGGAAGGAATCTTGGGTATTTGCCTAGGCATTTTCTGCCCCAGGCTGGTATTGATAAAAGAGGAAATGATAACGGCGGCCTCTCCTTACCTCGCAGAGATCTGTGAGTGGAAATGAGATCACTGATGGAATGCTTTGAGATACTAAAAAATTTTATATAAAAAATTAATTCTATCATCATCGGTGCTTAGTATGGTGCCTGACATATAGTGAGCATTTAACAAGTGTTATTATTATTATTAGGACCTTCCCATAGGTACGTTCATCAATCAATCATATTTATTGAGCGCTCACTGTACGCAAAGCACTGTATTAAGCACTTGGGAGAGAAGTATACAAAAGAGTGGGTAGATATGTTCCTTGCTCATAGTCTAGAAGAGAGAAGCAGCACTGTGGAGTGAATAGAGCCCGGGCCTGGGAGTCGGAAGGTCACGGGTTCTAGTCCCGGCTCTGCCACTTTGTAACCTTGGTCGAGTCACTTCACTTCTCTGTGCCTCAGTTATCTCATCCGTAAAATGTGGATTGAGATCATGAGCCCCACGGGGGATGGTGCTGGGTCCAACCTGTTTTGCTTCTATCCACCCCAGCGCTTAATACAGTGCCCGGTACATAGTAAGCGCTCAACAAATACCACAATCATTATTATCAGAGGGGTTAGACACTGATATAAATGACGAGCGCTGCGGCCCTGAGGGAGGGGTGAATAAAGGGAGCAGATCAAAGTGTAAGGGAGAGAGAGAACGGGAAATGAGGGAAGGCTTTTTGGAGGCCTCTTCATCTTGTGGTAAGAAAGGCAGCTACAATAACAATGATAATAATGAAAATAATAATGTTATTTATAATTTACTATGTGCCAAGCACTGTATTAAGCACTAGAGTAGATTTAAGACTATGAGCCCCTCGAGGGACAGAACCTGTGTAATTGCACATGCATCTTCCTTTCCCAGGGCTTAGTAGAGTGCTCTGCACACAGTGAGCACTTAATAAATACCATGATTACTATTACTAGTAGAAGACAGTCAGATCAGAGACAGTCACTGCCCCACCTGTGGCTCGCGGTATAAGTAGGAGGGGAGAACAGGCGTTTAATTCCCATTTTACACCTGAGGAAACTGAAGTCCAGGAAAGTTGAGTGACTTGCCCAACATCACACAGCAGGCAATCAATCACTCAATCAATGGTATTTATTGAGCACTCGCTCTTTGCAGAGCACTAAACTAAGCACTTTGGAGAGGTCAGTATAACGGAGTTAGGAGACACGCTTCCTGCCCGCAGTGAGGTTGCAATCTAGAGGGGGAGACAGGCATTGATAGAAACAGATAATAATAATGTTGGTATTTGTTAAGCATTTACTATGTGCAGAGCACTGTTCTAAGCGTTGGGGTAGGTACAGGGTAATCAGGTTGTCCCGCGTGAGGCTCCCAGTTAATCCCCATTTTACAGATGAGGTAAGTGAGGCACAGAGAAGTGACTTGCCCACAGTCACACAGCTAAGTGGCAGAACTGGGACTCGAACCCACGACCTCCGACTCCCGAGCCCGGGCGCCTTCCACGGAGCCACGCTGCCTCTCTTAAATACATTATGGTTATGTACATAAATGCTATGGGGGGGTTGAGGAAAGGGTGAATAAAGTGTACAGATTGAAATTCAAGGGCGACAAAGGAGAGTGAGAGGAAAGGAACTGAGGGCCCCGTCAGGGACGTAGCATTGCTGGGTTTAGAACCCAGGTCCTCTGATTCCCAGGCCCGGGCTCTTCCCACTAAGCCACACTGCCTCTCAAGATATAGCAGTCTGTGGGCGAGGAGAGATACGCGGATTCTCTAAGAATAATGACCCTCTGTTGCGTGACGTGTTCGTCGGACGGAATCTCAGTGTATCTTCTCTTGCCATTTCATTCTTCTTTGGGCTACGATAATAGCCCTGATGAATTGCATTTTCAAATTCGTATTTCAGGTCGGTATCGTGAGGGGAAGCTTAAGGGTTTCTTTCTGCAATTTTCAAACACTTGGAAATAATCACCATCTTATTAAAACTCAACAGTTGAGGTAAATGGCAGCAATGTGAGGAACGCTGAAATGAAAGAGAAATGGGATTTATTCTGAAATTAAAGGCAGCGGAGCCCGGGAAGCATCTGCTTCAAGTGTCTGAGTTGCATTTCATTCATATTTCTGAACCCTTTTTTTCCATGGTATTTGTTAAGCGCTTCCTAGGTGTCAGGCGCTGTTCTGAGCACCGGGGTAGACACGAGCCAGTCAGGTTGGTCACGATCCCTGTCCCACGTGGGGCTCACGGTCTTAATCCCCATTTTAGAGATGAGGGAACTGAGGCACGGAAAAGTCAAGTGTCTTGCCCACGGTCGCAGAGCGGACAAGTGGTAGAGGCGGGATTAGAACCCAGCTCCTTCTGTCTCCCAGGAATATGCTCTATCCACTGGGTCGTGGTGACTGGCTTATTCATTCGATAGTATTTATTGAGCGCTTACTATGTGCAGAGCACTGAACTGAGCGCTTGGAATGGACAAATCGGCAACAGAGAGAGACGGTCCCTGCCCTTCGACGGGTTTACGGTCTAATCGGCTTAGAGTAGTCACCCTGGGCACAGAAGGAGACACGTCGTCTTGCTTTCACCCCCCGTTCTAACGAGTAGTCAGGCTAATGAAAAATGAACAAAAACGTGGTGCTTTAAAAGCGAAAGGTCTATATTCCTCACTGAGATTGCGTCGGCCAGAGCACGCTTGCAGGGCAAGGTTCTTCCCCAGCGTTATTACCGTGAGGTCGGCAATCCCAGGAAAGTTGAAGTAAAAGAGCTCCGACGGCAGCCATGAGATAAGAGACAGTAGGATTCGAAACACGGTCTCCGAAAATCACGGGCTGCAGAAGCATTCGAATGAATCATAGTAGTTTGTTCCAAAATGAAGTGTTCTCGAGACTTGAGAGGTCTGATGAAGCTACCTAGAATGAAGAATAGTCCTTTTCTCCAGTCTTAATCTCATGGAAAAAGGAAGCTAGAGCTTCTGACCTTATTGTCCTCATCATGATGAGTTTTCATCTTGGCGATGTCTTCTTTAAAGTAAAAAGAGCTTTAAAGAGTGAGCTCATAAAAATTAGTCAGAATCCTTCAAAGACTTTAATGCGAAAGCAAAAATTAAAACTTATTTCGTGAAGATGTCACTTGATAAATGTTTCATTTCTATTGGACAATCTCTAGGTAGTCTGGAAATGCTTCACAAATGGTACAAAAATCTCGGTTTGATCATCCGTCTACATTTCAGTAGTTTATCTCCAACAGAAGCTTGAAAGAAAGAGTTGAAGATTTGTCCTCCTGGATAAATTCAGCTATGGTTAGTGAAAATCCTCAATATTCCCTCTCCGTCCCTTTCATTTATGAAGGGCTAATCCATGAATATTCTAGGCCGTAACCTCATTGTGAGTAGGGAACGTGTCTTGTTAACTGTCATATTGTACTCTCCCAAGCGCTTAGTACAGGTGCTCTGCACAAAATAAGTGCTCTATAAATACGACTGAATAAATGAATGTACTTGCTAAAATCCGTTGATATCTTTGGTCAGCACAGTTTCCAATGATCATAACTTGCATTCGCACGACCTAGTGGAATGAGGACAAGCACGAGAGCCAGGAGACCTGGGTTCTAATCCTCACCCCGCCACCAGTCTGCTGTGTGACTCTGGGCAAGTCACTTAATGTCTCTGGGCCTCAGTTACCTTATTCGTAAAATGGGGATTAAGACTCTGAGCCCTGTGTTGGACTCTGTCCAACTGTATCATCTTGGATCTTGAATCTATTATCTATTATGTGACATCTTTACAAAATAATAATAACCCCAGCAGTTAGGACATTTCTTGACACATAATAAATACTTGACAAATGCGATAAAAACAGTACTGTGAGCCATACGCTTCCGTCGCCTAATAATTTCAAGAGTCCTGGCAAGTTTTTTCATTCTATTGCATTTAACCAGTTCACAGCAGTGAGGACTCAACCGTTTTGATCATATCAGTCTAAGTCTTTTCAAAAATAGAAGCCATGCCTTCAAGGTGTTCTGTTGTACGTTGGAATGTGTAGGGCCGTGACATTCGATAGTATTTATTGAGCGCTTACTATGTGCAGAGCACTGTACTAAGCGCTTGGAACGGACAATTGGGCAACAGATAAGACCATCCCTGCCCAGTGACGGTCTAAACGGGGGAGACAGACGGCAGAGCCAAAGAGAACAAAACAAAAACAGCACAACATCATCGAGATGAATAGAATCAAAGGGATGAACACCTCGTTAAGAAAATAAATAGGGTAATAAAGAGTATATACAAATGAGCACAGTGCTGAGGGGAGGGGAAGGGGGAATGTTTAATATTCTTACATTTAAATCCAGCCAATTTTTTAGATGTTGTTTAAGGGATTAGGAGTGATTTTATAATGATAATACCAAGATGGACGTCATGATAGAAGTAGTAATCACCATCATCAGTTCATTCATTCGGTAGTATTTATTGAGTGCTTACTAAGTGAAGCAGCGTGGCTCAGTGGAAAGAGCACGGGCTTTGCAGTCAGAGGTCATGGGTTCGAATCCCGGCTCGGCCACTTTTCAGCTGGGTGACTTTGGGCAAGTCACTTAACTTCTCGGTGCCTCAGTTCCCTCCTCTGTAAAATGGGGATTAAGACCGTGAGCCCCACGTGGGACAACCTGATTCCCCTGTGTCTACCCCAGCGCTTAGGACGGTGCTCGGCACATAGTAAGCGCTTAACAGATACCAACATTATTAAGTGCAGAGCACTGTACTAAGCGCTTGGAATGGACAATTCGGCAACAGACAGAGACCATCCCTGCCCAATGACGGGCTCACAGTCCAAATGGGGGAGACAGACGGCGGAGCAAAACAGAGCAAAACAAAAACAAGACAACATCGACTGAGTGCTTACTGTGTGCAGAGCACTGTTGCACGTGCTGGGGAGTGCCATACTGGTATATACCGAAGGTTCAGAGGTCAGATGTATGGCTGGTTTGGAATAGATGCTGAGCTTGATAAAATGGAAGGTTCGTACACCGGGTAGGGGAAGAGTTAGGAAACCACGTTGCTCACGTGGAATTCTCTGTGTTCAAGCTCGTCTCTAGACTGCAAGCTCATAATTGTGCACAGAGAATGCATCTGTTTATTGTTGCGTGTACTACTTATCCCAAGCGCTTAGAGTGGTGCTCTGCACACAGTAAGGGCTCAATAAATAGGTTTGAATGAATGAATGACTCTCTGACAGGACCCGATCGGCTGCCTTGCTTGACTGGCTAAAGTCCAAACGGTTGCCAGTGGTTTTTTTAGTCTTTCCTGCCTTCGTTTTGCCTTTTTTCTCTGACAGCCATAGTAGTTACAAGTCCGGAGTTCCACCGACTCCTCTCAAATGACGTCACATCGCCACTCGAAGAGTCACAAACCAAACCGGTTCGACGCAATCCTAATCGCATCCTGCCGATGCGCCAACGCAACGTACACGACCAACGGATTCGCCCAATTAATGCCGTAAAAGGTGAAGCTGAATCACTGCCTTAAACGAAGAACCGGAACTTTGTTTTAAACCACGCAGGGGTTTGAATCGTAACAAGCTAATGAACTAGGACCATCATTCGAAACCTAAGCTTGAAGTCAATCAACGAGGCAATCAATCGATAGTATTTATCGCGTGCTTACTGTGTGTCCTTAATGCACCTCCTCTCCCAGCCCCGCAGCACTTACGTACGTAGCTGTAATTTACTTATTTATAACGATGTCTGTCTCCCCCTCTAGACCGTAAGCTCGTCTTGGGAACGGAATGCGTCCGCCATGACGTTCCCTCCCCAGTGTTTAGTACGACGCTCTGCACACGGTAATCTCTCAATAAATACGATCGACCGGTAGATCGGGAGCAGAGCACTGTATGAAACACTTGGGAGAGTAAACACGGCAATATAACACACGCATCCCCTGCCCACAATGAGCCGGCAGTCTAGAGGGGAAGACGTTTATATTAATAAATACACAAATTACAGACATGAATACGTATCCGCTCCGCACACGGTCAGCGCTCAATAAATGGGACTGATTGATCAGAAGAAGTGTGGTTGAGTAGAAAGCCCAGTGGTGAAGAGGTTGAGTGCTTACTGTGCGCAGAGCACTGCATTAAACACTTGGGAGAGTAAACATGACAGTATAACAGACACATTCCCCGCCCACAACGAGCTTGCAGACTAGAGGGGAAGACACACGTTAATCGAAATATATAAATTACAGATACGTACACGAATACGTATCTGCTCCGCACACCGTCAGCGCTCAATAAATCAGATTGATTGATTGATCAGAAGAAGTGTGGTTGAGTAGAAAGCCCTGTGGTGAAGAGGTTGAGTGCTCACTGGGTGCAGAGCACTGTACTAAGAGCTTGCAATAGTACAATACAAAGACACTTGCCCTGCCCACCATGAGTTTACAGTCTAGAGAAGGAGACGCACATTAATACAAATAAAAAAAATTATGGATAATAACGTTGGTATTTGTTAAGCGCTTACTATGTGTAGAGCACTGTTCTAAGCGCTGGGGGAGATAGAGGGTCATCAGGTTGTTCCGCGTGAGGCTCCCAGTTAATCCCCATTTTACAGATGAGGTCACTGAGGCACAGAGAAGTGAAGTAACCTGCCCACAGTCACACAGCTGACGAGTGGCAGAGCCGGGATTAGAACCCATGACCTCTGACTCCTAAGCCCGCGCTCTTTCCACTGAGCCACGCTGCTTCACTAAACACTGGGTTGGATATGAGCCAATCGGATTGGGCACAGTCCATGTCCCACATGGGGCTCACAGTCTTAATCCCCATTTTACAGGTGAGGTGACTGAGGCACAGAGAAGTGAAGTGACTTGCCCAGAGCGGGAATTAGAATCCAGGCCCTTCAGACTCCCAGGCCCGTGCTCTATCCATTAGGCCATGCTGCTATCCCGGGTGAGTATGAGTTTTGGGGGGCAGGGAGAGGTGGTAGGAAAGCTTGTTCCCCTAAGAGAAGCAGCATGACTTAGCGGAAAGAGCCCGGGCCCGGGAGTCGGAGGACGTGGGTTCTAATCCCGGCTCTGCCACTTGTCTGCTGTGTGATCTTGGGCAAGCCACTTCACTTCTCCGCGTCTCAGTTACCTCGGCTGTAAAATGGGGATTAAGAAGGGGAGCCCCACGTGGGACAACCTGATTACTTTGTACCCAACCTAGCGCCTAAAACAGTGCTTGGCACATAGTAAGCACTTAACAAATACCAGAATTAATTATTAATAGTCACATTACCTGCCCACAAGGCAGTTATCATTTCAGTTGGAAGACTTTTTTTTTTAAACTCGCTTATGTTAGAAGATATTATCAGCGGCACAATATTTGGAAGTAGAGATGTATTCTATTTATCGCCATCGTCCTCGTCCGTCCGTCTCCCCCGATTAGACCGTGCGCCCGTCAAAGGGCAGGGACCGTCTCTATCTGTCGCCGACTTGTCCATCCCAAGAGCTTAGTACAGTGCTCTGCACATAGTAAGCACTCAATAAATACTATTGAATGAATGAACGTATCTTTGCTGCAGAGAAGAGTTTAGTAAAAAAAAAAAAAATTACAATGAATATTAGATATTGATACTTTACTTATGCCTAACTGCATTAAAATGTTATCGCAGAGGACTCTGATAAAGTGACATACGTCAACTTGCTACAGGTATGTCCTCAGTTGCAAAGAAAACAATTACAACAATTTTGGGGGTAAATCCTGATTCTTGTCTGAATTATCTGGAGAAACGTCTCGATTCTGAATATCTACTCCGGGGACGAGGGGAAGTCTAGAATGCTAGTTTGTCTGTCGAGAACTGAAAAACTTTAGTGTAGTTTTAATAATAATAATAAAAAAAAGGTTCCCCGTAGCAGAGAAAGTTCTATGTCTTTTTCTTTTAGCTTTGACATCATTGGCATTTCCCAGATTGGGGGTTCTAGGGGAATTTTGGCCAAGTGTGCCATCTCTTTTTCTTCCAGAGTATACGGAGTTAATTGATCATCAAGAAAAAATATACAACTACCAGTGTTTTGACAAACCATCACGAAATGATAAAACCTGAGCTTTCTCTGAAAAACAATTTTATCACGATTCAGTGTGCATATGGAATTTTATTCAATTATATCCCTTTCCAGAAATGCATTGTGACATTTCGGTTTATGCTGAATGAATGAGAACGGACAGGCACGGTACGTTTGACTCATTTCTGTTTCGACATAAGACTCGATCCCCCGGTTGGCTCTATGGTATAATGCCGCTTAAATGTATTACTTTGTATTTTTTCCCTTCAATTTCTTTCTCTTTCCTGGTATCGAAAACATTGGAGAGGAGCAGAAGAGAAGGTCACCGCCAGAAGGAGACCTTTGGTGTTTCTATAAATGGATCCACCGGCTTTAATGAGAAAACTTTTTTCTCCTTTTGCGAGGAGGTCGCCGTTTTCTAAAATTCCCTTTCATTAAATTTCCAGATACCCCACGGGGGCCCGCGAGTAGCTAACGTGGGGCCTGCGGTGGTGTGGGCGGGTGATTCAGTCCGGTAATAAATCGGGTCGGTCCCGCCGCTCCGTCCGAGGACCGATGCGATCGCCACTTCCAGTTTCCCGGCCGAAGCTCAATCCATCACGCTCGACTCGTGTCCCGGAAACCGCCGTGAAAACTAAACCATCCTTTCAAATTAAACTGTCACAGGGTGGCTCGCGTAGGGCTGATCGCAATAAATTCAAAGTGAAGGCAGATTTTCTGATAACCCGGAGGGAGGGGACTAGACTGTCGCTAGTAGCTATTTAGTCACTCTACCGATGAGACAAAGGGCACATCTCTGCCACCGATTTGTCTTCGTGAAAAAGGAAGGAAATTGGAGATCCGAGGGAAGCGTAGAGTGCGGACAGAAGTTGAGCTCTTGTTTGCACTTAATCGGCCACTTCAATTTTCATTTCTAGAACGCCATTATCAGGGAAGCGGTGGGGCGGTACGGCTTAGCGGCCAGGGCCCGGGCTTGGCAGCCGGAGGACGTGGGTTCTAATCCCGGCTCTGCCACTTGTCTGCTGTGTGACCTCGGGCAAGCCGCTTCACTTCTCTGGGCCTCAGTTACCTCATCTGGAAAACGAGGATTAATTAGAGAAGCAGCGTGGCTCAGTGGAAAGAGCCCGGGCTTGGGAGTCAGAGGTCATGGGTTCTAATCCCGGCTCCGCCGCTTGTCAGCTGTGTGACCTTGGGCGAGTCACTTAACTTCTCTGGGCCTCAGTTCCCTCATCTGGAAAATGGGGATGAAGTCTGTGAGCCCTGTGTGGGACAACCTGATTGCCTTGCGCCTTGCATCTACCCCAGCGCTTAGAACAGTGCTCGGCACAGAGTAAGCGCTTAACAAATACCAACATTATAATGTTGGTATTTGTGAAGCATCTACTATGTGCAGAGCACTGTTTTAAGCACTGTTATTGCCACTGTTCTCGTCCGTCCGTCTCCCCCGATGAGACCGTAAGCCCGTCAAAGGGCAGGGACCGTCTCTATCTGTTACCGATTTGTCCATTCCAAGCGCTTAGTCCAGTGCTCTGCACATAGTAAGCGCTCAATAAATACTATTGAATGAATGAATGAATAAGCGCTGGGGTAGATACAGGCTCATCAGGTTGTCCCACGTGAGGCTCACAGTCTTCATCCCCATTTTACAGATGGGGTAACTGAGGCCCAGAGAAGTGAAGTGGCTCGCCCACGGTCCCACAGCTGACGAGTGGCAGAGCCGGGATTCGAACCCGTGACCTCTAACTCCCAAGCCCGGGCTCTTTCCGCTGAGCCGCGCTGCTTCTCTAATGACCCCCTCCCCCCCCCCCCCCAATTTAGGCAAAGCTGAAAATTTCCTTAATGGGGTTTTTTCAACCTCGTCTGGATCATTAATAACAGTGTTAACCATGTTCAGGCTTACCTAAAATCCAATCCCCTGAGGCAACTTCTCTATCCGAACATTTCCATTCATCAACATCTTTAATTGTCTGCTGGTAACTTCTTAACTAGTTTTTCTTTCCAAAGCTAATCTAAACTAATTTTCCAGGAAAAGGTTATAGGACGCTATATTGAATTCTTTTCCGTAAAGACAAACCCAAGTTAGTGCCTTCGACAATTTTTCTCTCTAATTCTATCCGAAATTCTCTCCAAATCTTATGGCCCTTTTATTTCAGTAAATCGATCTTCTCAGTTGCTAAAGAGGCAGCAAGGCAGTATCACAGTATGTTCTACGTCTGCTAGGTCACTCACACCGTTGTGTGGGCTCAGTGGGAAGAGTAGGGACCCGGGAGTCAGAAGGTCATGGGTTCTAATCCCGGCTCTGCCGCTTGTCTGCTGCGTGACCTCGGACAAGTCACTTGGCTTCTCTGAGTCTCAGTTACCTCATCTGTAAAATGGGGTTTCAGACCTGAGCCCCACATGAGACAGGGACTATGTCCAACCTGATTACCTAGTATCCACCCCAGCGTTTAATACAGTGCCAGCACATAGTAAGCACTTAATAAATACCACTATTGTTATTATTATGAAATTATGAACAAGTACCACAGAAAGAACTAAACGAATAAAGGTGCTTATCATGCGAATGACACTGTACACTGATGTAGATAATGATAAGAATGTTGGTATTTGTTAAGCGCTTACTAAGTGCAGAGCACTGTTCTAAGCGCTGGGGTAGATACAGGGTCATCAGGTTGTTCCGTGTGAGACTCATAGTCTTCACCCCCATTTTAAAGATGAGGGAACTGAGGCACAGAGAAGTTAAGAGACTTGCCCACAGTCACACAGCTGACAAGTGGCAGAGTTGGGATAATAAAATAATCAAATCCCACTGAGTCCCTGCCCCACAGAAGGCTCACAGTTTGAGGGGGGAAAAATAGATATTTAATCCCCATTTTACCATTGAATCCTCTAGACAGTAAGCTCATTCTGCGCAGGGAATATGTCTGTTATTTTGTTGTTGTGCTGTACACTCCTAATCGCTTAGCATACAGTAAAGGCTCAATAAATAGAGAAGCAGCGTGGCTCAGTGGAAAGAGCACGGGCTTTGGAGTCAGGGGTCATGAGTTCGAATCCCATCTGTAAAATGGGGATGAAGACTGGGAGCCCCACGTGGAACAACCTGATTCCCCTGTGTCTCCCCCAGCGCTTAGAACAGTGCCCTGCACGTAGTAAGCGCTTAACAAATAACAACATCATCATCATTATTATTATTAAATGCTATCGACTGAGGGAGCTCAGGGCCAGAGAGGTTAAGTGACTTACCCAAGGTAAATGATTCCTGGCATAAAGCAATTTTCACAGGAATACACGCTCTCGGCCTCAGAGCACTTATGTCAAGCTCACGGCACGTAGGTACATATCCACGATTTATTTTACCGTCTCCCCCGCTAGACTGCGAGGTCCTCGTCGGCAGAGGAAGTGGCGGATTCCGTCTTTGCCGATGAGCCGTCGCCGACCCATAGCGACGCCACGGCCGCATCTTTCCCGGAAGGCCCCGCCTCCATCTGCGACGGCTCCGGTAGTGGATCCAGAGAGTTTTCTCGGTAAAAATCCGGCAGCGGATGACCGGCGCCTCCTTACCCCGAGTCGACTTGAGTCTCCACCCTCGACCCTCTCCCGCGCCGCTGCTGCCCGGCACGGGGGAGTTTCGACTCGTAGCAGACGGCCCGCCCCTCGCTAGCCGCTGGCCGGGCTAAGAATGGAACAGGTAGGCCTCTGCTCGACCCTCCCATAGTCCAGACTAGTAGAGGACTGGAAACTCTCCAGATGTGACCCAGAGAGGGGAAGGGGCAGATTACCCACTCCGTAATCAAGTGAGCTCACTGCGGGCCGGGAACGTGATGTCGCGTTGTCCTCTCCCAAGTGCTCAGTACGGTGCTTTAAACGCTCAATAAATCTACAATTATTATTAATAATGATGTGGCAGAACCAGGACTACAACTGATAGTTCCCGGCTTTCAGAGAAAAGGTTCCATCTTTAAATCTCTCCCACGTAGCTCCTGGCTCCATACTGACTTTGGAGACCCCATCTTCCACCCCAGTGAGCTCGACCACTCCCGGCGAGGGTCTGGATAGGCCCTACCCCGCCCCGGGCGGGCTGCGCAGGGTAGGGGCATTAGCGGGGGGGAGGGGGGGGCACGCAGGACTCAGGGACCACCAGTCCGTTGGATTCACACTCCTCCCCCTCCGCTCCGACTTCGTCGTTCCATGGGCCAACCGCTCTCCGCCGTCCCGCTTCTGGCTTGGGTCGGGGGACGACGGTAACAACCACCGTAATAATCGCGGTACTCGATACGTGCTGTGTGGCTCAGTGGAAAGAGCCCGGGCTTCGGAGTCAGAGGTCATGGGTTCGACTCCCGGCTCTGCCACTTGTCAGCTGTGCGACTGTGGGCGAGTCACTTCACTTCTCGGTGCCTCAGTTCCCTCATCTGGAAAATGGGAATTAAGACTGTGAGCCTCACGTGGGACGACCTGCTCACCCTGGATCTCCCCCAGCGCTTAGAACGGTGCTCTGCACATAGTAAGCGCTTAACAAATACCAACATTATTATTCCTATGGGCCAAGCATTGGGCAGAGCACTGGAATAGGTAGAGTACAGTCAGATAGGAGGGGAGATAGGAGTGATCGAACTGCTGGAGCTTGAATTTCTTACTGTGCCTCCATCTCGCCGCCGACCCGTGGCCCACGTCCTGCCTCTGTCCTGCAACGCCCTCCCTCCTCAAATCTGACAATGACTCTCCTCCCTTCAGAGTCTTACTCAATCGGATTTATTGAGCGCTTACTGTGTGCAGGGCACTGTACTAAGCGCTTGGGAAGTACGGCCCATCTCCTCCAAGAGGCCTTCCCTGACCAAACCCCACTTTTCCTCATCTCCCATTACCTTCTGCATAGCCCTGACTTGCTCCTTTGTTTTTCCCCCAACACCACCCCGCAGCCCGCGTGGCTCAGTGGAAAGAGGCCGGGCTTGGGAGTCAGAGGTCATGAGTTCGAATCCTGGCTCGGCCACTTGTCAGCTGTGTGACTGTGGGCGAGTCACTTCACTTCTCTGTGCCTCAGTGACCTCATCTGTAAAATGGGGATTAACTGTGAGCCTCACGTGGGACGACCTGATGACCCTGTGTCTCCCCCAGCGCTTAGAACGGTGTTCGGCACATAGTAAGCGCTTAACAGATACCAACATTATTATTATTATATAGCTCCAATGTATTTATTTATTCATATAAATGCCTTTCTCCCACTCCCTAAAGGCTGTAAACTCGTGGTAGGCAGGCAATGTTTCTGTTTATTATCGCACTGTACTCTCCCAAACGCTTAGTACGTGCTCCGCGCACCATAAATGCTCCGTAAATACAACTGAATGAGTGAATGAATGACTTCAGGCCCTCAAAAATCAAAAAGCTGGGAGGAATCTTAATGTTTAGAGGTCTGAATGACTTCTTCCTCAGAATGATAAAAATAATAATAATAGCTGTGGTATTTGTTAAGTGCTTACTACGTGCCAGACACCGCACTAAGTTCTGGGGTGGATATGAGGAAACTGCATATAAGCACGGAGCTGGGAGTCAGAAGGCCATGGGTTCTGATCCCAGCTCTGCCACTCGTCTGTCGCGTGACCCCGGGCAAGTCGATTCACTTCTCCGGACCTCAGTTACCTCATCTGTACAACGGGGCCCGAGACTGAGGCCCACGTGGGACAGGAACTGTGTCCGCCCCGATTCGCTTGTAGCCACCCCAGCGCTTAGACCAGCGTCTGGCACGTAGCAAGCGCTTAACAGATACCATGATTATTATTCTGTTCCGGGAGGAGGCAGCGGCTTCACTCTTTGCGTACTTCAAAGAAGAAACGGATGAAAATGGGGAGAAACGTTAGGCCAAAGTCCCGGCTTCACCACACGTAGCTGAGGCCTCCTCTGGCCGGTTTAATCGGCCTGATTCGTTTGCAATTCGACACACGAGAAGCCTAGGGAGGTGTGAGGGTGGGAAGGGGCGGGGGTACGGAGGCGGGAGAGGGAGAGAGACGTTTTCTCCGGCCATGTGTGACTGATGAGGTGATAGGTTGACATTTAGCAGCTGTGGTATTGGACTGGCCCCTGGAGGAAAAACAGCCCACGAATGATTGCTGTCAGCATCTCTGTAGACTGGTTGGGGCACCTCTGAACTATTGCCTGTGAACGGGCCCACCGCGGATAATGAAGGAATCAATCGATCCATCAGCCTGGGTGCAGAGCACTGTATTAACTGTTTAGGAGAGTAGACTACAACAATATGACAGAGTCGGTAATCACGTTCCCTGCCCTGAGAAGCTCGCAGTCTCGAGGAAGGCATGGACAGCGTCTGCCTGACGAGAAGCAATATGATGTATCCCAAAACCTCGGTGGAGATGATGATGATGCTGGTATTTGTTAAGCGCTTACTATGTGCCGAGCACTGGTCTAAGCGCTGGGGTGGATACACGGTAATCAGGTTGCCCCACGTGGGGCTCAGAGTCTTCAGCCCCATTTTACGGATGAGGGAACTGAGGCACCGAGAAGTGAAGTGACTTACCCAAAGTCACACAGCTGACAAGCGGTGGAGCCGGGATTAGAACTCATGACCTCCGACTCCTAAACCCGTGCTCTTTCCACTGAGCCACGCTGCTTCTCTAGATGCATAATAATAATAATAATAATAATAATCATGTTGGTATTTGTTAAGCGCTTACTATGTGCAGAGCACTGTTCTAAAGGCTGGGGTAGATACAGGGTCATCAGGTTGTCCCACGTGAGGCTCACAGTCTTAATCCCCATTTTACAGATGAGGGAACTGAGGCACAGAGAAGTGAAGTGACTTGCCCAAGGTCACAGCTGACAAGCGGCAGAGCCGGCATTCGAACCCACGACCTGTGACTCCCAAGGCCTTGCTCTTTGCACTGAGCCACGCTGCTTATGCCTTACAGGAGATAATGCTTTGCAACTAAAAAAAAAGATAAAGTACATTTTTCCTTCATTTCTTTTTTATTATCTTTATGGAATGACAATAGTGATATCATAATAATAATGATAGTAGCTGTGGTGTCTGTTAAGCACATACTATCCCCCAAGCACCGCGCTTATCACTGGGATAGAAACGAGATTATCAGGTCTTTTTTTTTAAAAAAAAAGGTATTTGTTAAGCGCTTACTATGTGCCAGGGACTGTACTAAGCTCTGGGGTAGATACAAGGTAATCGGGTTGTCCCACGTAGGGCTCACGGCCTTAATCCTCATTTTACAGATGAGGTAACTGAGGCACAGAGAAGTTAAATGACTTCCCCAAAGTCACCCAGCTGATAAGTGGCAGAGCCAGGATTAGAACCCACAACCTCTGACTCCCAGACCCGGGCTATTTCCATGAAGCCACACCACTTCTCTCTGTGCTTGGCACGTAGTAAGTGCTTAACCGATATGACTACTCTTCTTATCATTCTTATTCTCATGACTATTACCGAGGAAAGCCCAGAATCCAATTTTATCAGTGAACGATCATTGTTTTTCTACTTCACGTCCCCTGAGATTGTAAGAAATGCGATTCCAACGACGGAACCTAATGAAATCCCCGATCGAGATGGGAGAGGGTGAATGAGAGCACGAGGAATCCCTGGCCTTCAGCAACCCTTGGGAAAACAGATTGGATGATTCCTAAATCTACCTCTCTCCTCCTTTGCAGTTTCATATTTCCTCCTGTCTTCAGGAAGGAAGGAGCACGGCCCAGTGGGAAGCAGTGCGGTCTAGTGGATAGAGCACGGACCTAGGAGTCTGAAGGACCTGGGTTCAAACCCTGGTCTGCTACTTGTCTGCTGTGTGACCCTGGGGAAGTCACTTCACCTCTCTGATCCTCACCTTTAAAACAGGGATTAAAACGGCGAGCCCCGTGTGGAAAACTGACTGATTTGCTTGCATCGGCCCCGGTGCTTGGTACAGTGCCTAGCACCCAGTAAGCTTTTAGCAAATACCATTTAAAAAAAAAAATGATTCGAATATTCCGCCATCTCAAACTCGATGTGCCCAAGACAGAAGTCCTCATCTTCTCAGTCAAACCCTGTCCTCTCTCTGTTTTTCTTCTCGCTGTAGAAAACACCACTATTTCCCCCATCTCCCAAACACACAACTTTGGCTTTGTCCTTGACTCACCCCTCTCTTTCGACCCAGTTCAGTCTGTCACCAAATCCTGGCAGTTCAACCTTCACAACATCACAAAACCCCACTCCTTCCAGCAACGTGGGGTAGTGGATAGATTCATTCACTAGTATTTATTGAGTGCTTACTATGTACAGAGCACTGTAGTAAGCGCTTGGGATGTACATTTCGGCAACAGATAGAGACAATCCCTGCCCCGTGACGGGCTCACAGTCTAATCGGGGGAGACGGACGGACAAAAACAAGACAACATCTTCATGATAAATAGAATCGAGGGGATGGACACCTCATTAAGAAAATAAACGGGGCAATAAAAATCTATACAGACGAGCACAGTGCTGAGGGGAAGGGAGGGGGGAGGAGCAGAGGGAAAGGGGGCTTAGCTGAGGGGAGGTGAGGGGGGGGGGGGGAGGGAAGGGAATCTCGGGCCTGGGAGTCAGAAGGTCACTGGTTCTAATCACGGGACTGCGACTTGTCTGCTCCGTGACCTTGGACAAGTCACTTCACTTCTCTGGGCCGCAATCACCTCATCTGTAAAGTGGGAATCAAGACTGTGGGCCCCACACGGGGCAGGGACTGTGTCCAACTCGATTTGCTTGTAACCACCCTAGTGCTTAGTACAGTGCCTGGCACATAGTAAGCACTTAACAGGCACCATCATTCTTAGCATTACTACTACGGTGATCCCGCTCTAAAGGTCACACTCTGAGCGTTTCCAGTCCCCTGCCAGTCTCGGCTACGGGAGGGACAGTCGAGCAGAGGCCTGACCATTCCATTCCTAGCTCGGGCAGTGGCTAGCGAGCGGCAGGCCGTCGGCGACGCGTCAAAACTCCCCCGTGCTGGACGGCAGCGGCACGGGAGGGTGTCGAAGGTGGAGGCTCCCGCTGACTGCGTGGAAGGGGGGCAGTGGTAATCCACTCCCGGATTTTGAGCGAGAAAACAAACCGCGTGGATCCGCTACCAGAACGATCGCAGATGGAGGTGGGGCCTTCCGGCGGAGACGTAGCCATGGGTCAGCCTAGTCTTCTCTTATGCCGTGGCGTCGCTCTGGGTCGGAGACGACTCGATGGCATAAGAGAAGACCGGGCTGACCCAGGCACTTAACGTATCGACCCATATCCGCCTACTCGAGAACCTCTAGTGGTTGCCCATCCACCTCCACATCAAACAGAAATTCCTCACCATCAGTTTGAAATCTTTCAAACAGCTGGTCCCCTCCCACCTTCCCTCACTGATCTCTTAATAAAACCCAGCCCGCACACTTCGATCCTCTGATGCCAACCTTTGCCTTGTCTATGTCACCGCTGACCCTTGCCCACGTCCTCCCTCTGGCCTGAAACGCCCTCCCCCTTCCAATACAACGGACCACCGCTATCCCTCCCTTCACGGCCTTATTAAAATCACCTTTTCTCCAAGAGGCCCTTCCCCACTTCAGCCCTCCTCCCTCCTACTCCCTCTCCTTTCTGTATCTCTTACGGAGTTGGAGAAGCGACGTGGCTCGGTGGAGAGCTCGGGCTTGGGAGACGGAGGTCACGGGTTCGAATCCCGGCTCTGCCACTTGTCAGCTGCGTGACTGGGGGCAAGTCACAACTTCTCTGTGCCTCAGTTACCTCATCTGTAAAACTGAGATGGAGACTGTGAGCCCCACATGGGACATCCTGATTACCCTGCGTCTACCCCAGCGCTTAGAACGGGTGCTCTGCACATAGTAAGCGCTTAACAAATACCCACATTATTATAGTTGGCTCGGTACCCTTTAACGACTTGATATTCATCCCACCCTCAGTTCAGCGCTTAGAACGGTGCTGGGCACAGAGTAAGCGCTTAACAAATATCATCACCCTCATCACATCACCCATGTACATAACTGTAATTTTTTTTTCATTTATTCATTCAATTGTATTTATATTAATGCCTGTGTACCTCTCTACCCTCTGTAAGTTCTTTGAGGGCAGAACGGTCTATTAACTCTGTTATATTGCATCCCAAGTTTTTTAGAACAGCGTTCTGCAAACAATAAAGCAATCCATACCATGGATGAATTGACCGATTGACGCTCCCTGTTCCACTTGGGGTTGACTGTCTATGAGATGGGGACAGCAAGTGGAATGAATTGATGTATAATCTCCTAGCCCATCTGCTGAGAGGAAACCCAAACTTTAGTTTAAAATCAAAGAAGAAGAAACTCCTTGCAATGTGTGTTTCAAAACAAATACTGTCCTTTACCGCTCCATAGATTACTTGTGTAATTTGGTTGCAAATACTAAAATGTTAAAATACCCAGGAACAGAACATTTGCATGGTTGTTCTTCTGGATACAATTGAAAAAATGCGGCCATTTAAAATCTCCATAGTCATCAATAAATCAGTGGTTTCATATATACATACGCATATGTATATATAATTAATTATATTATATAATGTACCCTATATAAAAGTGCTCAGTAAATACAAGTGAGTATATATATGTGTGTGTGTGTGTGTGTGTGTGTATATATTCATATATAGATTAGACTGTAAACTCGATTAGACTGTAAACTCGTCAAAGGTCAGGGACTGTTCATTCATTCATTCAATAGTATTTATTGAGCGCTTACTATGTGCAGAGCACTGTACTAAGCGCTTGGAATGAACAAGTCGGCAACAGTCTGTCTCTATCTGTTACCGATTTGTACATTCCAAGTGCTTAGTACAGTGCTCTGCACAAAGTAAGTGCTCAATAAATACTATTGAATGAATGAATATATGTTTCAATGGTATTTCTTAAGCATTTACTATGTACTAGGTACTGTACTAAGCCCTGGGATAGATACAAGTCACATAGCAAGCATTTAACGAATACATTAAAAAAAAATCTGGATCTGTGTAGCATCTGATTATCTTTTATCTACACCAGCACTTAAAACAGGGTTTAGAACATAGTTAGTGCTTACTGAATACCTTGGGTATATGAGGTGCTTGCAAGCATTTCACTCATTCATTCATTCAGTCAGTCGTATTTTTTGAGCGCTTAATGTGTGCAGAACACTATACTAAGTGCCTACAATGTGAAAACTAACAGTGATTCCCCAGCTTTGGATATCTGTCCACATGCTAAAGGTTGGGATAACAATCATAATTTTAATGATAATAATTCATTAAGGTTTTACTATGTTTTAAGTGCTGGGCTATATGCGAGATATCAGATCAATCAATCACATTTGAGTGCTTACTCTGTGCAGACCACTGTTTTAAGCAGTTGGGAGAGTACAGATATAACAGAGTTGGTAGACAAGTTCCCCATCCACAGGGAGCTTACAGTCTAGAGGAAATTCACAGACTAGATCGGAAGCAATCTCTATCGCATATCGGGCTCCCATTTTGAAAGGTAAGGGAAGCCGGTATCTTATTCCCATTTTACAGATGAGGAAACTGAGATCCAGAGAGGTAAACTCGTTTACTTAAGTTCACCCAGCAGGCCCGTGGCAGATTTGGGATTCCAGTTCCCTATCTTTTAGTCCAATCACGCAGTGCGGAGGGAGGGATTTCTTTCAGTGACTCTCATCGATGGACTGAATGATTCATTTACTGCTGAAGAAACCTTCTGCTTCCGAACAAAAGCGACTCTCTGTCCGGTCTGCATCGTCTGGGAAGTTACCGATGGACTGGGAATCGAAGGCGTGGCTCAGTGGAAAGAGCCTGGGCTTCGGAGTCAGGGGTCATGGGTTCGACTCCCGGCTCTGCCCCTTGTCAGCTGTGTGACTGTGGGCGAGTCACTTCACTTCTCTGTGCCTCAGTGACCTCATCTGTAAAATGGGGATGAAGACTGTGAGCCCCACGTGGGACGACCTGATTCCCCTGTGTCTTCCCCAGCGCTTAGAACAGTGCTCGGCACATAATAAGCGCTTAACAAATACCAACTTTTTTTTTGGGGGGGGGGGGTTGGAATTTCTTTTTCCTGCACACATTCTCTAATGGGCAATTCAGACTTCACCTGGTTCAGTATGGCGTAATTAAACTCAAACAAGAAAAATGATGAGCGGGAGACGGAGATCGTACGCCGAGACGAGGAGCTAGACAAAAGTCACGTCACCCGGTGCTGACCGAGCCGTGCCAATCTGGCCTTAATGATGCCCGTGTCAGCCTCTTCGTAACCATCTTCTGCCTGAATCTCTGCACTCCAGGTGATGATCGCGTCCCATTTTAGCCGTTCACTAGCCAAGCTGGTAGGCATAAATATCTTATCAGTACAGTCTCGGGATATTTTTGCTCTGCCAGCTGGGACCACATGAATAATGCTGCCAGCTGCGTACACACAATGTTCACAAACAATGTGTGCGTGAACAATGCCAACGACTCCATTAAGAGGGCTAGCATCCGCAGATGCGGTGTTGATGATCCTTTCAGAAATACCACCCAGACATTTTAGAAACGACGATTTTTGCACCGTAATGAATCCAGAGAGTCTCGAACAATGGTCCCGGACTCGGTTGACTTTTCTTATTTGAAAACTTTCCCCCGATTTCTGTCCTTGCCTTGACTTATGCTGCCGAGTTCGTTTCCGACCCGTAGCGACTCCACGGACAGATCTCTCCCAGAAGGCCCCGCTCTCCATCTGCCATCGTGCCGGTAGTGGATCCGTAGAGTTTTCTTGGTAAAAAATCCGGAAGCGGTTTACCGTCGCCGCCTTCCGCGCAGGAAACTTGAGTCTCCACCCTCGGCTCTCTCCCGTGCCACTGCTGCCCAGCACAGGGGGAGTTTTGACTTGTAGCAGATGGCTTTCCACTCGCTAGCCGCTGCCCAAGCTAGGAATGGAACGGACAGGCCTCTGCTTGACTCTCCCTCTCAAGTTGGTAGGGTACTGGAAACTCTCCAGGTGCAATCCCGAGAGGGAATTTTTGTCCTACTTGGTCAGAATTTTTGCTATGCCCCATGGAACATCAGGCCTCTGGACAAACGAGGATTTTTTTTTCCCTTGGAACTTTGCTCTTGATGAAGTTCCCAGCTCAGCAGGGAGGTCTATAGTAATAACAGTGATAATCACAATAATAATATCTGGTAAGTGCTCACTAGGTGTCAAACACTGGGGTAGATACGAGCTAATCGGGTTGGACACAGTCCATGTCCCACATGGGGCTCACAGTCTTCCTCCCCATTTTCCAGATGAGGTAACCGAGGCACGGAGAAGTTAAGTGACTCGCCCAAAGTCACACAGCCGGGATTAAAATCCGCGGCCTTCTGACTCCCAAGCCTGCGCTCTTTCCACTAAGCCGTGCCGTTTCTCTATAATAGTTATAATATAATGTAAATAATATTAACGTATAATATATTAATAAATATATTATATTAAAAATATATTATTAGTACCATTATGACTCAATAAATACGACCGAATGAATGAATGAAATGCCTTTTCAATCCGTTTGGATGCAGGATATAGGCAGCGACTCACCAAGAGAGATTCCATATTTTATTGATGATGATGATGATGATGATGATGAGCAAATAAAATCGGAGGCTGAGGTCTCCCCCAGGAGCCAGCTTGAAATCTCACATCGCTTCTGGGAGCTCACGGCTGCATAACGCAGATCCTACCACACCGCTTTACTGCCTACTGCCAGCCCATCTACCTTACGCACCGCCGCTGAATCGTCTTCCTTTCGGAGGGTTTCCGTACTTCGCAGGCCAAACGACTCTTTTACGTCAGTACGGGATCCCACCCGAGGACCGACGTGTGACGTCCTGAGACGTTTCTTTCCCATCACCGACAGAAGGAATTCCCATATTTGATCTACTTAGTCAGTGAGTCATCTCTTAAGGGCATCACGGAAGAAAATTAAAACCTTAATTGTTTTCACATAACTAATGACTCAACTGAGACAAGCAAATTAATACAGTCTGAAAGTTAGAACTGAACAAGAGAAGTGGCTTTTTGCTTCTTTCAAACCAGGGTGGATACTGGCTTTTCATCCTCTTAGCACAGCTCGTCGTGGGCAGGAGTGTCTACCAAGCCTTGTTACGTTACACTCTCCTCAGCGTTCAGAACGGTGCCCTGCACACCGTAAGCTCTCGGTAAACACGATTAATTGACAGAAGGGATGAACGTTGTCCCCGCACAATGCTAGGAGCCTGACAGAAGAGGCTACTGTCTTTATTCCTTGAGAAATATTGGTTAAAAGAAAACAGAAGCCCAGAAGCACCTGAACGGCTAAATCAAATATGGAAGCCGTATTTGGGAGTCCGGAAGGCCAGTTTTTGTTCTGTTTATTTTTGGTTTTGACATGGTATTTGTTAAGCGGTTACTACGTGTCAGGCACAGTACTAAGCACTGGGGTAAATAATAATAATGTTGGTATTTGTTAAGCACTTACCTATGTGCACGCACTATTCTAAGCACTGGGGCAGATACAGGGTAATCAGGTTGTCCCACGTGAGGCTCACAGTTGATCCCCATTTTAAAAATAAAATAAATCGTGGCATTTGTTAAGTGCTTACTACGTGCAAAGCACTGTTCTAAGCGCCGGGGGATACAAGGTGATCAGTTTGTCCCACGTGGGGCTCACAGTTTCAATCCCCATTTGTCAGATGAGGTAACTGAGGCACGGAGAAGTTAAGTGACTTGCCCAAGGTCACACAGCTGACTAGCGGCGGAGCCGGGATTCGAACCCATGACCTCTGACTCCCAAGCCCAGGCTCTTTTCACTGAGCCACGCTGGTTGGACACAGTCCTCGTCGTCCATAGAGCTCACTGTCTTAATCCCAATTTTACGGATGAGTTAACCGAGGCACAGAGAAATTAAATGACTTGCCCAAGGTCACAGAGCAGACGTGAAGGTTCTAATCTGGCTCCACCAATTGTCTGCTGTGTGACCTAGGGCAAGTCACTGAACGTCTGGGCCTCAGTTTCCTTATGTCCATCCCGAACTGTCCATTCCAAGCGCTTAGTATGGTGCTCCGCACATAGTAAGCGCTCAATAAATACTAATGAATGAAAATCACCGTAGAGAACAGATATCGGCTACCCCCGGGCTCCATAAGAGAGGCTGGTGGGCCCTGCAATTGTGATGGACATGTTTCCTGCTGGCCGAGGTGGGTCACAGATGCCAATACCACCGCTTTCGGGACTCAGTGGCCATCTCTTGTTTCATAAGGTGTCAATCAATCTATTTATTGAGCCCTTACCGTGCGCAGAGCACCGTCCTAAGTACTAGAGAGAGTATGCTTTAACAGACTCGTTAGGCATATTCCCTGCCCACAATGAGCTCACAGTAAAAAGGAGGCAGACGATATAGAGAAATTACGAATAAATGCATGAGTCCTGTGGGGTTGAGGGAGAGGCCAATAAAGGGGGTGAATTCAAGTGCAAGGGAAATGCCGAAGGGAAGGGGAGAAGAGGAAAGGAGGTCTGGGTTGCGGAAGGCCTCCTATCCCGCTTTGATTAGTCCTTCAGGCTCTGAGCTGACCTCCCTGCCTCCCGTCTCTCCCCATTCCAGTCCAGACTTCACTCTGCTGCCCGAATCCTTTTTCTACAAAACTTTCAGTCCATGTTTTCCCACCCTTCAAGAGCCTCCTCATCCACTTCCCCATCGAACAGAAACTCCTTACCGTCCGCTGTGAAGCACTCAATCGCTCTGCCCCCTCATAATAATAATAATAATAATAATAATGATCGTTATTATGGTCCTTGTTACTCTGTGCCAGGTAAAGTACTAAGCTCAGGGGTGGATACATACAAATCAGGTTGGAAAGAGTCCCTGTTTTACCTCAGCTCACTGCTGTCCTACTACAACCCAACTCATAAACTTAGCTCCTCTTATGCCAACTTACTCCCTGTAGCTTGATCTTGTGGCTCCCTGGCCCGCATCTTGCCCGGATCGCCCTTCCTCTTCATATCCGACCGCCAATCGCCCGTCCCACCGTCAAGACTTTATTAGAAGCACGTCTCCGAGTGACCTTTCCTGCCTGAGGCCTCATTTCCTCTTTTCCCACTCCATTCTGCGTCGCCTACGTACTTTGATACGCCCCATTCATTCGCCCCCGTCCACTGCCCCACAGCCCTTATGAACATATCCATAATTCATTTATTTATTTTAATAGCTGCTTCCCCCTCTGGATTGTAAACTGTAACCTCACCGGGGGCAGGAAACGTCTACAAACTCCGTTATGTTGCATTCTCCCAAGTGATCAGTACGGTGTTCTGCTTACAGTAAGCACGCAGTAAATACGATTGTATCTGCTGCTACTTCCCAAGCACTTAGTACAGTGCTCGGCACCCAGTAAGCGCTCAATAAATATGATTGAATATTTGACGGATTAGAGGAGACGTGGTTTTAATAAGGCTCCGAAGGAGAGATCTGCTCTTCCAGGGAATTTGTTAAGGGCGTATCCGTTAAGCGCTTACTATCGGCCAGGCTTTGTAATGAGTTCTGGGATAGATACGTGCTACTCGGGTCCAACGCGCTCTGGGGCTCAAAGTCTTAACCCCCATTTGACAGATGAGGTAACTGAGGCACAGAGAAGCAAAGTGACCTGCCCTAAGTCACACAGCAGACAATTAGAACCCAGGTCCTTCTGACTTCCAGGCCTGTGTTCCATACACGTAGACCGGCAGGGGTAAGTTAGGGTCCGTCGTGCTACGGACACCTGATTTGCTTGTAACCACCCCAGTGCTTATTACAGTGCCTGGCACATAGTAAGCACTGAACAAGTAGCATGGCGTAGTGGATTGAGCACGGGCCTGGGAGTCAGAAGGTCAAGGGTTCTAATCCTGTCTGTTGTGTGACTTTGAGCAAAGCACTTCACTTCTCCGTGCCTCCATTACCTCATCTGTAAAATAATATTGTTGGTATCTGTGAAGCTCTTACGACGTGCAGAGCACTGTTCTAAGCGCCGGGGGTAGATACAGGGTCATCAGGTTGTCCCCTGTGAGGCTCACAGTCTTCATCCCCATTTTACAGATGAGGGAACTGAGGCCCAGAGAAGTGAAGCGACTCGCCCACGGTCGCACAGCCGACAAGTGGCAGAGAGGGATTCGAACCCATGACGTCCGACTCCCAAGCCCGGGCTCTTTCCACTGAGCCACGCTGCTTCTCATAATAATGATAGCATTTGTTAAGCGCTTACTATGCGCAAAGCACTGTCCTAAGCACTGGGGAGGATACAAGGTGATCAGGTCCCACGTGGGGCTGATAGTCTTCATCCCCATTTTACAGATGAGGTAACTGAGGCCCAGAGAAGTGAAGTGACATGCCCAAGGTCACACAGCTGACAAGTGGCTAAGCTGGGATTGGAACCCATGACCAGAGAGTCCCCCTGGGACTGGGACTGCGTAACCCACTTTGCTCATACCCTCCCCAGCACTTAGTACAGTGCCTGGCACACAGAAAGCACTTAAGAAATACCAAAAGTATCATTATTATGATGATGATTATTAACAAATACCACAATTATTATTGACACGGACTTTGCGATGAGGTGCCACTTCAGTAGCGCCAGGCCACCTAACCAGTAGGATCTTCAACACCCGCTCCTATCGGAATTGCTATTAGTCTCTGTCTCCCCCACTAGACTCTCAGTTGCTTGAGGGCAGGGATCATATCTGCTAATTGTGTTATCTCACCCAAGTGCTTAGTACAGTGCTATTCATACAGTAGACACTCAATAAATAGCGTGGCTCAGTGGAAAGAGCACGGGCTTTGGAGTCAGAGGTCATGGGTTCGAATCCCGGCTCGGCCACCTGTCAGCTGTGTGACCTTGGGCAAGTCACTTAACTTCTCGGTGCCTCAGTGACCTCATCTGTAAAATGGGGATGAAGACTGTGAGCCCCACGTGGGACCACCCGATTCCCCGTGTCTACCCCAGCGCTTAGAACAGTGCTCGGCACATAGTAAGCGTTTAACAAATACCAACATTAGTATTATTATTATTATTAGTACCGATTGATCGACTGTGCCCGCCATGGGAACACTGTCTGCCTCCTCCTCATTTTCCCCAGATACTTCTAATAATAATAATAATAATACTAATGATGATGGTATTCGTTAAGCGCTTACTATGTGCCGAGCACTATTCTAAGCACCGAGGTAGATACAAGGTAATCAGGATGTCCCACGTGGGGCTCACAGTCTTCATCCCCATTTTACGGCTGAGGTCACTGAGGCACAGAGAAGTTAAGTGGTTTGTCCAAGGTCACGCAGCAGACAAGTGAGGGTGCCGGGATTAGAACTCACATCCTCCGACTCCCAAGCCCGGTCTCTTTCCACTGAGCCCCGCTGCTTCTCGACAGAACAGAATGGTGACTGCTTATTATTAATGCCTATTAAGGAAGGAATTAAGACTCCCTAGATTGGAAGCTCACTGAGGGCAGGGTAGGTTTCTACCAACTCTGCTAAATTATCCTTTCCCAAGCGCTTCGTAGAGGAAGCGCTCAATAAATACAGTTAATTGGTTGATTGACTGATTGAATTCTCTTTACTTACCGAGTGACCCAGGAGATTTCAAAGAAAAATACAGAAGAAATTAATAGAGAAATGTTAAAAAAACCAATTATTGGATGTTTGTTCTTCTCGACGCTCTGCTGCTTACTTTTGATCGATCATCTCTGTTAAACAGGTTCCTTCCATCTTCTTGTCTCTTACTGATGTCAGAGTTAAATGTTTAACCACTAGTGAGAAATCACATCTTAACTGTAGATGAGATGTTAATCTACATGACTTAATTTTGGTGATGCATAATTAAAAATCAGTTTAATTTATGGTAAATTAATATAGGGTGCTAGAGATCGGGGGTGAAAAATTAAAGGTCATGTGGGGTAGAAGACCAAATAGTAAGGAATTAGACAAAGTAATTTTCAGAAGTATCTTGTCGATCGTCAAAGGGCGATTTTTATTTTTTTTTTACAATGCCTATGGTACGTATTGTCTGGGACAATTAAAGCAGGGGTGTAGATACCGAAGAAGGGAAACTTCTCCCAATATTTATGAAATTATTCCCATACCTAGCTGTCTTTATAGGTGGCAAGCAAAATTCAGTCAATCAATCAATGGTATTTATTAGACATTTACCACGTACAAACTACTAACCATTTGGGGAAAATACGGTATAATAGAGTCGGTAGCCGCCAGCACTGTTTTCAAGGAGCTTATGATTCTTCTCCACGCATCCCATTTTTCCTACAATCATCTCATCATCTTTTTACATGATGTTTGTTGAGCACTTACTATGTGCCGGAAACTGTTCTAAGCACTGGGGTGGATATAAGTTAATCGAGTTGGATCCAGTCTCTGTCCCACCTGGAGTTCACGGTCTTAATCCCCGTTTTACAGATGAGCTAACTGAGGGACAGAGATGACTGGCCCAAGGTCTCACAGCAGACAAGTGGCAGAACCAGGATTAGAACCCGGGGCCTTCTGACTCCCGGGACTGCGCTCTAACCATTAGACCATCCTGCTGCACTCCGCCCTTCACATTTCCCTGTTGTGCATATTTTACATAGGACCACTTGTGTTGGTAAATTATTTTATGGCTTTCTCCCCAGCTAGTTTGTAAGACCCTTGAAGATAGAGATCATGCCTTCTTCTTCCTCTCTCTCAGTTGCTAAATACAGCGTTCCACACAATGTAAGTGCTTAATAAATCCTATCGACTGATCTCATCATCGCTATCCAAAAAGTGGCCTAAATTTCTCTTTAAATTCAGAGAGGGGGGAGGAAAGTCTCAATTTCCCTGGACTCAATCTTCTTTCTTTCTCCTCTTTAATGGCATTTAATAATAATGGTTAAGCACTTACCACGTGCCAGCCACGGTACTAAGCGCCGGAGTAAACGCAAGCTAATCACGTTAGACACCGTTCGTGTCCCAGATGGGGCTCACGGTCTTCCTCCCCATCATACAGATGGGGTAACTGAGGCCCAGAGAAGTCGAGCGACTTGCCCAAGGTCACTCAGCAGACAAGTGCCAGAGCCAGGATTAGAACCCAGGTCCTTCTGAGTCTCAGGTTGGAGTTCTAGCCACGAGTCCCCGCCGCTTCTCTGAGGCGGGGCACTAAACCGAGCACTTGGGAGTGCACGGTTCGAATTAATCACCACGCTATCATCTCTTCAGCGCAGGTTCTTACAGTCTAGTCGGGGAGACGGGCCCCCGCATAAGCCACAGAGAAGAGGAGGCAATAAAGTATTCATTCAATAGTATTTGTCGAGCGCTTACTATGTGCAGAGCACTGTACTAAGCGCTTGGAATGGACAAATCGGTAGCAGATAGAGACGGTCCCCGCCCTTTGACGGGCTTACGGTCTAAGGGGATATAGATAGACGTGGGGCTGCTCGAAGATATTTCTTCCCATAGCAAGTGGTAAAACGATTGGCTCCGCTACAACGGGCAGGTGCGCAGAATGGAAAGAGAAGATCCAAGAGGGTCCCGCATGCCATTCCTTGGCGTGTCTCTCATAATAGCTAGCTAAAAATATACTTCGGACTGGACTATTTAAGGATAGCGAATGGCATAGGAAAGAGCCCTGGTTTGGGAGCCACAGGTTGTGGGTTCTAATCCTGACTCCGCCACGTGTCAGCTGTGGGACTTTGGGCAAGTCACTTCATTTCTCTGTGCCTCGGTCACCTCGTCGGTAAAATGTGCGTTAAGACTGTGAGCCCCAAGTGGGGCAACCTGATCACCTTTGAGCTGACCTCGGCGCTTAGAACAGTGCTCGGCACACGGTGAGCGCTAAACAAATCCCATCGTCCTTATGTGGATGGCCAGGAAGGTGACATCTCTGTCATTCTTCCAAAGAAGTAATGTGGCTTAGGGGAAAGAGCGCGGGCTTGGGAATCAGGACACCTGGTTCTAATCGCAGCCGCATTACTTGCCTGCTGTAATTTAAGTGGCCAAGCCACTTAACTTCTCTGTGCTTCAGTTTTCCCATCTCTAAAATGGGGATCAAATTCTCATTCTCCCTCCTTCTTAGACTGTGAGCAGTAGGTGGAACAGAGACTGAGTCCTATCTGCTTATACCGTCTCTACCTCAGGGTACATAGTTAGGAACTAAGAAATTATTATTATTATTATTATTATTAAGTGTCGTCGAGTCATTTCCGATTCATGACCACTCCACGGATCTACTTTCTCCAGAACGTCCTGTCCTCTGCCATAATCCACAACCTTTCTAATGGTTCTTCCGTTATCGTTAATGGTATAGATGCAGCGTGGCTCGGTGGAAAGAGCCCGGGCTTTGGAGTCAGAGGTCATGGGTTCGAATCCCGGCTCTGCCACTTGTCAGCTGGGTGACTGTGGTCAAGTCGCTTCACTTCTCTGTGCCGCAGTTACCTCATCTGTAAAATGGGGATTAACTGTGAGCCTCACGTGGGACGACCTGAATACCCTGTATCTCCCCCAGCACTTAGAACAGTGCTCTGCACATAGTAAGCGCTTAACAAATACCAGCATTATTCATATTATATATAATATATATATACACATACATATGTACATATATATATGCGTATATCTCTATCCATCTATATGCATGCACATATCTATATATATATATATATATACATATATTTACATTTATACATATATCTCTATCTATCTATCTAGCTGCTAGTCTGCCTCTTCTGCATTTTCCCTGGATTTTTCCTAGCATTAGTGTCTTCTCCAGAGAATTAGTCCTCTTGATTATCTGTCCAAAATATGCTAACCTAAGTCGAGTCATTTGGCCTTCCAAAGACCACTTTGGTTTCATCTGCTCGAAAATCCATTTGTTTGTCTTTCGGGCAGGCCGTGGCATTTGCAAAATACCATCATTATCATTACCGTTATCACTGTTATCATCATCATCGAGGCAGAATGCTGGCTGGCCAAACTATTCGTCCGACCAATTATCCAAGTATCGCGTGGCCTTCCCGCGCGATCTGAATGACAGGTAGCCTTTCGGGAGCCGATCACACTCCAGGCACCAAATGGCCGAAGCCCTGGGCCGAAGCACCTCCCACTCTGGAATGGTGAGATCCCAGACCTCGTGCTTACAACAAGGCGGCACCACACCTACCTAGATATCATTGCCTTTCTACCCTCTCTGACATCTCTTGGATTTCAGGATTTTAGTCCTTTTTTTTTTTAACTGTGTGCTGGCAAATAAATGTCAACTGTTTGGACAAGAGAGTCCCCTCAAAAAAATAAAATAAATAACCAACATCATTCTTGGGGTTCTAAACACTTGTTCCCAATAGCAACGCAAAGGGAAGAAAAAAACAAGTCACTTTTGCAGTGATTTTCACATTAAATTTAAAGTGGTTTCTAACCTCCTGGCATTTGCCTGGACCATTATGCCAGAATGTTCATTTCCACTTTTCTCCTGAAGATTCCACCTCTAACTGGAAAGAGAAAGAAAGAAATGAGCTTCTTTTGTCCGGACACGATAAATGGGGTGCCTACAAGCCCTTATTATCAAGCTAGACATAGCTGAAAGGCTCTAAAGTGCAAAACCTGTCAACTGTCTTTGCCACATTACTTTCTGTGGTGTTCTTCAAAGGCCATCCCAACAGCCCCAAAACCCTCCATCATGTCCGGCACTAAGTCCAACAAAGAGCCTAACAGAGACCAAAAATCAGTGCCTAACATCAGCAAGATAACTATAATCGGAGACCAAGATTATTACTGCACCCTTAAATTGCAGCTTTTTTTTCGCTGAAAGCATTACAGAGGTCTTTCACACGCCGGGGTCTTTCGATGATTAGCCTCTGAAATTTATATACAGGGAGCCTAAATCAGAAACCATCTCTTTTGAGACGGACTGTAAGTTCGTCTCTAGACGGTAACCTCGTTATGGGAGGAACGTGTCTGCTAATTTTCATACTGTACTCTCCCAGGCACTTAGAGTGCTCTGCACATAGTAAGAGCTCATGAAATACCACTGATTGATTGATGGAGGTTAAATTCATTCAATCGTATTTATTGAGGGCTTACTGTGTGCAGAGCACTGGTCTGAGTGCAGAGCTTCCCTTCTCCCCGCTCACTTTGCTCTGCCCCCCTCCCCACCTCAGAGCACTTGTGTACATATGTACATATCTAAAATTCTATTTATTTATATTACTGCCAGTTTTACTTATTCTGATGTGAATACCTATATATCGATCTTTCTCATTCTATTTATTTATATCGACGCCTGTCTACTTGTTTCGATGTCTCTCTCCACCCCTTCTAGACTGCGAGCCCGTTGTGGGCAGGGATTGTCTCTATTTGTTGCCGAAATGTACTTTCCAAGAGCTTAGTACGGTGTTCTGCGTACGGTAAATGCTCAATAAATACGACTGACTGAATGAATACTGAGCACTTGGGAGAGTATAACGATAAACGGTCACATTTCCTGCCAACAGCAAGCTTACAGTCTAGAATGGGAAAGACAGACATCAATATAAATAAATACGATTACAGATATTTACATGAGTGCTGTGGGGCTGGGAGGTGGGAAGAGCTAAGAGAATGTTTTCGCCGTTCACAGGACCTGAAGTGAGAGGCTAACCGAAGTTTGAAAACCAAAAATGAATACAGTGTTCTATTAACATGCGGAGGTCGAACTTGCAAATTGAAAAGGAAACTGTGGGGATCTTACCTGCCTAGATCGATTGTTGTTACTAAGATTAGAACTCTTAATAACTTCATACTTGTATTAAATCTATAATTCATAGGATCGGTATCCCACTGATCTTCTCCAAACCTTTCTCTTTTCAAGATCCCCACAGCATTTTGACGCAAGTATTTTCCTTCTGAAACTTTAGTGGAAAAAGAAAGAAGGATTCAGCTGATGTCATTGCGTCTAAGGCACGGGTCTTAGCCACAGGCTGAATCTGCCTCGGGCAAACCAATGCTTTTGAGAAAGATAAAATACTTCAAATCCCTGTGTTTCCCGAACACATAATAATGTTGGTATTTGTTAAGCGCTCACTAGGTGCCGAGCACTGTTCTAAGCGCTGGGGGAGATACGGGGTCATCAGGTTGTCCCACGTGGGGCTCACACACTCTGAATCCCCATTTTACAGATGAGGGAACTGAGGCACAGCAAAGTGAAGTGACTCGCCCACGGTCGCACAGCTGACAAGTGGCAGAGCGGGGAGTCGAACTCATGACGTCTGACTCCGAAGCCCAGGCTCTTTCCACTGAGCCACGCTGCTTCTACAAAGATAGTAGAAACGGTTTCCTCTTCAGCCGAACCCAAGTGGGGATGTGCGATTAGCTCTTTGGATCATAATTTTTAGGTGGCAGCAGAAAACTGATGATTTTAGCTGCTGTGGACTGAGTTTATTAGCTGCACGATATTGTTCTTTTCTGTGCAGTCGGATTGGTCTTGCAGTCTGCCTTCAGGAATATCCCAGATCCCTTCAGCTTGGAATCCACCTCTGGTGGCCCATTTTCCTTAGCCTAATCAGGCTCATCACATTTTCAATCCATCCCTGGGAGTGAGCGTGTGGTTTCTCTAACCTCGCTGTGGGCAGGGAACGTGTCTATCGACGTTGTTAGATTGTGTTAGCCCAAGCGCTTAGTACAGCTCTTGATACCTTAATACCTTAAAAATTGCAGAGGGTCTTTTTCTGCAGGCTGGAACAGTTCGGATCTCATTTGTCCTCTCGAAATCTATGATGGTAATAGCAATGATAATAATAATTGTGGTATTTGTCAAGTGTTTACTATATGCCAGGCACTCTACTAAGCTCCGGGGTAGAAGCGAGATAATTAGATTTGGCACAGTCCCTGTCATTCATTCAGTCACATTTAGTGAACCCTCACCGTGTGCAGAGCACTGTACTAAGCACTTGGGAGAGTACACTATAACAATAAACAGGCACATTCCTTGCCCACAGTGAATTTACAGTCTAGAGGACGAGCTGTCGTACCCACAACTCACAGTCTCAATCCCCGTATTGCAGATGATGTAACTGAGGCACAGAGAAGTGAAGTGACTTGCTCAAGGTCACACAGCAGACAAGTGGCAGAGCTGGAATTAGAACTCGGTCATTCTGACTCCCAGGGCCGTGCTCCATCCATCAGGCCACACCGCTTCCCTTAGGAACTAGGCCCTCCCTAACAGCTGGGGATAACAAGAAAATGTCCCGACGGGTCCGTGACTGTATTCAGGGAGCCGCCTAAAAATTGACGATGTGTGTCAGTCATTCGATCAATTAATAGCAAATGCTCCTCCCTCCTCCAAAACCTCCAACTGTTGCTCATCCACCTCCCAGTAGCTTTAAGGCATTCCATTTCTCCCCTCTACTTAACCCCACTCCTCTCCCACTACGCCCCAACTTGTAAACTTTGCTCCTCTAAAGCCAATCTACTCAGCGCGGGAAGCAACGTGGCTCGGTGGAAAGAGCCCGGGCTTGGAGATCAGCGGTCATGAGTTCGACTCCCAGCCCCGCCACTTGTCAGCTGTGTGACTGTGGGCAAGTCACTTCACTTCTCTGGGCCTCAGTTCCCTCATCTGTAAAATGGGGATTAACTTGAGCCTAACGTGGGGCAACCCGATGACCCCGTATCTCCCCCAGCGCTTAGAACGGTGCTCTGCACGTAGTAATTGCTTAACAAATACCAACATTATTTTTACTTACTGTGTCTTTCTCTTGTCTCTCTCCCCACTCACCTCTTGTTCTTTTCTTCCTCCATCTCCCTGGAATTCCCTCCCTCCCCTTTTGTATCTGAAAGATCACTATTTGTTCAAATACCAGGAGTCTTACTCTGATTAATCTCTAATCACCCCAAACTATTCCCTCACCCCAAACTATTTCTCCCCTACCGTCACTTTAGCGCCGCCGAGACACGCAAGTACTTGGTTTCTCATCCTCTCCTTCCAACCACCTTTTAGCACTTATTTACATATCTTAAAATGCTACTTGAAAGCAGGGATCAGGACTATAATCATTATTATTATGGTATTTTTAAGCACTTACTAGGCGTAGAGGATTATTCTAAATGCTAGGGTCTTGTCTCGCCTTAGGCTGTCGAGTCGTCTCCGATCCATAACGACACCATGGACGCGTCTCTCCCAGAGGGAAGCAGCGTGGCTCAGTGGAAAGAGCACGGGCTTTGGAGGCGGAGGTCATGAGTTCGAATCCCGCCTCTGCCACTTGTCAGCTGTGTGACTGCGGGCGAGTCACTTCACTTCTCTGTGCCTCAGTGACCTCATCTGTAAAATGGGGATTAAGACTGTGAGCCCCACGTGGGACGACCTGATTCCCCGGGGTCTACCCCAGCGCTTAGAACAGTGCTCGGCACATAGTAAGCGCTTAACAAATACCAACATTATTATTATTATTATTATTATTAGAATGTCCCATCTCCATCTGCAATTGTTCTGGTCACGTAACCATAGAGTTTTCCCGATAAAAATCTGGAATTGGTTTACCACTGTCACTTTCTCCTCAGTAAACTTGAGTCTCCGCCCTCGACTCTCTCCCATGTCGCTGCTGTCTAGCACAGGTGAGTTTTGACTGGTAGCAAATTGCCTTCCGCTCGCTAGCCCCCGCCCAAGCTAGGAATGGAACGGGCGGGCCTCTGCTTCACTCTCCCTCCCATAGCCGGGACTGGCAGACCACTGGAAACTCTCCAGGTGTGACCCTGAGAGGAGAAAGTGCTGGGGTAGATCAAGTTAATCAGTTTGGACATAGTTCCTGCCACAGATGGGGCTTCCAATCAGAGTCGGGTGGAAAGGAGGGTGGGCATTGAATCTCCATTTTACAGACAGGGAAACCGATAACGGAAAAGTCAAATGACTTGTCCAGGGTCACACAGCAGGCAACCGGCAGAGCAGGGATCAGAACCCAGGTTCTACTACCGGCTACCAATTCTATCGTACCTCCCAAGGATTTGGTACGGTATTCTGCACAGAATAAGCACTCATAAATAATACTGACTGACTGATTGATTTTAGAAGCTAGCTATCACACTCATTTTTGTTCCCTCAGGTCAAAAGCCAAATGGGTAACGTAAGGCAGAACGGGAGGGAATCTCATCCCGTCTCACCGGGCAGCCTAGATGATGTAGACTAAATTCCAAATGCATTCCCTCCCACCCCCTGTTTTTCCAAATAGAGGAGTGGAAGCTGACACAACAGTGAGCCGCGGGAATACTGAAGGGAGGGATGACTCCACCAGGTTAGGTTCACAAAACATTGAGCAGATGTTATCTCGATGCGCTAATAGGAAGCAGATCCAAAGTAAGCATTCTGCTCTTTCCTTATGATACCTGCAGAAGTTCCATTAGGATGAATGGAATTACAGATGTGATCCTGAGAGTTATGACTAGAGATGATTTCGGGGAGGAATCAGAAAGCTGAGTTTGAAATGGCTTCCTGGAAAGCATAAACCATAAATACGAGTATCAGGAAAATATCTCGACACATAAATAAAACGTAATAGAAATGTATTCGTTGATATATATGAATCATTTCTGTCTACGTATAGTGATTTCTTTAGACCGCGAGCCCCACCGCCGTCATCATCGATGATATTTATTGAGCACTTGCTCTCTGCAGAGCACTGTACTAAGCTCTTAGGAGAGTGGAACACAGCAGAGTTGTCAGACCTGTTTCCTCCCCAAAATGAGATTGTTCATTCATTCATTCATTCAACAGTATTTATTGAGCGCTTACTAGGTGCAGAGCACTGTACTAAGTAAGCCCTTGGAATGGACAAATCGGCAACAGATAGAGACAGTCCCTGCTCACTGATGGGCCTATAGTCTAATCGGGGGAGACGGACAGACAAAAACAATAGCAATAAATAGAATCAAGGGGATGAACATCTCATTAAAACAATAGCAATAAATAGAATCAAGGTGATATACATCTCATTAACAAAATTGAGAGATTACATTCAATAAGGGGGGACAGCGACAGAGACTTTGTCCAACCTGATTATCTCTTTTCTACTCCAGCCTTTACGATAAATGCTTATCACACAGTAAGGACTTTTATTACTATCATTCTTGTCTGTCTCCCCCGATGAGACCGTAAGCCCGTCAAAGGGCAGGGACTGTCTCTATCTCTTACCGATTCGTCCATTCCAAGCGCTTAGTACATTGATCTGCACATAGTAAGCGCTCAATAAATACTATTGAATGAATGAATGAACTAGTACTATAAAGATTTTGTTCAAAGACTACCATTTCTTTCTCGATGGCAGTGAGCCACGCGGGTTTATCCTCGGCAGTGGGATGCAGGCAGGAAGAGATGGAGGAGGAGAAGGAGGAGAGGGAGAAGAGGAAAAAGGAGGAGGAGGAGAAGAACAAGAAGAGGAGGAGGAGGAAAGGGAAGGAAAGGGGAAAGGAAAGGAGAAGGAGAACTTTAGATTGTCCTTTTTTCTATATTTGAACTAATAAAACTCAGAATACATCCTCTATTTCCCGTTTTCATAACCTGAAGAGAGATTGCATGATTTTTCAAGGGACAAAGTCACCCAGCAAATTGATGTCAGAGCTAGGATAAAATGTGAAAATGCTGCAGTCTGACCAGCGATTGTCTCAAATCTGGCAGAAAACTAAATGTAGCTTCCACACGAGAATTTCTACGCGGAAGACATTTTCTTTCTTTTAAAATGTGTATTTGATGTTGGAAACCAGTCCTCCGGATAGGGTTCTGGACACCCATATATTTGGAGACACTTCTCTCGTCCATTTCCAACACAGTGGAAAATGGTTCCAACCACCCGAGGGTGAGAAGAGTCCATGGGGAATTCTGAGGACGGAAAGGCTTCCGCTGACCTGGAAAACAAAGGAACGCGCATACACACACACACACACACACACACACACACACACGACACAACCAGATCAACTGGCTTAAATGATGTTGTGGGAATCAAACCCTTTAATTTCCCTTGAAAGACAGATCCCGTATCCCTTGTCTCGGTTTCAGTTAAGGCACAGAGCCATTGTTATTCACTATCAATGGAGAAAACACACATTATTTACATGATCTCGGAGGCAGGGCATTCCAGGAAGTAATTTGGATTAATTACTATTTTCTACAGCATTTCTGGTTTGGAGAGCGAAAGTGAGGCAAAACTACAATTGTGTGGGCTGTTTTAGGAAAGAATGGCCCAAACAATAAGACATTGTAAAATCTCAGTCCCCAGTGCTCCAATACTGAGGTGGCCATGCTACTTCTCAGGGGAGATTTTCATTTTAAAAAAGGGTCAAAGCTCATAGGACAAAGTCTCAAACGCTGCTGTTTAAACTCTCCGACGGTGGATTTTTCTTGAATCCGTGTCCTTTTGGAGTAACCCTTAGTAAACCTCTGCTTGCTAAGGGTTTTGGCTTTAACATGCCTTTTTTTTGCCTTTTTTTTCCACATGCAGTAAAGCAAAAATATATCTCACTCTAACTTATTCCAGTTCTCCCTGGGTCTAAGGTTACTTTCTTGTTGGACATTTTGGAAGGAGCCTTAAGTCTTTCAGGCCACCAGGAGGTCACTGTGGGTAGGGAATGTGTCGGCTTATCGTTCTATTGTACCCTCCCAAGTGCTTAGTTCAGTGCTCTGCACACAGTAGGCACTCAATAAATATGATTGAATAAATGGAATGAAGAGGAGATCGATTTACTACATTCCTGTCAATCAGTAGAGTTTACTGAGAAACAGTGTGGTCTACTGAAAAGAACATGGGCCCGGGAGTTAGAAGACCTGTGTTCTAATCCCCGATCTGCCACTTGTCTATTTTGTGACCTTGGCCAAGTCCCTTTACGTCTCTGTGAAATAGGGATCAAGACTGTGAGCCCCATATGGGCCACACACTGTGTCCCTCCTGATTATCTTATATCTACCCCAGTTCTTAAATGCAATAACTGACACATAATATGTTCCCAAAATATCACAGTTATCGACTGATTCCTGCCGGCAGAGGAAATGAACTAAGAGCTCACTAGGACTACAGTGAGCCGTGCTCTGTGTTCTTATGGCAGAAGACGGGACGTTCTGGAGAGAATCTATCCATAGAGTCGTCGCGAATCAGAAATGGCTTGACAACACTTGACGATAATAGAATACACAGCACTCGATAATAATAATAGACAACAGTAGGAAGGAGACAACTCGACAGCATAACCCTTTCCGCAAACAATTTATGATCCATTGCGTGCAGTGCTAAGTCTTAGGAAGCAGGGGGAAAAGAAGTAGTTGGCATTTTCCTAGCCTCAAGGAGATTGGCTAAACCCAATATTTGCAGCAAAACAATACCAAATTTGAAAGAGTTGTTGATCTTCCTATGGGACCGTACTCTCCAGAAAGAATATCTCAACTCCCTTAATAAATTTCATCATCTGTAGGAGGAGAAAGATCACTAGTGTGTGAGGAGGAAGGCACTAAAACAAAGTTACACCCAACTCCTTGATAGAGGAGCTCTGGTTTTTGAAGTGGGAAAAGGACAAATTCATTCATTCAACTGCACTTACTGAGCGGTTAGTGTGTGCAGAGCAGTGTACTAAGTGCTTGGGAGAGTGCAGTAAAAAAAATAGACACATTCCTTGCCCACAACGAGCTTACAGTCTAGAGGGAAAGACAAATGGCATAAATCAGAAAATCATCCAAAGCATCTTAGTCGAGCCCTAAAGGCTTCAGAAGTGAAACTAGTTCAGTGCAAAAAAAAAATATATAAAATACAATTTGGCTCAACCCTAGCAAAAGTACGAGAATGGGACTCTGAAATGTAGTCACAGATGATTAGGCAGCATGGCCTGGTGGAAAGAACATGGTTCCTAGGAGTCAGAAGGAACCAAGTCAACTATTTTAGACAATTCTCTATTTTAATGAAGAAATATGTTCTAATATTCCTAAACTTAATCAGCTCATCTTCCACTTGAAGAGAGGAAGGAGTGGGGACGCAGTGCTGCGTAGTGGCTGGAGCCCGGGCCTGGGAGTCAGAAGGTCATGGGTTCTAATCCCCGTTCCCCCACTTGTCTGCTCTGTGGCCTTAGGCAAGTCACTTCCCTTCTCTGGGCCTCAGTTACCTCATCTGTAAAATGGGGATTGAGATTGTGATTCCCACTTGGGACACAGTCTGTGTCAACCCAATTTGCTTGTATCCACCCCAGTGCTTAGTACAGTGTCTGGCGTACAGTAGGTGCTTAATAAATACCACTATTATTATTATTATTAGAAAAGGTGGAGCTCTTATGGAGAGGATTTTCCAAGACTTTCCAAAGGTGGAAAGAACTGGACAAGACTCCCCAAGGACAAAGAGGATTGATCAAGCAGTTATTATTATCTGTGGTATTTGGTAAGCACTTGCTATGTGTCAGATTCCGCTACTCGTCAGCTGTGTGACTGTGGGCAAGTCACTTAACTTCTCTGTGCTTCAGTTACCTCATCTGTAAAATGGGAATGAAGACTGTGAGCCTCACGCGGGACAACCTGATGACTCGTATCTCCCCGAGCGCTTAGAACAGTGCTCTGCACATAGTAAGCGCTTAACAAATACCAACATTATCATTATTATTATTAATCATGGGTGAAGATACAAGGCAATTCATTCATTCATTTGTACTTTTTGAGCCTTCACTGTGTGCAGAGCACTGTACTAAGCACTTGGGAGAATACAATAATAAATGGACACATTCCCTGCCCACAGTAAGTTTGTAGTCTGGCGGAGGGGTGGACAGGGCCAGGGATGCAGCCTCGATCTATCCCTCTGAACATCAGCGTTGAGTTGGACTCAGTCTCTGTCCCACACTGGGCTCCAAATATTTATCTCCATTTGACAGGTGAGGTAACTGAGGCTCGGAGAAGTGAAGTGACTTGACCGAGGTCACACAGCAGACAAGTGGTGGAGCCAGAATTAGAACTCAGTTCTTTCTGGCAACCAGGCCCGTATTTTATCCACTAGGCCACGCTGAAAGGCTCGGTTGGGGATACCCAGCAGGAAGGAGAAGATCGGTCAGAGGTATCCTGGATGGGGAAGATGGAAAACGATTGGTCAGGGCTACTGAGGATGGAGAGAATGGCTCCTGTCCTCGGTCGGGGACACACATAGTGATATGTTCACCTGCAGTAGTTATCTGTGGGGAAGCAGCGTGGCTCAGTGGAAAGAGCCTGGGCTTCGGAGTCAGAGGTCATGAGTTCGACTCCCGGCTCTGCCACTTGGCACCTTATGTGACTGTGGGCGAGTCACTTCACTTCTCTGTGCCTCAGTTCCCTCATCTGTAAAATGGGGATGAAGACTGTGAGCCTCACGTGGGACCACCTGATGACCCTGTATCTACCCCAGCGCTTAGAACAGTGCTCTGCACATAGTAAGCGCTTAACCAATACCAACAGTATTATTATTATCTGTGCCATCTGGGGACCGGGTGGGGTTAGGATTTGTGCTGTGGGCTGGCAGAGATGTTAGCAAACCCCCAGAATGCCTCATACCAATGCTAAGATCACTCTTCTTGCAAGCTCAAAGACACCCAGAGAATGACAGAAGTGGAGAGAGGAATGAAAGAAAAAAAAGAGAGAGATGGAGCCTAGAAAGACAAAGAAATAAACAAAGAGATGAAAGAGATGGAGATAAAAGTACAGAGGGACAGGAAAGAGAAAGAAGGATGAGGCAAGACAGAGCTATGTGGAGGCAAAAAAGGGGAGAACAAAGTGGGGCGAGGTTAAAGAAGAAGAGAGGATAATAATAATAATGGTATTTGTTAAACGCTTACTATGTGCAAAGCACTGTTCTAAGCGCTGGGGGGATACAAGGTGATCAGGTTGTCCCACGTGGGGCTCACAGTCTTCATCCCCATTTTCCAGATGAGGTCACTGAGGCCCAGAGAAGTGAAGTGACTTGCCCACAGTCACACAGCTGACAAATGGCGGAGCCAGGTTTAGAACTCATGACCTCTGACTCCCCAGCCCGGGCTCCTTCCATTGAGCCACGCTGCTTCTCTGGACAGGGAACATGTCTGCTAATTTTTTTGTTCTGTATTCCCCCCAAGGGCTTAGTACAGCGCTCTTGAACACAGTAGGCACTAAATGAATATCCCTGATCGATCGATTATATATTCATTCGATCGTATTTATTGAGTGCTTACCGTGTGCAAAGCACTGTACTAAATGCTTGGGAGAGGTCAATATGACAGCGGACACATTCGTGCCCATAAGGAGCTCACAATCTAGAGGGGTAATCAGGCATTCGTGTAAATAAATAAGTAAATGACGAAGAGAGAAGGACGAGCTCAATAGATATGATTGATTGACTGATTAATTGGGGAGTCTCACGTAGACAGGATACTGACTGCCCACATAGGCAGCGCTGCCTCAGTGAACGTCACGATTCCTTCCTCAATCAATTAACTCTATTTATTGAGCACTTACCGTGTGCAGAGCGCTGTACTAAACCTTTGGTGGTTAGTAACTGAGGCAGGAGGAAACTGGGGAGGGGGCTAGCCAACCCTCTCTCCCCCTGCCCAGAAGAGAATCAGAGAGGTATGATAATAATTGTTAAGCACTTACTCTGCGCCAAGCACCGTTCTAATATAAACAATTATACGCATTTGTATTATTACCATTCAAATAAGTGCTAAGGCTAAGAATAGCAATAATAGTGATAATAACTGTGGTATTTGTGAAGCACTCGCTATGTGACAGTGTCCTAAGCGCTGCGGTGGATACAAGGTAATCGGGTTGGACCCAGTCCCCGTCCCACATTCATTCATTCATTCATTCAATAGTATTTATTGAGCGCTTACTATGTGCAGAGCACTGTCCTAAGCGCTTGGAATGAACAAGTCGGCAACAGATGGAGACAGTCCCTGCCCTTTGACGGGCTCACGGTCTAATCGGGGGAGACGGACACACAAGAACAATGGCGATAAATAGAGTCGAGGGGAAGAACATCTCGTAAAAACAGTGGCAACTAAATAGAATCAAGGGCTCGCAGTCTTAATCCCCATTTTACAGATGAGACGACCGAGGTCCAGAGAAGTGAAGCGACTTGCCCAATGTCACACAGCCGAAATTTGGCAGAGCCGGGATTAGAACCCACCTCCTGTGACTGCCAGGCCCAAGTTCTTTCTACTAGACCGTGTTGAAAGTCACACCAAGGGCTTCCCTCTGTGGGTTTCAGAGGAGTTAAGTGGGTGAGAGCATCTGAGGTATCTGCAAGACAAATGAGCCCAAATAAAAGGAAAAACGACTGGGATGCCAATGGGACATTGGAAATTCCTGAAGATAGATTTGTTAACTTGGATCAAGAAACGGACTAAGAAAATGCCTTAAATGAGGAAAGTCGTGGAAGAGACAACGAGAAGCTTGGTTTCACATTTTGAACGAAGTAGAGAAATCTAAAGCGGCCGATCTCAATAATAATAACGATAATAATACAATAATTTCACAATAATGCAGGTGATTCTTTAAGTCAGAGTTTAGGTTTCAGGGAAGAGAGGAACGAAGGATGGTAGAGAATTCTCAAAATTCTAAAAATAACCAACAATATGATCGGGCAATAGCTCAGTTGTTGGAGAAAAGAAGTCAAAGTATTAGATGATGCCATGGCTGCTTACTCTGAACCTGCTTTCAATTATGCTGATTACGTCTAGGGAACCATTCGCGGCATCGAGGAAACTCAATTGGAATCGGCCCGGCGTGTTTTTTTTGTTTTTTTTTTTGCATTCCCAAAGTACATGGGCCGGAGCCAGCTCCTGTTTTCCATTTCTGAAGGAATGAAAATATATTTGCCCTTTATTTATGCAGGTCACCCAGATGTAGCTCGAGTCCATGAATCATGTAATTGCTAAGCATATGGGCAAAGTACTCCTGGACTACGAGGACGAGAGTGAATACAGTCTATATGGAAGACGGAAGGAGTCGAGCTGGGTTATGTGAATCTTCAACTTTAATAATAATAATGTTCGTATTTGTTAACCGCTCGCTATGTGCCGAGCACTGTTCTAAGCGCTGGGGGAGATACAGGGTCATCAGGTTGTCCCACGGGAGGCTCGCAGTCTTCATCCCCATTTTACAGATGAGGGAACTGAGGCACAGAGAAGTGAAGTGACTTGCCCACAGTCACATAGGTGCCAAGTGGCAGAGCCGGGATTCGAACTTTAGCTATTTTTACCCTGAGCTAGCGCCATGGCAGATTGAGTAGGTCTTCAGTAGGTCGGTCGTATTTATTGAGCGCTCGCTGTGTGCTGGGCACTGTAATAATTTTGGTATTTGTTAAGCACTTACTATGTGCAGAGCACTGTTCTAAGCGCTGGGGTAGATACAGGGTAATCAGGTTGTCCCACGTGAGGCTCACGGTGAATCCCCATTTGACAGATGAGGTAACTGAGGCACAGAGAAGTGAAGTGACTTGCCCACAGTCACACAGCTGCCAAGTGGCAGAGCTGGGATTTGAACCCATGACCTCTGACTCCCAAGCCCGGGCTCTTTCCACTGAGCCACGCTGCTTCTCTACTGTACTGAACGCTGTGTACTGTACTGAACGCTTGGGAGGGGACAATACAACAGACTCGGTAGGCAGCTTACGGTCTAGAGGGGGAGATGTTGGTGAGACAGTTCCACATCGTTCGACTGGTGGGTGGAGTGGAAAGAGCCGGGGAGTCAGCGGACCTGGGTTCTAATCCCGGCTTTGCCGCTTACCCGTTGCATGACCTTGGGCAAGTCACTTAACCTCTTTGTGCCTCAGTCCCCACATCTGCAAAAAGGAGAATTAAATTCCTGTTCTCTCTTCTACTTAGACTGTGAGCCCCCTGTAGGACCTGATCACCTTGTATCTACCCCAGAATTTCATTCATTCAATAGTATTTATTGGGCGCGTACTGTGTGCAGAGCACTGTATGAAGTACAGTGTTTGGCACACAGTAAACACTTAACAAATATTATTATTGTTGCTATCATTATTATTAGTGTCATCCTTTAGTTTCATTTCATGTTACCGTTGGTAATCGATGGAAAATGAAAACCACTGGCAATAGCGTAAAGGCTCATGTACAAGCATTCGTATATATGATTTTGTCTTTGGTGACCAATGGAACAATAAAAATAATAATAGGAGTGAGATCACCACCATTACAATCATCATTTATTAAGTACTTACTAGATAATTACAAGATCATCAGAATAGAAGTTGTTCCTGTCCCTCAGGGAGCTCACAGCCCGAGAGGGAAGGAGAACTGATATGTTATAGATGAGGAAACTGAGAATCAGAGAGGTTAAGGGAGTTGCCCGGCATCAGTCAGGCAGTCAGTCGTACTTACTGAGCACTTACTGAGCATAGAGCACTGTGCTAAGCGCTTGGAAGAGTACAGAACCAAGTGGCAAGGCTGGGATTAAAACCCAAGTCTCGTGATGCCCAGTGTCTAGCTGTTTTCACCGGGCCTCGTTATCTCAGTCAAATGAAATCTGGACGCAATATAAAAAAGCTGATCCTCGGATTTGGTTTATCTCCAGACCTTACCTTTCCTGCCACAAAAGCTGTAGTTTTGTTAAGAGTACTGAAACTCCAAAGTGTCTGTTATTCAAAAGATAGTCTATCTTTTCAGAATAATTCCCTTACACGGTGTCATCTGCATGGTTTGCCAGAAGCTCAATAAACTGCATTTACTGTGTACAGTTCACCGTACTAAATGCTTCCAATTAATAGCTACGATCCCTCTCCTAAAAGACTGAAGCTAGATCTAAAAAAAAAAAAAAATACTTCAAGGCTAAACATTATGAAATGTTTCTCTCAAACTTGCAGCCCTATTTGCAGACTCTATTTCCAGTTTTTTTTCCTTAGGCCATCATTCTTAGGCCCTGCTTTTCCTCTGCTCCCCTCCCCATCGCCCCATCTCACTCTCTGTACTCTACTCCTCTCCGTGCCCCACAGCACTTATGTATATATGGACATATTTATAATTCTATTTATTTCTATTAATAATGTGAATACAACTATAATTCTTATTTATGACGATGCTATGATGCCTGTTTACTTGTTTTGATGTCTATCTTCCCCCTTCTAGACCGTGAGCCCGCTGTGGGCGTGGATTGTCTCTACTTGTTACTGAATTGTACCTCCCAAGCATCTGCACACAGGAAGCGTTCAATAAATACGACTGACTGAATGAATTCTTACCTGTAAAAACACCAGATCTGTTTAAAATCATTTTTTGTTGTCTGATGGTAATCCAGTCACATTAATTCCATTAGCACCAAACTTAGGGCAATGTAAATGCTCGTTTAGATTATTACAACAGCTCCTCACGCAATTGGACAATCTAGCTCCATTGCCCCTGAAGGTATTTCTGAAGAAATATTTCCTTCGGAAAATGAGGCATTTTACAGGATACACTTTGGCTAAAAATACGGTATTAGTTTTCACCCTTGAAAATAAGTTGATTTACATAATATGAAATTCATTTCACCTTCCTTATGACATAAGTGCCCTGTCTATGTTGCTAAATGATAATAATTCCCTCTTCTCCCTTCAAAATCCTTCAGTGAACTTCTCTTTCACTGAGCTGAATTGGCTTCAGATTAACATTTTTTCTGCCAGCATATTGTAAATGATTTATTTTTTCCCCTGAAAGTAACACTTTCTTCTTTTAGGAGAACAGTTACAGAGAGATACTACTTGGGAAACACACATTTGGAATATGATTATATGCGGATGGATATTCGTATATGCAGAGGTGGGTCGGTATATTTACTATTTCTGCAGTGGCACTGTACAGAGATGTCTATGCACACGAAACCCTCCCAAACTCAAAGTTTCATTTTGACCTCAGGATGGAGGGAATGAGTTTAAAAAACCATAAACATCCTGAACAATACACGAAACGCCCTTGTGACAAAGTTGAAATTTCCATTAAACACCACTGCGCTTTCTTCTCTTGTCTCTCTCATGAGCTCTTCCCCAATTTCCATGGTAAAACTGTTCAAAATTTTACTCATGATCCCTTTTTTTCCCCCAGAAGGGAGTTTCCCAAGTGTGTTTGCGAGCTTGCCGGGAATAAGTGCCACACAAATCTCCCCTTTTAGTTACCTTATGTCTCTTTCCTGCCTGCCAGTCAAGGTCGGGGCCCAGAAAACCCAGTGGGAGCCGAGGAAAGGAACTGTGTGGAGCTAGTTTCCCGGAGCCAGCCGGAAGAGAGTTTGAAACATTAGAGAGGCTGCCTTGGCTTGAACCCAAGGACCGAGTCCAGTGGGAGAAGTATCACTGAGTTACCCGATAGGTTTGCTGTCCATAAAGTCGAATTAGCATCACGATACTGAACGTTAGGACTGTTTAGGCATCCATTCATATTTTGGCTCCTCTTATTTGTGCTCCTTTATTTTATTAGGGCTCTTCATGTCTCTATCAATCAATCGATCACTGGTATTAAATGAGTGCTCACTGTGTGCAGTGCTCTGACCTCAACCCTTGGGAGAATACAATAAAAGAGTAGGTAGAAAGGAGAAGCAGTGTGGCTTAGTGGATAGAGCACGGGTCTGGGAGTAAGAAGGACCTGGATACTAAATAAATGAATTCTAGACTAAGGCAAGCAATTATTTCTGACGTTAACCTGAGCTTCTCTTGAGAAGGAAATTTGGGAGACAGACTGTAAGCTCATTGTGGGCAGGGAATGTGTCTGTTTATGGTTGTATTATACTCTCCCAAGTGCTCAGTACAGTGCTTTGCACACAGTAAGCACTCAATAAATACGACTGAATGAATGAATGAAAGGCCAGGAGAGTAGGTATCTCTGCCTACTGCATTTAGTTGGCACATTTCTGGCTCTTCCCTTGCCACAGAGAGAGAGAGAAAGAACAGCCCTCCCTAAAACTGAAACATCAAAAAGGTCTTGTTCTCTGGTAGTCAACCCCACCATAAAAACAACTGAGTCTTCCCAAAGCGGACTGCACTTTAATGATAACGTGACAACTTTTATCTACATAACAGGAAATTGTCCAGAGGACAACTGTAAAACTTCCTTCAAAGTTTCATCCCCCAGTGATATCCATTACAGATACACTTCAGGAAATAGTCTAATTCTCCGTTTAGTTAAAAAGGGTTTATTTGAAGTAGTAATTTAGTATTTGGGCAAAATACAGTATCGCTCTCTAACCAAGCCAGGTTCTTCTTGATTATTTTTAACGTGTACAAAAAACTTCTTAATATAGGAATCTAAGCGTATGCCCTCTCCCCAACTGATTCCCTTTACGCTATTTCTCCCTTTCTCACTTCCTCTCTTCCCCCTAAGGAATTGTGTCTGAGCTCGCTGGCCTTGTGAATCAAGCTGAGGCCAGGTGACAAAAATGGTGACTGAGATGAGCACCCGGGCAGAGGAATCAACTTAAATCCCCATCAGACACCAGCTCATTCTCAGAAGAGACTTACCCCGAAATGGGTGAGACTGGTCATCCTGGTCACTAGGCCTTGCTACTTCTGGGGATATAAAGTAGAGAGATGAGAATTAATCAGAGAAGACCTCCTGGAGCTGTGACTCCAGAAAAGCTTTAAAAACGGGGGAGATCGACGGACCGTTGGACTGTGAAGAAGAAAGGGACTCTGGGTATGTGTAAAAAGTCAGTAGTGGGAACGAGGTAGAGTGAGTAATCAATTCATAATCAATTTTGGAGCCTGTAATCATCATAGTATCTCTGTCCTCTATGTATGACTTGAGGCTTTTCTTTTTGCAACTTAAGCATCCCTAATTGGTGTGAAAACGTACTCTCTTCACCGAATCTTCTCACTGCGCCTCGATCTCACCTTCTCGCTGCCAACTCCTAGTCCACAACCTGCCTCTGGCCTGGAATGTCCTCCCTCCTCAAATCTGATAGCAAATTACTCTCCCCCCCCCTTCAAAGCCTTATTGAAGGCAAGAAGTCTTCCCAGATTAAGTCCTGCTTTTCCTCATCTCCCACTCCCTTCTGCTTCACCCTGATTTGCTCCCTTTACTCTTCCTCTCTCCCCACCCCACAGCACATATGGACATATCTGTCATTTCATTTACTTGTATTGATGTCCGTCTCCCCCACTCTAGACTGTAAGCCTGTTGTGGGCAGCAAATGTGACCGTTTAATGCTGTATTGTACGCTCCCAAGTGCTCAGTACAGCGCTCTGCACACGGTAAGCGATCAATAAACATGATTGAATGAATGAATAAATGAAGTTTCATTTCAAAATTTTCAGCAGTCTTAATTCAGTAACAGCATTTCCTTCACTGATGTTTTACATATAGGTTTCCCAAGTACTTCAAGCAGGAAACCTAACAACAGCTTTCAATCCGTTGTTTAATTTCACAAAGAGTTCCTTACTCATTTCTCTAGAAATAATCATTCTTTGGGTATTGTGAAATCTTCCATGTCCTGCAACTGCCTGCAATTGGAACAGTAATACTATTTAAATTTTCCACTCTTTTTTCATACGTGAATGAAAGAGGTGATTTTTCTCAGTGTTTAATTCTTTATATTTTTAGGAGGCGTGTAGGTAGAGTAGGTAGGATAGGAGGCAGGATCAATATTACTTTTCTAAATTTCAAGTCTATCTAGGCTTGAAAAAACTCCTTGGATTTTTTTGAATTTGGGAAATGATACTGATGTGAGTCAGATACCTTATTCTCAATGTAGAATAATATTAGTTGAGCATCTTTCATCATTTTTCAATCGTGCTATGCCCCTAGCCTGGAGCTTTACAAATCTTGTCTAGGCTATATATGGTGATGTACAGTACTTTTCAGTTTTGAGATACTTTGCAATTAGGGATTCTAACTGATCTATGTTCCCAAGAACCACATGGACCTGAACCTCAAATTCCTTGGGACTGCTCTCTGCCCCACCCTAACGCTATCAGTATCCCTATCTGGCAGTGAGTTGGAACTATCCTTTCCTTCTGGCTACACTGCTTATTTCCTACCAACCCACTTGGGAAAATAATCCCCATTACCCCCCTCCACACTCCACAGGACTTGTGTGTATATATACATATATTTATAATTCTATTTATTTTATTAATTATGCACCTAGATCTATAATTCTATTTATTCAAATTGATGCTATTGATGGCTGTTTACTTGTTTTGATGTCTGCCTCCCCCCTTCTAGACTATGGGTCCGCTGTGGTTAGGGATTGTCTCTATTTGGTGCTGAACTGTACTTTCCAATAGCTTAGTACAGTGCTCTGCACAAGTAAACTCTCAATAAATATGATTGAATGGATTAATGAAAGAATAATAACATAATTCTGGTATTTGTTAAGCTCTTACTATGATCCAGCCACTGTACTAAATTCCGGGGTGAATACAAGCAAATTGGGTTGGACACAGACTTTGTCCCACATGGGGATCACAGTCTAAATCCTCATTTTGCAGATGAGGAAACTGAGGCCCAGAGAAGTGAAGTGACTTGCCTAAAGTCACCCAGCAGACAAGTGGCAGAGATGGGATCAGAACCCACGACCTTCGGACTCCCAGGCCTGTGCTCTATATACTAGAAACCATGGCCTCCTGGTCTTATTCCTACAACATAGAGAAGCCTGATTCTAAATGGGAGAGCTAAAATGAAACTTTTCATTTTCAATGGTCCCGGTGATCAATGGGTAAAAAAAAATCTAAAAACCAGGATTATAAATAGATCGGACAGAGCCTCATGTAAACCTAAAGAAGGCATGGGTCATCTGAAAGCTAATCACTTTGAGATTCCAAATCCTTTTCACTTGCAGTACTTTTTATAGTAAATGTTATCAAATAATGTATTTTTTGGTTTGAACTTTAGATTATAAACGATTTATACTGTCATCTCTCCCAAAGCTACCTCACTAACTCTAACCTCTTTCCTTCTCTATAGTCTTGCATTTCCTCCTGCCTTTGAGACATCTCTACTTGGATGTCCTGCCAACATTTACCATGTCCAAAACAGAACTCCTCATCTTCCTACCTTTCTCATCATGGTAGACAACCCCACTATCCTCCCTTCCTTGAAAGCCTGCGACCTTGGCATTATCCTCGGCTCATCTCTCTCATTCATATTAATTCTGTCACCGAATCCTGTAGCCTCTATCTTCACAATATTGCTAAAATCTGCCTTTTCCTCTCCATCCAAACTGTTACCATGTTAATCCAAGCACTTATTCCTCCTTGATTACTGCATCAGCCTCCTTGCTGACTATCCTGCCTCCTGTCTCTCCACTCCAGTCCATACTTCACTCTACTACTTGGTTCCGTGTTTCCACACTCCTTGAGAACATGCAGTGGTTGCCCATCCACCTCTGCATCAATCAAAAGCTCCTCACCATTGGCTTTAAGGCACTCAATCACCCCCTCCTATCTTTCCTCACTGATTTCCTACCACAAACCAGTATGTTTACTTAGCTCCTCCAATGTCATGCTTCTCCCTCTACCAAACGTCATCTATCTCACCATGGACTGCTCGCCCATGTCTTCCTTCTGGCTTGAAACTCTCTCCCCTTTCACACCTGACAATCACTCCCCCCACCTTCAAAGCCTTATTAAAATCATTTGTCTTCCAAGATGCCTTCCACAACCAGGCCTGCGTTTCCCCTACTCTCCCTTCTGCATCGTCTATGCCCCTAGATTTGATCCACTAAGTACTTAATATTCACCCCACCCTCAGCCCCAGAGCATAATTTATTTTAATGTCCGACTCCACCTCTATACTCTCAGCTTCTTGTGGTCAGGGAACTTGTCCATTCATTCAATTATATGTACCGAGTGCTTACTGTGTGCAGAGCACTGTACTCAGCGCTTGGAAAGTAGAATTCGGCAACCGTTAGAGACAATCCTTACCCAACAATGGGCCCCCAGTCTAGAAGCGGGGAGACAGATAACAAAACAAAACAAATAGACAGGCATCAATAGTATCAAATTAAATAGAATTATAGATATATACAAATCATTAATAAAATACATAGAATAATAAATACATATATATATTCTGTATATATATATGTATATATACAGAAGTGCTGTGGGGCAGGGATGGGAGTAGAGCAGAGGGAGGGAGTAGGGGTGATGGGGAAGGGAGGAGGAGCAGAGGAAAAGAGGGGCCTCAGTCTGAGAAGGCCTCTACCAACTCTGTCATATTATACTTCCCCCAGCGCTTAGTACATTGCTCTGGATACAGTAAGTGCTCAATAAATACCATTGATTGATTAATCTGTGAATTTAGGTCAACGTATGGCAGATTGTGGGCAGGGAACATATGGCTTCCTTATTCTGCACTTCCCAAGCACCTAATCCAGTCCACTGCTCCTAGTGGGTGCTCAATAAACACTATTACAACTACAAAAAATATTCAAATTCAAGCTAGATGAGAAAATTTCTGTTTTCCCAAACATAAATTCAGAGCTCCTTTTTTCATGTGTTATTGTTAAACAAGTTGCAAGTATCGTCTTCTTACCAAATAATACATTCAGGCTCCTCTCAGGGAGTTTCATAATTTCAGCACTGACTAGGATCCGAGGCTTACACAGACATGTGTACTAATTACAATGAAACAAGTCAAATAAATCATCATCTATTTCTTTGAAAGCAGAACAGCATATAGGATTCGAAATGAATTCAAAGAAAGATTTACAGGAGAAATGGCGAAGCAGGAAGAAGACCTTTCCGCACCGTGCCGAAGAACATTCTCTGTAGATATTACTAATTCATGCATTCAAAAGTATTTATTGAGCACTTACTATGTGCAGAGCACTGTACTAAGCGCTTGGAATGTACAAATCAGCAACTAATGATTCCATCATATTTATTGACAGCTTACTATGTGCAGAGCACTGTATTAAGCACTCAGGATAGTACATTATAAGGATACAACACACATACCCTGCCCACAAGGAACTCACAGGCTGAGGGAGAAGCAGACATTAGTATAATAATGTTGGTATCTGTTAAGCGCTTACCATGTGCCGAGCACTGTTCTAAGCGCTGGGGTGGACACAGGGGAATCAGGTTGTCCCACGTGGGGCTCACAGTCTTAATCCCCATTTTACAGATGAGGGAACTGAGTCACCGAGAAGTGAAGTGACTTGCCCAAAGTCACCCAGCTGACAAGTGGCAGAGCCGGGGTTCGAACCCATGACCTCTGACTCCAAAGCCCGGGCTCTTTCCAGTGAGCCACGCTGCTTCTCTATATGTACAGCACGGCTCAGTGGAAAGACCCCGGGCTTGGGAGTCAGAGGTCATGGGTTCGAATCCCAACTCTGCCACTTGTCAGCTGTGTGACTGTGGGTAAGTCACTTCACTTCTCTATGCCTGTTACCTCATCTGAAAAAGGGGGATGAAGACTGTGAGCCTCACGTGGGACAGCCTGATTCCCCTGTGTCTACCCTAGCGCTTAGAACAGTGCTCTGTACATAGTAAGCATTTAACAAATACTAACATTATTATTATTATGTACATAAGTGCTACGGGTCTGCTGGGTGGATAAAGGGAGTGGATTAGGGCAACCCAGAGGGAATGGAAAAAAAGGAAATGAAGGCTTAGTCAGGGAAGGTGTCTTGGAGGAGATGTGCCTTCAATAAGTATTCAAAGAAGGAGAAAATAATTGTCTGTCGGATATGAGCAGGGAGGGCGTTCCAGGCCGGAGATAGGACCTGGATGAGGAGTCCGTGGTGAGACGGACAAGATCAAGGTAGAGTGAGTAGTTTAGCATTAGAGGAGCTAAGTGCGTGGGCTGGATCGTAGTAATAATAATAATAATAATGTTATTTGTTAAGCCCCAGTTAACAAATAGCTTTATTTGTTAACTAAAATAGCTTTTAGTTAGCGCTAAATACTAGCTAGTTACTAGTAGGGGAGTAGCGAGGTGAGATAGGAAGGGGCAAGGGGACCGACAGCTCTATAGCCAATGGTGAGGCGTTTCTGTTTGACGTGGAGGCAGGAGGGCCACCACCGGAGGCTCTTAAGGATTGGGGAAATGAACTGAATAGTTTTGTAGGAACATGATCCAGGCAGCAGAGTGAAATATGAACTGTAGCAGGGAGAGACAGGAGGCTGGGAGGTCAACGGGGAGGCGGATACAGTCATCAAGGCAGTATAGCATAAGTGCTTGGATTGACGTGGTAGCATTTTGGATGGAGAGGAGAGGGCGGGATTTTGTACTTATACATTACATGGCTCCTCAAGCAGTTATTTTCATATACGTAATTTCTGTATTTAACGCCTGTCTCCTCCTCTAGACTGTAAGCTCCATACAGGCAGGGAATGTGCCCACCTACTCCATTGCATTGAACTGTCCCAAGTACTAAATACAGTGCTCTGCGCATAGTAAGCACTAAATAAGTATCATTAATTGATTGATTGGTTGATGGATTGAAGTACTGGTTCATCAGCACAGACCTGAGGACGATCAATTCAAAGGTAGGTTTTTTCCCAGCAAATCAGGTTAGCTACTATTCGTTCACCAATTTAGGCTCCATTAAACTAGGTTCAGCTAACTACCAAATCAAAAATTATGCGTTGCTTAGCGTAAAGGCAAGGAGCCAGGACAAGAGAAAGATTAAGAACAGACAGAGAACAAAAAAAAAAACTCTGTTTAGAGTATTGAGATACAGGTTTCTTGGAGATTTTCAAATTGACTTTAATAAGCTCTCCCAAGTCCGATCACAGTATGCTGAACTGGAAAGAAGAAAGCATTCTTCTTTTATCCTCTCTTACTCCAGCTCTGCAAAAACAGAGTTACAGTAGTAAGGGATAAATGTTTCCTTTTGGTTTCTTAGTTACCCAGATTTCCCAATATGCTGCTGGCCACGATTCTGAGTGGAAACAAGAAATGTGAAGAGTTACAGGGGCCTATTGTAAAATCTGTGAACGCATTAGGAAGAGCAAACTTGAATATAATTACTCTAGGTTCAAATAGTGTTTCAATCAGCAAGGATAAACCACTGAAAAGTAACTATCCCCAGTCAACTGTCAACCAACTCCAACAGTGGGTTTGAAAATAAAGATCAACCCTTCGACAAGCACCACTTCTCAAAAAATGGTTTTAAGGCAATACTGGTTCAGGGCCAGGCCAATATTGACATCATGCATTCAATCATACTTATTGAGCGCTTACTGTGTACAGGGCATTCAGTTCAATAGTATTTATTGAGAGCTTACTATGTGCAGAGCACCGTACCGAGCGCTCGGAGTAAGTCTGGGTTACGGTAAGACGTGGGGCAGGGGCTCAGGTTTGGCACAGGTGGTGATGGTAGATCCATCCATTTCTAAACATTAAATCTTTTTATTGTGTAATTTTAAGCCGCAAACCAGTAAATTATCTTCTTGACTTTTCCAAATAAAGGCACAGGGCATTGAGAAGCAGCGTGGTTTAGTGGAAAGAGCACAGGCTTGGGAGTCAGAGGTCGTGGGTTCTAATCCCAACTCCTCCACTCATCAGCTGTGTGACTCTGGACAAGTCACTTCACTTCCCTGTGCCTCCGTTCCCTCATCTGTAGAATGGGGATGAAGGCTGTGAGCCCCACGTGGGACAATCTGATTATCTTGTATCTACCCCCGCGCTTAGAACAGTGCTTGACCCATAGTAAGTGCTTAACAAATACCATCATTATTATGCTGCTGCTGCCCATCACAAGTGAGTTCTGACTCGTAGCCGATGGCCTTCCACTCGTTAGGCGCTGGCCAAGCTAGGAATGGAATGGACAGGCCTCTGCTTGACTCTCCCTCCCGTAGTCGAGACTGACAGAGTACTGGAAAACTCTCCAGGTACCACCCTGAGAGGGGTATTATTAAGAACCATAATGAAAATAATTAAATTAAGGGTGGAGGGAGAGGTGCGTGGAAAATGCCGAGAAATGGAAAAACAATTCGGGAGGAGAAGGGGAGGAAGTTTCAAGAGTGAGTGGTGGCAGAAAGAAAAGGACCAAAGAGCAGAGAAGAGGCCACTGTTAGGGTCACTAAGGAAGATCAACACATTCATCATACCGCCAATAATAATAACAATAATAATTGTAGTGTTTATTAAGTGCTTACTGCATGCCAGACACTGTAATAATAATAATGTTGGTATTTGTTAAGCGCTTACTATGTGCAGACCACTGTTCTAAGCGCTGGGGGAGATACAGGGTCATCAGGTTGTCCCAAGTGGGGTTCGCAGTCTTCACCTCCATTTTACAGATGAGGTAACTGAGGCACAGAGAAGTGAAGTGACCTGCCCACTGTACTAAGCCCTGGAGTGGATATGAGCAAACCGGGTTGGAAACGGTCCCTGTCCCATAGGAGAGGCAGGTCTAAATCCCCAGATGAGGTCACTGAGGCCCAGAGAAGTGAAGTGACTCACCCAAGATCACACAGCAGACAAGTGGCAGAGCTGGGATTAGAACCCATGACCTTCTGACTCCCAGGCCCGTGGTCTATCGACTGTGCCGCGCCCCGTCTCTGGGAACTACCGTATGTAGATGTTAAATACATTAAGTCCTTGACTCCGGACTAGTGTGCAACCAGTATGGTGTAAACCTGAAACAGGGTTTATATTTAAAGCAGGGGGTAAACATCATTCACCGTATCTAAAAGTATTGCGAGTTAAAGTCTGTCTGCATCTGTTAGGATTTTAAACTTAAATTCCCCTTAATTTACGTGTAACATTCTTCATGCCAGATTTGTCTAGTTAGGGTATTTTCCCCTTCCAAACCGCAATCACCTAGATGGTGAAATGCCAGTAAGATGAGGAGAGCGTGTTGGCCGTCTCTTCCAATCACTTGTCCACCGCACTGCGGCTGCCCAAATTCAGCCCGTCGTCTTGGGACATTTCACTACAGCAGAGTTATTGGGCAGGGGTTGTCTCTATCTGTTGCCGAACTGTCCATTCCAAGCGCTTAGTACAGTGCTCTGCACACAGCAAGCGCTCAATGAATACCATCGGATGAACGAATAGCTGCATGCATCTCTGCTCATGGCATCTTGGGAAAAAGAGTTCAACTTGGAGGTGACACAAAAAAAAATAGAGCAACTTCCCCATGATACTAATCTGAAAAGACAAAGGTTGAGAGAGGCATGCTTGAAGTTGATAGTTCCCATCTCATAATAATAATATTAATAATAATATTTGTTAAACACTTACTACGTGTCAAGCACTGTTCTAAGCATTGGGGTAGATACAAAATAATCAGGTGGGACACAGTCTCCGGTCCCCCATGGAGCTCAAAGTCTTAATCCCCATTTTACAGATGAGGTAACAGATATGAAGAAGTGAAGTGACTTGCCCGAGGTCACACAACAGACAAGTGGTGGAGTCGGGGTTAGAACCAATGACCGTTTGACTCTCGGGTCTATCCACCACGTCTTGCTGCTTCTACGCCACAGTTCCCAAGTCAAATCAATCATGAATCGATATTTATTGAGTTCCTACTATGTGCAAGGCACTGTACTGAGCACTCGGGAGAGTACGGTACGACGGAAGTGGCAGACGTTTTCCCTGCTCGTAACGAGCAGCACTTGGGCATCTCTTTCTTTAGCACGACTGCACGTATGTTATTCAATTTTACATTCGACGGAGAAGCAGCGTAGTTTAGTGGAAAGAGCCCGGGGTTGGGAGTCAGAGGACGTGGGTTCTAATCCCGGCTCCCCGACTTGTCTGCTGTGTGACCTTGGGCTAGTCACTTAACTTCTCTGCGCTTCAGTTACCTCGTCTGTAAAATGGGGATTAAGACTGTGAGCCCCATGTGGGATAATCTGATTACCTTCTATCTACCCCAGGGTTTAGAACAGTGCTTGGCACATAGCAAGTGCTTAAAAATACCATAATAATTATTATTATTCCTTGGATTACTCTAGTGGTAAATAGCTTCAGCCTGTCTCTCCCATTAAAGTATAATCTCCTCCCTCTGCCAGAGTGGCCTGGTGGAGAGAACACGGGCCTGGCAGTCAGAAGACCTGGGTCTTAATCCCAGCTCTGTCACTCATCTGATGTGTGGCCTTGGACAAGTCACTGAACTTCTCCGAGTCTCAGTTCCCTCACCTCCAAAATGGGGATTCAATACCTGCTCTCCCTCCCACTTAGACCGCAAGCCCCATGCGGCGCGGCTCAGTGGAAGGAGCCCGGGCTTGGGAGTCAGAGGTCATGGGTTCGAGTCCCGGCTCTGCCACTTGTCAGTGGGCGAGTCACTTCGCTTCTCTGTGCCGCAGCTCCCTCATCTGTAAAATGGGGATGAAGACTGTGAGCTTCACGTGGGACAACCCGATGAGCCTGTATCTCCCCCAGCGCTTAGAACAGTGCTCTGCACACAGGAAGCGCTTAACCAATACCAACGTTATTATCATCTTGTATTCACCCCAGCGCTTAGTACAGGGCTTACACTTAGTAAGCACTTAACAGATATCACACATTACTATGATTACTTTCCTGATTGTACCCTCACAGACATTTACTACACTCCCCTGTACGGAATAAGCACTCAATAAATACCACTGATTGACTGTGGGCAGAGGATATGTCCTCTCTCCAGTTTGTACCTACTGAGAAGTTGGTACAGTACACTGCCCCAGTAGGTGCCCAAGAAATACCATAGTTACTATTTCCACTGTAATGTGAGCTCTAGATATTTGAAAACTTAACAAATATCATAATTATTATTATTAATGAACGACTCCTTTGCTACGGGCAGATGATAAACCTTTCCCCGTTTCCTTTCCCATTTCTGCTGTTACTTCTAAAGACACTTATTAAGCGTCTGCACATTTTTTATGGTATTTGTAAAGCACTTATTCTGTGCCAGGCACCGTACTAAGCACCGGGGTAGATTCAAGCTAATCAGGTTGGACCCAGTCCATGTCCCACGTGGGGCTCAAAGCGTTAATCCACATTTTCCAAATGAGGTAACTGAGGCTCAGAGAAGTGAAGCGACTGGCCCTAGGTCACACAGCAGACAAGCGGAGGAGCCGGGATAAGAACTCAGGACCTTCTGACCCCCAGGCCCGGGGCTCTATCCACCAGTCCCTATTTTTTCAGCACATGCGCTCCAGCACATGAGCTGAAAATTGTCCTGCTTTCGGGGCTGAGCTCGTAAGAAAAGTTCAATATTCCGCTGGTCAGAGGTCGTTCATTAGTATGAGTTTAAGAAAAGCAAAATGGAAGAAAGGCATCTGGACAGTGAAGATCTGAACAGAGAACATGAAAGAGACGGGACAATAGAAATTCCAGAAGATCCTGGCTACGCATTTTCATGTTTTTCTTCTCTTTTTTTTTTTTTTCTTTACTTTTAAGTTCCAGCCACGGCTTCGGTGGGATTTGGGAACTGGAAAAAAGCCACGGAACCAGAGGGTCATAGGTTAATTCCCATAGTGCTGTAGGGGACCAGATATCTAGGTTTTAATGCAGTCTTTGGCACGAGGTGCTAATGGTCTGTCTTTTTTCTGCTCTACTCTAGGATATAGGTTGTTCAAGTTGATTTGTCCCTTCTTCTGTCTAATAGAACACATACCGATTCTCTCTACAGGTTGTTCATATACCAAAGTTATTCTTAATAATAATAATATTGGTATTTGTTAAGCGCTTACTATGTGCCGAGCACTGTTCTAAGCGCTGGGGTAGACACAGGGGAATCAGGTTGTCCCACGTGGGGCTCACAGTCTTAATCCCCATTTTACAGATGAGGGAACTGAGGCACTGAGAAGTTAAGTGACTTGCCCAAAGTCACACAGCTGGCAAGTGGCAGAGCTGGGGTTCGAACCCATGACCTCTGACTCCAAAGCCCGTGCTCTTTCCAGTGAGCCACGCTGCTTCTCTAATTCTGTATTCTTGAATACAGCCAAGGTGCTCTGGCTTAGATTTCTCAGTAAAGACCAACACTATCCTCTGCTCAGATTCTCAGGACCGAAATACAACCATCGATCCTGACGGGAGGCCGCATCTGCACTTGGGAGAGAAGAAAAGATGGTATTTTTCAGAGTGAGGCCTAGCCGAAGCTTTTGGAAGTCCATTCTTCCAGATCCGAAAGAACCTCGTCTAGTTTCTTAGGCTTTAGCATAGAATGTACAACTGTAATTTAATTGGCTTAATCGAGATGATCATCCATTGGTCTACACTGGCTGCTTTCCATATTAACATTTAGTTGGGCTACCGTCAACTGACTTAAGCAGTGTAATGGTCTTTTCGTTTTCTCTTAAAAAATGTTGTTTTTAAACCTGATAAAAATTCAAAAGAGAGTAAGCCATATTTAAAATATTGTAATATAAAATGTCTTGGAAAAGCCCATTTAATGAGCCTCTAAATTTACCATCGTCACTATCCCCAAATTACAATGAATTAAGGATCCATTTCCATCAATGAGTCGATCGACGATATTTACACAGAAAGTGACTTCTGTGTTCCACCAAGGATTACCGTCAATTTACTGCGTGTAGAACACTGGACTAAACTCTTAGGGGTCTGCAATACGTACAATTAGGTATAGACGATCCCCTCCCAGAGGAATTTACAATCTAACTGGCGTTAGAGTCATTAAAATCAATTACCGATTCGGTTAGATTCATCGTTCATCATTTCTGCGTTTATTTTATCTGTGCAGTCGATCACATCTGTGCTTATTGTGCTGATTGTATTCGATTTGGTTTCCCCTTGAAATCAAGGATCGAGAGTATCTTCTAAGACTAGGCCAAATTAATTCCCCAGAGTGCTAGACCCACTGTTGATGCTCGTTAAATTCTTGTTGACGAACCAAAGAGGTCCCATCCAGCCTATAGATCAAGTGTCTAAAAGTCATTTCTAAGAAATGGTTTATATTATTAAGAAAAATCTTTGCCCGGGTAAGTATTACCGCCAAGTATTCCTCGAAACGAACAAGCCATTTAAATGAATAGAAACCATTAGGGCAGCTTCATTTTATCCTTTTGGAATTCAAAAATAATAGCAAGAACGCTTCGTCGCGTGGTCGGTCGGGACGCGGAACACCGTCTATGCAATTTTGCAAATGGAGTCGTCCTCTCCATCTCTAGGTATGCTTCTACTACCTCCTCCGTCAGATAGAAATGAACCAATCGATTATATTTATTGAGCACTTATTGTGCGCAGAGTACGAGCGCGGGCTTGGGAGTCAGAGGAAGTGGGTTCTCATCCCAGCTCCGCCACTTGTCTGCTGTGTGACCTTGGACAAGCCACTTGATAATAATGTAATAATGTTGGTATCTGTTAAGCGCTTACTCTGTGCCGAGCACCGTTCTAAGCGCTGGGGGAGATACAGGGTCATCAGGTGGTCCCACGTGAGGCTCACGGTCTTAATCCCCATTTTATAGATGAGGGAACTGAGGCCCGGAGAAGTCAAGTGACTTGCCCACGGTCACCCAGCTGCCAACCGGCAGAGCCGGGATTTGAACCCGCGACCTCTGACTCCCAAGCCCGTGCTCTTTCCACTGAGCCACGCCGCTTCTCCTCTCTGTGCTTCAGTGACCTCATCTGTAAAATGGGGATTAAGACCGTGAGCCCCATGTTGTACAACCTAATTACGTTGCATCTATACCAGGGTTTAGAGCAGTGCTTGGCACAATGAACGCGTTTAACAAATATCATTATTATGATTTTTATCATTACGGTATTAGCACTTGAGAAAGTACAGTACAATAGAGCTGGGGGACACGATCCCTTTCCACAGACGGCTTACAGGCTAGAGGGATGGTCGGACGTTAAAAGACGGCAGATTGATCGGCGTCGCCTTCTAACCTGGACACCCCGGAGAAAGAAGCGGAGAATCGGAAAAGTCAAACATTTCGATTTTCTAAACTCGCTGCTCACTGTCCCCATGGTCAGATTTGATAAAACAGAGGTGCCATCTGCTCTGAATTAGACAAGTGACTTCCGTGTTCCACCGAGGATTAACGTCAACTTGAGCTGCGATCCCTCTAATCAGATGAAGTCCTTCTAGATGATCTGGAAGTGGCTGACAACCCACCGTCTCTTCCATTGTCTAGGTGGTTTATTCATTCATTCAATAGTATTTATTGAGCGCTTACTATGTGCAGAGCACTGTACTAAGCGCTTGGAATATACAATTTGGCAACAGACAAGAGACGATCCCTGCCCATTGACGGGCTTTAAGCTACGTAGAGCCAGAGAAGAAGGAAGGCAAGTCACTTCACTTCTCGGTGCCTCAGTTCCCTCATCTGTAAAATGGGGATGAAGACCGCGAGCCCCACGTGGGACAACCTGATCCCCCTGTGTCTACCCCAGCGCTTAGAGCGGTGCTCTGCACATAGTAAGCGCTTAACAAATACCAATATCATTAAGGAAGGACACTCCGTGATCCCTGATCCTGATCCCTTTCGTAGCACCTCAAAATCCTCCCCTCACCTCCGGCTTCTCTGGAAGAGCAGTGGTGGTGGCAACTCTATCCCCAGTCGATCAATCAAAGGTACTTATTGAGCATTTACTGTGAGCACTCTACTAAGTGCTTGGGGGACTACAATATAACAGTCAAAAGATACGTTTCCCCGCCCACAGAGAGTTTACACTCTAGCTGGGGAGACAGACATTGAAATAAATTATGGATTCACACAAGTGCTATGGAGCTGAGGATGGGATGAGAATCAAGTAATTCTAATAATAATGATGATGGTCTTTGTTAGGCGCTTACTATGTGCTAAGCACTGGGCTAGATACCAGGTAGTTTTCCCACATGGGGCTCACAGTCTAAATCCCCATTTTACAGATGAGGTAACTGAGGCAAAGAGAAGGGAAGTGACTTGCCCAAAGTCACAGAGCTGACGAGTGGAGGAAGGGGGATTAGAACCCGCCACCTCTGACTCCCAAGCCCGGGCTCTTTCCACTAAGCCGCACCGCTTCTCTTCAAGGGGACAGATCCAAACGTGAAGGTCAGACAGAAGAGAGAGGGAGTCAGGTATAAGAGGGTCTTAGACAATTAATGATAATAATGTTGGTATTTGTTAAGCGCTTACTATGTGCGGAGCACCGTTCTAAGAGCTGGGGGAGATACAGGGTCATCAGGTGGTCCCACGTGGGGCTCACGGTCTTCATCCCCATTTGACAGATGAGGGAACTGAGGCCCAGAGAAGTGAAGTGACTTGCCCACAGTCACACAGCTGACAGCTGGAAGAGCCGGGATTCGAACCCATGACCTCCGGTTCCCAGGCCCATGCTCTTTCCACTGAGCCACGCTGCTTCTCTATATAAAAATAGACAATTTTAGACGAATTGTCTAAAAATTAAAATGTCTAAAAAAAATTAACATTAGACAATTAAAATCAGACAATTTTACATTATAGACTTTAGACAATTAGCTCCCCTATCATATACCCAATTTCTCTGTTGCCGATATCAATCGCTCCTTCGTATTTATTGAGCGCTTACTGACTCCGGATCACTCTACCAAGTGGTTGGGAGAGCACAGTATTACAGAGTTCCTGCCCACAAGGAGATTTCAGTCTAGAGTTCTAATCCCGGCTCCATCCCTTGTCTGTTGTGTGACCTCGGGCAAGTCACTTCTCTGTGCCTCAGATACCTCATCTGGAAAATGATAATAATAATAATAATAACGTTGGTATTTGTTAAGCGCTTACTATGTGCCGAGCACCGTTCTAAGCACCGGGGCAGATACGGGGTAATCAGGTTGTCCCACGTGAGGCTCACGGTTAATCCCCATTTGACAGATGAGGTCACTGAGGCCCAGAGAAGTGAAGTGACTCGCCCACAGTCCCACAGCTGCCAAGTGGCAGAGCTGGGATTCGCACTCATCACCTCTGACTCCCAAGCCCGGGCTCTTTCCACTCAGACACGACTGAGACTTTGAGGCTCATGAGAGACAGGGACCGTGTGCAACCTGATTACCTTGTATCTACCTCAGCACTTAGAACAGTGACCGGCAGGTAGTAAGCGCTTAACACATACCGTGAAAAAACATAAAAACATCTCAATTGCAAAGCGTGTGTTACTTAGTACGCACCGATTGCTAAGTGGAGAGGATGTCCATCGACCTGAAGTGACTGAAAGATATCACTCATTCTGTCATATTTGTTTTTGTCCGTCTCCCCCGATTAGACTGTAAGCCCATCAAAGGGCAGGGACTGTAATGATAATAATAATAATAATGTTGGTATTTGTTAAGCGCTCACTATGTGCCGAGCACTGTTCTAAGCGCTGGGGGAGACCCAGGGGGATCAGGTTGTCCCACGTGGGGCTCACGGTCTTCATCCCCCTTTTACAGATGAGGGAACTGAGGCACAGAGAAGCGAAGTGACTTGCCCACGGTCACACTGCTGTATCTGTTGCCGATCTGTCCATTCCAAGCGCTTAGTACAGTGCTCTGCACATAGTAAGCGCTCGATAAATACTATTGAATGAATGAATTTATTGAGCACTTACTGTGTGCAGAGCACTGGATTTCACCACCTAGTGCGTAGATGTAATCGTACATGGACAATACCCCACCCCGACAACCTGGATTATCTCATATTAAAACCGAAATATGAATTCCGCATAAATAGGAAGTTCCCTTGGCAAATAATCTCGTTCTAAGGCGGCAATCAGCAGGCTGCTTGATTCATTGAGACAAGTCTGATTTGTTGTATTTATTTCTACTTTTGAACTGTGATTGTTTTCTTTTATGAGTCTTGGCATTCGCTCTGCTTGAAATGTATATTACCCCATTCACATGTCCAAATGTTTGTAAATGTTTTGTGAATGGTGCTTCTTATCTTGTTTGGGAGGATTCTTCTTTGGAGACACTGGAGAAGCACAAAGACTATAAAAACATTCAAAGAAAAGGAATTGGTCTAAAATAAACACGTACTCTAATGTCTACTCTTTGGCTGCGTGGCTCAGTGGAAAGAGCCCGGGCTTGGGAGTCAGAGGTCATGGGTTCGAATCCCGGCTCTGCCCCTTGGCGGCTGTGTGACCGTGGGCGAGTCGCTTCACTTCCTCTGTGCCTCAGTGACCTCATCTGGAAAATGGGGGTGAAGACTGTGAGCCTCATGCGGGACAAGCTGATGACCCTGGATCTACCCCAGCGCTTAGAGCAGTGCTCTGCATATAGTAAGCGCTTAACAAATACCAACGTTATTATTACTCTTTCTTCTACTCAGTAAGCGATAGCTACTTTTGTCCAACAGACTGGACTTAATTCGAAATAAGGTAGGAAGGGAAGGAGGCAGGATGCCCAGTGGAAAGACCACAGCGCTGGGAGTCACTTGACTTGGGTCTAAACCCTGATCTGCCAATGACCCGGGCAAGTCCCTTACCACTCTGGGCCTCAGTTTCCCCATCTGTAAAATGGCGATCACCTCTGGGCAAAGGTATACATATCATCTCTAGTGATAGGGAGTGTTCACTAGATATCACGTTCTGAGGTAGATAAAAGCTAGTCGGATCAGACACGGTCTTTATGCCACCTGGGATTCATAGACTAATATGGAGGAAAGGCAACTTATATTTTACAGATGAGGAAACTGAGGCACAGAGAGGCTTGCCCGGTGTCACATAGAAGGCTAGCAGTGGAATGGGATTAAAAGTGCCGGCAGGACATCCTTCAGCCATTATCTATAGAATCGTATTATCTTTTTTAAGATATTCGTTAAGCACTTACTAGGTACTAGGGACTGTACCGAGCGCTGAGGTAGATGTAAACTAATCAGATTGGACACAGTCCCTGTCCCACATGGAGGACGCAGTCTTAGTCTTGAGAAGAAGCAGTGTGGCTTAGTAGAAAGAGGCCGGGCTTGGGAGTCAGAGGTCGTGGGTTCCAATCCCGGCTCCGCCGCTTGTCAGCTGTGTGACTTTGGGCGAGTCACCTAACTTCTCTGTGCCTCAGTGACCTCATCTGTAAAAGAGGGATTAAGAATGTGAGCCCCACATCGGACAACCTGATTACCCTGTTATCTGCCCCAGCACTTAGAACAGTGCTTGGCACATAATGAGCGCTTAACAAACACCATCATCATCATCATTATTACTATTAATAATCCCAATTTTGCAGACGAGGTAACTGAGGCTCAGAAAGGTGTAGCGACTTGCCCAAGATCACACTGCAGACAAGTAGTGGAGCCGGGATTTGAACTCAGGAGATCTGAGTCCTAGATCCATGCGCTTTCCTTCATTCAATCGTATTTATTGAGCACTTACTGTGTGCAGAGCACTGTTCTAAGCGCTTGGCCAAGCTGTTAGCCTTCTTTATGGAAGCCCAAGCTGGGAGCCTGCTTACATTTACAGCTGTAGAGATGACAACAAGCAATACAGCTGTTCATTTCCAACTAGACCAATAGGATCATAGATTTATTTTCACCAAGAAGAGAAACAATCTTAAGGAGCATAATTTACCTGAGACAGCCATCTGCTCTCTTGTTTGTAGAATCATCTAAATAAAACAGTTGTGCCTAGGACCTCAGCTACTCCAACATTTCAGGTGCGTGACCTAATGCCTTAATAGGGAAATGACCAGACGAGCTAGCTCCATATAATAAACCCCTTTAAAAAGTTCAGTTTTTCTAAATCCCTCAGACAGTTACTCTCCCTGCCCTTCAAAGCCCCTCTGCCCGTCCCCCTTCCCCTCTCCGCAGCTAAGCATGGTTCAGGGCAAAGAACCCGGGCTTTGGAGTCAAAGGTCATGGGTTCGAATCCCGGCTCTGCCACTTGTCAACTGCGTGACTGTGGGCAAGTCACTTCACTTCTCTGTGCCTCAGTGACCTCATCTGGAAAATGGGGATTAAGACTGTGAGCCCCACGTGGGACGACCCGATTCCCCTGTGTCTCCCCCAGCGCTTAGAACAGTGCTCGGCACATAGTAAGCGCTTAACAGATACCAACATCATTATTATTATTATTATTATTAAACCCTCTTCTCCCCCCTTTCCCTCTGCTCCTCCCCCTCTCCCGTCCCATCCCCTCAGCACTGTACTCATCCGCTCGACCGTATAGATCTTCATCACCCTATTTATTTTGTTTAATGAGATGTACATCACCCTGATTCTATTTATTTGCCATTGTTTTTACGAGATGTTCTTCCCCGTGTCTCTATTTATTGCCATTCTTCTTGTCTGTCCGTCTCCCCCGATTAGACCGTAAGCCCGTCAATGGGCAGGGACTGTATCTGTGGCCGCTTTGCACATTCCAAGCGCTTAGTACAGTGCTCTGCACATAGTAAGCGCTCAATAAATACTAACGAACGAGTACTATAAAAAAAAAATCCTTCACATTCAAAGACGATTTTACTGTCGGTGAATGTTGGGTGGTTGAAAAGACCCACGGTCTCAACCTCAGTATGCAAATTTAAAGACTGTCCCTGTTATGTTTCCGTGCTTAGTTTTTAGAATGATAATGTTGGGTTGTCTTAATCTCCACTTACAGATGTGGTAACTGAGGACCAGAGAAGTAAAGTGATTTGCTCAAGGTCACACAGCAGACAAGTGGCAGAGAAAGGATTGAGAATGTGTGGCATTTGTTCAGCGCTTACTAGGTTCCAGGCACTGTACTGAGCACTGGGGTGGATACAAGCAAATAGGGCTGGACACAATCCCTGTCCCACATGCGGCTCACAGTCTCAATACCCATTTTACAGATGAGGTAACCGAGGGGCAGAGAAGCATCACACAATGAGCTCCCCCCTTTTTCCCTCTGCTCCCTCTAACCCCCCCCCCCCCACTTCACCTCTCCTCAGCTAAACCCTCTTCTCCCCCCTTTCCCTCTCCTCTTCCCCCTCTCCCGTCCCACCCCGTCGGCACTGTACTCGTCCGCTCGACTGTATAGATCTTCCTCACCCTATTTATTTTGTTTATTTTGTTTAATGAGATGTACATCACCCCGATTCTATTTAGTCGTCATCGTTTTTTACGAGATGTTCTTCCCCTCGACTCTATTTATCGCCATCGTTCTCGTCCGCCCGTCTCCCCCGATTAGACCGTGCGCCCGTCAAAGGGCAGGGACCGTCTCTATCTGTTGCCGACTTGTCCATTCCAAGTGCTTAGTACAGTGCTCTGCACGTAGTAAACGCTCAATAAATACTATTGAATGAATGAAGTAGGAGGAGGGATTAGCACTCAGATCTTCTGATTCCCAGGCCTGTGCTCTTACCCCTAGGCCAGGATGCTTCCGACGAGGTGATTATAAAGAGAGGCTTTCCAGGGGAGGACATGCCTATGCTCTCTCTCTGGAAGAAATTACCGGATCACTTACGGAGGATCTCCAGACATTAATAGAAGGACAGATACGGACACAAGTGCTGCGAGGCCGGGTTGCGGGGTGAATAAAGGGAGCAAGTCATGGTGACGGAGAAGGGAGTGGGAGAAGAGGAAAGGAGGGCTTAGGGAAGGCCCCTTGCAAGAGAAGTGCCTTCGGTAATAATAATGTTGGTATCTGTTAAGCGCTTACTATGTGCAGAGCGCTGGGGTAGACACAAGGGAATCAGGTTGTCCCACGTGGGGCTCGCAGACTTAATCCCCATTTTACAGATGAGGTAACTGAGGCCCAGAGAAGTGAAGTGACTCGCCCACAGTCACGCAGCTGACAAGGGGTGGAGCTGGGATTCGAACCCATGACCTCCGACTCCAAAGCCCATGTGCTCTTTCCACTGAGCCACGCAGTAAGGCTTTGAAGAAGGGGAGAGTAATTATCTGTCAGATTTGAGGAGGGAGGGCGTTCTAAAACGGACGAGTCCAGCATAACAGACCAGGAAGCTCCCACATGCCTTTCAATCTCCTGTCAGCTTCCACTTTGGGTGGGGGTGTTTCATTTTCAGCCACCACCTGTATAAATAATTTGTTTTCCCTGCATACCAAGAACATGGGGGAATCGTGGCTAAACACAATCGTTGGGATTGTTCCGGGGAAACCGGCGAAGCTACCCTCCCTATTAGGAGAGGATCACTGATTTTCGGAGTCTCCCCGGGTCACTGGGATTCTGCCTGGGAAAGATCCAAGGGACCACCCGAGGGAGACGTATCCAGTGGGCTCGTACAAGATCATCTTCCTCTGAGAGATGGGTCAGGAGAAAGAGGATCCAGAAAGGGAAAGACTCACATTTTCATTATTCAGTGGAGAGCTGGTTCGAGTTAGCAGCAGAGACATATACAATACACACTCAATAAATATCACTGATTGATTGATACCATGGATTAGAGAATTTCACACAGTTATTCAGGCAAAAATGCCAGAAAGAAATTAGAACCGTAATATCTTCAAAAACCAACCTGTTTAGAGAGACTCCGGTGATTGTTTCATAGTCAGAGCATGCTTGGATTCAAAAAAAAAGAATTAAAAAATGACTTCTGTTAGTTGGTTACTACGTACTAAACCCTCCACCCCTTCCCCCACCTACCTCACCTCACTTCCCTCTTTCTACAACCCAGCCCGCACACTTCACTCCTCTAGCGCTGTCTCGACTCCGCCACTCATCAGCTATGTGACTTTGGGCAAGTCACTTAACTTCTCTGTGCCTCAGTTACCGAATCTGTAAAATGGGGATTACGACTGTGAGCCCCACGTTGGGACGCCCTGATTACCTTGTCTCTACCCCAGCGCTTATAACATATAAGTGCTTATAACAGCGCCGGGAAGCAGCGTGGCTCAGTGGAAAGAGCCCGGGCTTTGGAGTCAGAGGTCATGGCTTCGACTCCCGGCTCGGCCGCTTGTCAGCCGGGTGACTGTGGGCAAGGCACTTCACTTCTCTGTGCCTCAGTTCCCTCATCTGTAAAATGGGGATGAAGACTGTGAGCCCCACGTGGGACAGCCTGATTCCCTTGTGTCTACCCCAGCGCTTAGAACAGTGCTCTGCACATAGTAAGCGCTTAACGAATACCAACATTATTAACAGTGGTTGGCACATAGTAAGCACTTAATACCATAATTATTATTATTATTATTAACCGTGCCTCGATCTCGCCTATCTCGCCGCTGAGACCTGGGCCACGTCCCCACCTCTGGCCCTCCTCATATCCGACGAGAATTCCTCTCCCCCCTTCAAAGCCTTATTGCAGGCTCATCTCCTCCAAGAGGCCTTCCCCAGACTAAGCCCCACCTTTCTTCAACTTTCACTCCCTTCTGCATCACCCTTCCTCATTCTCTTTGCTCTTCCCCCTTCCTAGCCCCAGAGTACTTACGTACACATCTGTTATCTTATTTATTTGCATTCGTGTCCGTCTCCCCGCTTCTAGCCTGTAAGCTCGTTGCGGACACGGAACGTGTCGGTTTATTGTTGTGCTGTACTCTCCCTAGCACTTAGTACAGTGCTCTGCACATGGTAAGCCCTCAATAAATGAGATTGAATGAATGAACGAATGTTAACAATGTGATAGATTCAAGGTGATGATTATTTTTTTAAAAATGCGGTATTTGTTAAGCACTTACTATGTGCCAAGCACCGTACTAAGCACTGGGGTGGACCCAAGAAAACTGGGTGATCAGATCAGACCCAGTCCCTATCCCACATGGGGCTCAAAATCTAAGCGAAGGTACCCGACCAACTTGTCAAGTCAACTCTTCTGCCAAGGTATCAGAAGCAGGAAGGGCAGGTATTTTACCCCCATTCTACTTATGTGCAGAGCACTGAACTAAATGCTTGGGAGAGTAACAACACATTCCCTGTCCACAACAAGCTTACGGTCTAGCACTTAAGCACTTAACAAATGCCACAATTATTATTATCATTATGCAAAATACCAGGGGTAAGCCTGAGACGTGTATATGCCCCAATTATTTCTGTACACACGGTCAAATACCCAGGCTATATTCATGTAAGTAAAACAGAAATTAGATAAAGCACTCCTTAACCAGTTTTCCACTATGGACACTTGAATATATCAATAGAGCATGTTTCAAATCTAAAAAAATCGAAACAAAAATTTCCAGATTAAACATATTCCCTGTAGTTTCCCTAAATATGGGCTATAATTTCAACGCTAATTGGAGAACAATTATAAAATATGAATATTGAATGGTAGTTGAAATAATGGAAGACAAGAGGACAAAGATTGACGGAGGGAAAATGCTAACAACTAAAAGAACAGCAGATGAGGAACAAAATAGGTCTCTTTTCATCAAGTTTCCTTTCTTCTATTCCTACTCTAAACCTTTTCTATTCCTGTCTCTGCTACTCCTCGGGGCTACTTCCATCTCACGTCTTAAATTTGTTCATTTCCCTTCTATTATTTTTGTTCTGAGATCTAGTGGGTGAATAGAGATATGTTACTAAAGACAATGGATGATCCTGGATCCTAAGAAGGGGTATTAAATATTGGAGAAAGATATGACAGGCTGGATAAAGTACCAAGGAAGGGTAAGTAGATGATCAGGCAATCAAACAAAAGATCATATTGACTGAGCTCTCACTGAGTGCAGAGCACTAGTCTAAAGCACATAAGAGAGTACGCTATAACAGGGTCGGTAGATGTTTCCTGCCCTCAAGGAGCTTACAATCTAGAGGGGAAAGCAGACATCAATATAAATAAATACGTAAGTGGTGTGCGGCTGAAGGTGGAGTGAATAAAGGATGTAAATCAAGTAGAAGGACAATGCAGAAGGGAGTGGGAGAAGAAGAAATGAGGGCTTAGTCAGGGAAGGCCTCTTGGAAAAGATGAGTTTTTATTAAGGCTTTGAAGGTGGGGAAGAGTGATCATCCGTCAGACAGGAAACGGGAGGGCGATCCAAGCCAGAAGTAGGATGTGGGCAAGAGGTAGGCGGTGAAATGGTAGAGATCGCCGTACAGTTTGGATGGAGAGGCAAGGGCAGATTTTAAAGATGTTGAAAAGATCGAACCGATAGAATTTTGTGATAGATTGAATATGTGGGTTGAATGAAAATAGTTGAATGGAAGATAATTTCAAGACTATGGGCTAGTGGGAAGGGGCGGATGGTGATGTCTTCAGCGATGGAAAAGTCAGGGAGAGGGCAGCGTTTGGGTGGGAAGATGACTTCACTCAATCAATCCACTGAATTTACTGAGTGCTTACTGTGTGCAGAGTACTCTACTAAGTGCTTAGGAGAATACAGTAGACACGTGTCTACAGTAGACACGTGTCTACTTAGAGAAGCAGCGTGGCTCAGTGGAAAGAGCACGGACTGGGGACTCGGAGGTCATGGGTTCAAATCCCAGCTCCGCCACCGGTCATCTGTGTGACTTTGGGCAAGTCACTTAACTTCTCTGTGCCTCAGTTCCCTCAGCTGTAAAATGGGGATTAAGATCTGTGAGCCCCAGGTGGGACAACTGATGACCTTCCTTGTATCCTCCCCAGCACTTAGAACAGTGCTTTGCACATAGTAAGCGCTCAACAAATGCCATCATCATCATCATCATGTGTCATTCTCTGTGTATTCATTTGCCTTTCATCATTTTTAATGACTCATACACCTGACATTTGCCATAAGATTTCTGTTATATTTCCAATTTTGCATCGAATTAGACTCTGTTCTTCAAAATACGGCAGTAGTTTTAGTGGCTGCTTCTACTGTCAACTTGGATTTTTTTTAAAAATGCTATATTGATATAAAAGCTCTGCTAGGATACCTAGTATGCAATGAATTGCCTTTGGGAAGAGTAAGAGGCCAATCAATTAATCAATCAAGCAGAGCTTCCTCTTGTATTCCTTCCGAAGGGAGCAAAGTCCAACTTGATGCATTCCCGAGGGTGGGAAGATTTATGATAATTTTTATATGTGAACATCATCCACCTAATATGTTTGCTAGAGAAAGTCAAAACCTACTGTTTGTGGTTGTCATACGTTCGAGAAGAAGGAATCTGCTTCTTGACCCTTGCAGAGATCGTCCTCTTGGTTGGAGGGTCCATCTCAGAATGACAGTCATCTCTGAAGTTTTTCCACCTTGCTCTAAAATCCCTAATATTCACCAACCTATCATAGAAAGGGTGATCATCTATAAAGTGGGATCTAGTTCAAGTTAGAACATTGATCCGATAAAGAGAGCTCTTAATGTACCGATCGAATGCCTTCTGAGGTTGCCCTTAGATATGTCCAGTGGCTTTTCTTTCCCCCCCAAAATTCAACTTCACAGCCTTCCATTAAGCTTTCCCAGCAAGAACACCTGAAATGACTTAAAATGATTTCTCCATACGGAGAGTTGCTCTGTGTGGACATACGAGTCTTCCTGAAAGCCATCTAGGAGTATGGAGATAAAGAGTGTTTGTAGTTCTGAAACCACAGAATTGCTGTTTTAAAAAAAAAAGATACAAAAACATTTCAAGAATATGTAAAATATGTGAGGGGATCTGAGGAAAAGAAAAAAGACCATCACATTGAGATACACAGAATATCATCAGTCCTAAGTGTCCCTTTAAGAGTACAAGCTTCTCAATTCTGTTGCATCATACTTTCCTAAGTGCTTAGTCTTCATTCATTCATTCAATCATATTTATTGAGCGCTTACTGTGTGCAGAGCACTGTACTGAGCACTTGGAATGTACAATTCGGCAACAGATAAGAGACAATACCTGCCCAACAACGGGCTCACAGTCTGCAAGGGGAAGACAGACAGCAAAACGCAGTGCTCTGCACATAGTAAGCACATAATTAAAGTGACTTATTGATTGACTGATGAGCAAGGAACATGTCGCTTTTTATTAGGCGCCTCAGCACCCCAAGTGGGTGCTCAAGAAATACTAATACAAGCCATTAAAGAGTCTAAATAAAATCCAGAATAAAATACAATCATTTCCCTTCTCTAGGCTAAATTCAAACTGAAATTAAAAAGTCCGTGGAATGCATGAAGGTTATCGCCCCAGTTTCACTGCTGTACCACGCTGGACGAGAAGCAGTGTGGCGTAGTGGCTAGAGCGCAGGCCTGGGAGTCCGAAGGTCATAAATTCTAATCCCGACTGCCACTTGACTGCTTAACAAATGTAAGTTACTTCACCTCTATGGGACTCAGTTACCTCATCTGTCCAATGGGGATTGAAACTGTGAGCCCCACGTGGGACAGGGCCTGTCTCCAACTCGATTTGCTTTTATCCACCCCAGTGCTTAGTATAGTGTCCGGCGCATAATAAGCACTTAACAAACATTATTATTATTATTATTATTATCACAGTCTGTCTTGCTCCAGCACACCACGGTCAGAACTCTGAGAACTCACTATAAGATGATTGAGACTGTGAGCCTCACATGGGACGAGGGACTGTGTCCTACCCGATTTGCTTTTATCCACCTTAGCGCTTAGTACAATGCCTGGCACTTAGTAAGCACTTGACAAGTGCCATTATCACTATCATTATCGAACCAGGGTAGTCTCAGCCAGACTAAGCTACCGATCTTGTCTGGAAGTAGCCTGTGGTCAAGGATTGTATTTATCTCTCTATCGTATTGTACTTCTCCCAAGTTCTTAGTACAGTATTCTACACATAATAAGTGCTTACAGACCATTCATTCATTCATTTGTATTTACTGGGTGCTTACTGGGTGCACCGCACTGTACTAAGCGCTTGGGAAGTACAGTTCAGCAAAGAGAGACAAACCCCGTCCACAAAGGGCTCACGGTCTAGAAGGGGGGAGACAGACATCAGAACAAGAAAACAGGCATCAATAGCATCAGTATAAATAAATAAAATCATTGATATCAGAACAAGTAAGCAGGTATTAACATAAACAAATAGAATTAGAGCTATGTACATGTATACACAAGTGCTGTGAGGCAGGAAGTGGGGGTGAGTTGGGGTAATGGGGAGGGGGAGCTAAGGAAAAGGGGGGCTTAGTCTGGGACCACACTCATCTTATCAATACTCTCTACCACCTTCACATTCTCCTCCATTCTAATGCTCTTTCAAGAGAAGACCTTCAACTGCTCTAAAAATGTATCCATTCTAATTGAGCCACTGAACTAGTAATTATAATGTTGGTATTTGTTAAGCACTTACTATATGCACAGCACTGTTGTAAGCTCTGGGGTAGATACAGGGTAATCAGGTTGTCCCACGTGCGGCTCACAGTCTTAACCCCCATTTGCCAGATGAGGTAACTGAGGCCCAGAGAAGTGAAGTGACTCGCCCACAGTCACACAGCTGACAAGTGGCAGAGGCGGGATTTGAACCCATGACCTATGACTCCCAAGTCCAGGCTCTTTCCACGGAGCCACGCTCCTTCTCTGACGTCTCGAAAACACATGTTCCCACTTGGTTCTTCTCTTTCCTCTCCCTTAGTACCATCTTCAATCTCTCACTTTTCTCTGGTTCCTTTCTTTCTCCAAAGATGTTTAAGTCTTCCCTATCCTTTAAAAAAAACAACAAAAAACCAAAACACTTCTCAAGTTCTACTCTTTCTTCTGGGGAAGTCACTCAGCGTCAATTATCTCCTCTCTGCAGTTGATTTCCAAGCTCCCAAGTCCATCTTAGCAGCCCCTACCTTTCAAGCGCCTCGCAATCTTACAATCCCCCAGCCTTCAAGATATCTTCACATGGATTTACAAGATACGACAAGCTTTCAGTCAAACTGCCCTCCTTGTCCTACCCTTGCCCAGAGCCATCTGAAGCACAGTTTACATGCAGAGGAAAGAGGGGAAATGTAGAATTAATTCTCCCCTATGTAAATCTATACAGACCAGCTTCCAAGGGGTTATGCCGCCCAGATCCCCCCAACTGCAGGAGAGAATTAAAATCAATATTAAAATATTAACGTGAGTCACCGTCACTATTTTTACACTGAAAATCCAAACACCTGAAAACTAAATCCATGAAGACGGGCATCTGCTTTATTAACTGAGGTTACTTAGCCTGTTATTGACTTGCACTAGCAATAAAGATCAATAGATATGACGGGCTAGAAATTAGAACCGAGAATCCATCGTGATTTTCATTACAGCTCTCTTCAGGATTTGCGTATGTGTCTCTAAGTTTATCTGCCTATAAATACAATAATAAGAATAATAATTTGGGTATTTGTTAAGCGCTTCCTATGTGCAAAGCACTATTCTAAGCGCTGGGGGGGGGATACAAGGTGATCAGGTTGTCCCATGTGGGGCTCACAGTTTTAATCCCCATTTTACAGATGAGGTAACCGAGGCACAGAGAAGTGAAGTGACTTGCCCAAAGTCACGGAGCTGGCAAGCGGTGGAGCCGAGATTAGAACCCACGACCTCTGACTCCCAAGCTCTTTCCACTGAGCCATGCTGCTTCTCAAATATAAAATATAAAATGCACCTATAAAAGCTCCCTGAGGGGAGGGATCATCTCTTCTAATTCTAATATGTTTTCTGCACATAGTAAGTGCTCAATAAATACCACTCGTTGATAATATAGTATCCGCTCTCGAGTTTTTAATGCAGCCTTTCTCCCTCAGTAAGCGCTCAATGAATAAATATGGACCGATTAATAAACAATTCCATCTCAAAGTAAAGTGAGGGTATTACACTTTTGAATCACAGTCTTTCTTCGCATAAGGGCGGGATGATTTTGGACCTTTCGATCTCGCCAACGCGCCAATCAAAACGATCGACCAACTCTCCTCACCCTGATCGATCTCCTTGCCTGCCACTCTCAACCCGCTCTCTCAAAAACCCAGGTTCCTCCAGAGCCAAACTTCTAGAAGCACTTTGCTCTTGGTTCTTCAGCCTGCAGCCCCTCAACCACACTGGCTTAGTAGGATGGGTTAGTGGATAGATGAGGATGATGGCATTTGTTAAGCGCCTACTATGTGCAAAGCACTGTTCTAAGCGATGGGGGGATACAAGGTGATCGGTTTGTCCCATTTAATCCCCATTTTCCAGATGAGGTAACTGAGGCACAAAGAAGTGAAGTGACTTGCCCAAAGTCACACAGCTGACAAGCGGCAGAGCTGGGATTCGAACCCATGACCTCTGACTCCCAAGCCCGGGCTCTTTCCACTGAGCCACGCTGCTTCTCTACCTAGGAGTTAGAAGGTCATGGGTTCTCATCCCAGCTGTGCCACTTTGCTGGGTGACCTTGGGCAAATCACTTTAGCTCTCTTTGCCTCAGTTACCTCATCTGTAAAATGGGGATCTGGAATTCATTCATTCAACGCTTACTGTGTGCAGAACGCTGTACTAAGTTCTTGGCACTGTCCTCAGCATTCGATGTGAGCCCCACGTGGGACGGAGACTGTGTCCAGCGGGAATTGTTTATATCCGCCCCAGTCCTTAGTACGGTGCCTGGCACAAAGTAAGTGCTTAATACTATTAATATTATCATCATTAACAACAGTGTTGGTATTTGTTAAGTGCTTACTATGTGCAGAGCACTGTTCTAAGCACTGGGGTAGATACAGGGTCATCAGGTTGTCCCACGTGAGGCTCACAATCTAAATGCCCATTTTACAGATGGGGTAACTGAGGCACAGAATAGTTGAGTGACTTGCCCACAGTCACGCAGCTGACAAGTGGCAGAGGCGGCATTCGAACCCATGACCTCTGACTCCCAAGCCTGTGCTCTTTCCACTGAGCCGCACTGCTTCTCATTACTTGTACTCCCTCGCCCCAAATCCATCAGAGCCCAATCTTCCCCAAACTCACAACTGTTGTGAAAATCCTTCAACTCCAACATTCCTTCCCCAATTATTTTCTAATCTCCCGCCATAAAAAGCCATCTCTATCTTTCGTTCTGTTGTCCGCCCTCCCCCGCCCCCCTTGTAGACTGTGAGCCCATTGCTGGGTAGGGATTGTGTCTGTGCTGAATTGTACTTTCCAAGCGCTTAGTTCAGTGCTCTGCACACAGTAAGCGCTCAATAAATAGGGTTGAAGAGTGAATGAATCACTTACGTACCTATTCACACTCGTCTCAGCCCTCCTGTTTACTCAGTTATTTTGATTATTCTTTAAATACACTTATGTCTCTCTCCCCCGTTAAAACGTAAGCCCCTGGTGGGCAGGGACTATGCCGCTACTGGTACTTAGTAGTTAGCACAGTGCATTGTACCTGGTTGACAATAAATACTATTATTAATCTTCTCGGCACTTGTGTGCCACCTAAACACCTAAAGGTTCATAACTCCCCAAGGACTTATGAATATATCTTATACACTTTATTAGTTCGACCTTTAATATATACTTTAATCTCTGTCTTCCCTAAACATTATAAGTTCCTTGAGGGGCAGGAGTCCTACCGAATAATTCTATAATTCTCTCCCAAGTGTCTAGTACAATTCTTTTGTGCGTGTTCCGTGGTATTTAAGTGCTTCCTATGTGCCCAACGCTGTGCAGAATGTAGTACTGACACAAGCAGTCAGGTTGGATACAGTCCAAGCTCCCATGTGGGGCTCCCAATCTTAAACCGCGTTTTACAGATGAGGTAACTGAGGCCCACAGAAGTGGAGTGACTTGTCCAAGGTCATACAGCAGACAAACGGTAGAGTCAGGATTAGAACCCGGGTCCTTCTGGCATCCAGGCCCTTGCTCTAGCCATTAGGCCATGCTGCTTCTCTGTGTGCTGTTTGGCATAGAGTAGGACCTCAGTAAATGCTACTGATTAAGTATATACCTAGCTAAATCACACGAAAATTACTTTTACTTTTCTTTGTGTACAGGAAATGTGTCACTTCTCCGTTTATACTTCCAAATATCTCTGCAGCGCACCGCATTTAGTATGAACTTACTAAACGCTCTTGCTTAATACTTCTAGATCCATTCTAACCAAGTAAAATAGGAACTAAATATTCAAATATTTCTTAAGATTCAACTCTGTAAGGTAACTATTCGTATCTCTCCTACTCCAACCTCGGCTATCTTGGACTACTTAAAAGAATAATGTGCACTTGGGATTCTAGCTCTTTAAACCTTTTTTATCTAAGTTCTGTTTATTGTAGGCATGCCATTACACTTTTCCCAAGGCATATGAAGATAAAATAAGGATGAGGAGCAGGAAGAGTCGAATTAGTTAAATTTATCTCAAAGATAAGAGGGAAGAGACTGATAAGTTTGAAGGAAAATTACTGACATCAACTATGGTAAAAAAAAAATCCTCACTATGTTTACAGCATAAAGGATATAAAAATACAACAATTTCTGTCTTAGTTCCCATTACACAATATATACAATGAGCTATATAATTGTGAAAATTAAAATTAACAATGCTTATATAAATATTCATATACTTTTATGCACAGTGATGCAAATAAAATCCGCTTAGATTTAAACTCGGGGCTAATCATCTTGTACTCACACATAAAATGTCAAGGAATGATTATACAATTATAATTTACTATGACAAAGTCATTTTACAGTGACACACATCTTTATCACATCTAAAAATAACTATATACATTAACTTTGATTAGGCTATTATGTGATAACTTTTCATAAAATATTCCTATTTTAAAGTTTCAAATATCTTTGTTGTCCATGCCTTTTGTTGTTTTTCTCTTTTTATTGTTTCATTTTTCCTAGTGTTTCCACTCTCTGCCCATTTTCCCTTATCATTCTTAAATGATAAACTCCCTCCTCAGCGGGCAGGAGCCCTGTTTTATTCTCACGTCTATAAAATGATGGGACTTGTTAAGTGCTTACTACATGCCAAGCACTGTTCTAAGCCCTGGGGTTGTTACAAGTTAATCAGGTTGGATAGAGTTCCTGTCCTACACGGGGATCACTACCTTAATTCCCATTTTACAGATGAGGGAACTGAGCCCCAGATAAGTGACTTGCCCAGCAACACGTGGCGGACCTGGGATTAGAACCCATCTCCCTCTGACTCCCAGGCCCTTATTCTATCCCCTAAGACATGCTGCTGCATATTTCCTGCCTTAACCCTGCCACGTTTCATCTGGAAATACGCGGCGGGTTTTCACAGAGTTGCTATCAATCGTTGTTTTAATTTTACCAAGACAACTCTTTGGATCCACTACCAGAACGATTGCAGATGGAGAGCGGGGCTTTCTGGGAGAGACGTGTCCGTGGTGTCACTGTGGGTCGGAAACGACTCGACGGCATAAGACAAGACAGGGTACGTACGTAAGTACTACTGGAGTCTGAATACCCAAATGCATAGGTGGTATGGAACCCTCTTTTCCCCCCATTTCCCTCTGCTCCTCCCCCTCTCCCTTCCCATCCCCTCGGCACTGTACTCGTCTGCTCGACTGTATATATTTTCATCACCCTATTTATTTTGTTAATGAAATGTACATCGCCTCGATTCTATTTAGTTGCCATTGTTTTTACGAGATGTCCTTCCCCTCGACTCTATTTATCGCCATCGCTCTCGTCCGTCCGTCTCCCCCGATTAGACCGTGAGCCCGTCAAAGGGCAGGGACCGTCTCTATCTGTTGCCGACTTGTTCATTCCAAGCGCTTAGGACAGTGCTCAATAAATACTATTGGATGAATGAATGAATGAATGGAAGTGTTCAAGCGATAGTTGGTGGGAGAGATTAGAGAGAAATCAGAGAAGGTATCCCGGGGGAAATGTGATTTCAGAAGGACCCGAGATCTCAATGACGGAATACTCTTCTTTGAGAAAGAAATTTTGCACATCTACATCTTGAATTTTCTGACACTGTTAACTTTGTGAAAAGAAAAAGAAATCATCAGAGAAATAGTGGAGGACTAAAGGCAATACCACAGGTCCAGGAGTCAGAGTATGTAGTTCCAAACCTAGTTCTGCCTGCTCTGTGACCTTGGGCAAGTCACTTAATTTTTCCATGCCTCTGTTTCTTCATCTGTAAAATGGGAAATAAATACCTCTTCTTTTGCCCATTTAGATTGGAAGCCCCATGTGGAACAAGGGAGTGTGTCCGGCCTATCTTGTATCTATCCCCGCATTTAGTAGAGTTCATGGCATATAGTAAGTACTTAGTATGTCTTGTCTTATGTCACCCATAGCGACAGTACGGCCACATCTCTCCCAGAACGTCCAGCTCTCCATCTGCGATAATTCTGGTAGTGGATCCAGAGAGTTTTCTTGGTAAAAGTATGCAAGTGGTTTACCGTTGCCTCCTTCCGCGTGGTAAACTTGAGTCTCCACCCTCAACTCTCTTCCACGCCGCTGCTGCCAGCGTGGGTGAGTTTTGCCTTATAGCAAAACCTCGGAATGGAATGGACAGGCCTCTGCTTGACCCTCCCTGCCATGGCCGAGACTGGTACAGTACTGGAAACTCTCCAGGTGTGACCCTGAGAGGGGAACTTAGTAAATATTATTATTATTATTATCATTAATGTAATCAAATACTCGACTCATAGCAGAAATGGATTACTTTGAAAGCAAAACTGTTCACTAGATAACCACTCAAGGTGGCTTCTTGGCTAGGCTTTTAGGATTTATTTACTAGAGCGTTCAAAGTCTCTTTTCCTTTTTCAAATGGAAACCAAAATTGTAACAGGAAATTGTGTAGTTGAGTACGAATCAATCAAATCAGCAAGGGAAAGTCAAACCTTCAAAAGGCATTTAAAAACAAGATAGCATGGTTTGGAAAAGCAAGATATGGAACCCTAAGTGGCAGAATACTGAACACGAATAATCACAGAGCGGCTTCTCGAGGGAAAATCTAAGCTCATGTGAAAATACTTTCTTTAGACACAAAATCCAGAGTTTTAATATGAAAGGAATGAAAGTTTGAACATATCTATAACTGCTAATTAGCATACCTTTTACTGAGTCCTTTCCCGGAAAGCAAAGCACAGAATCTTATAGCATCCCCAAATCCTGGTAAGAAAGGGTTTCTAAATATATCCACACACTGGCATTGATCAGATTATTTTATTCGTCCTGTGATCTCATCTGCTCAGCAGAACTAATATTAAATCATGAGTAATCTCTCCCCCCCTTCTGTCTTGATGTTTCACTGAAACTTTGTCTTATAGGAGAGATACTGAAAGTTTTTTCATGGTGTTTAAGAGACTAATAAGTGCCTAATACTGTATTAAGCATTGGAGTAGATAGGAGCTTATCAGGTTGGTCCCACTCTCTGCCCCACCTGGGATACACAGTCTTTACAGATGAGGCAACTGAAGCACAGAGAAGTGAAGTGAATTGCTCAAAGTCGCACAGCAGACAAGTGGCGGGGCCGAGATGAGAACCCAGATCCCCTGACTCCCTGGTTTCATTCATTCATTCAATAATATTTACTGAGTGCTTACTATGTGCCGAGTACTGTATTAAGCAGTTGGAATGTACAATTCGGCAACAGAGACAGTCTCTGCCCAGTGACGGCTTACAGTCTAAATGGGGGAGACAGACAGCAGAGCAAAACAGAACAAAACAAAAAAAAAGACAACATCATCATGATAAATAGAATCAAGGAGATATACACCTCATAACAAATAGGGAAATAATATATACCAATGAGCACAGTGCTGAGGGGAAGGGGGAAGAGCCAAGGGGGGAGGAGGGGGAGCAGAGGGATAGGGGGCTCAGTGTGGGAAGGCCTCCTGGAGGAGGTGAGCTCTCAGTAGGGCCTTGAAGAGGGGAAGAGAGTGCGTTTGGCAGAGGTGAGGAGGGAGGGCGTTCCAGGACCGCGGGAGGACGTGGCCCGGGAGTCGACGGCGGGATGGGCGAGAAGGGGGGACGGTGAGGAGGTGAGCGGCGGCAGAGGAGCGGAGCGTGCGGGGTGGGCAGTGGAAAGAGAGAAGGGAGGAGAGGTAGGAGGGGGCAAGGGGATGGACAGCCTCGAAGCCTAGAGTGAGAAGTTTTTGTTTCGTGCAGAAGTTGATAGGCAACCACTGGAGGTTTTTGAGGAAGGGAGTGACAGGCCCAGAGCGTTTCTGCAGGAAGATGATCCGGGCAGCGGAATGAAGAATCGACTGGAGCGGGGAGAGACGGGAGGAAGGGAGATCAGAGAGAAGGCTGACACAATAATCCAGTCGGGATATTATGAGAGCTTGTACCAGTAAGATAGCCGTTTGGGTGGAGACGAAAGGGCAGATCTTGGTGATGTTGTGAAGGTGAGACTGGCAGGTTTTGGTGACAGACTGGATGTGTGGGGTGAATGAGAGAGCCGAGTCAAGGACGACACCAAGTTTGCCGGCCTGTGAGATGGGAAGGATGGTCGTACCAGCCCACGGGGACGGGGAAGTCAGGGAGAGGACAGGGCTTGGGAGGGAAGAGGAGGAGCTCAGTCTTGGATATGTTGAGTTTTAGATGGCGGGTGGACCTCCAGGTGGAGACGTCCTGGAGGCAGGAGGAAATACGAGCCTGAAAGGAGGGGGAGAGAACAGGGGAGGAGGTGTAGATTGGGGTGTCATCTACGTAGAGATGATAGTTGAAGCTTTCCACTAGGCCACACCGCTTCTCTGAATTTTGAATTCTCTGCCTTGAATTTGAAAGCAAGATGACATTCGGGCTACTTTTAATAATTTTTTAAACAGTTATAGGATAATATAGAGATAGCGAAAGCTCTGGGCTGCTGAGGTTCATGAACAAATTTGATATTCTCAATATTCACTCAGCTCTATTTCATCCATGGAAGTTTAATTGGGTCGATGATTTTCTAAAGGAATTTATTGAAATAGCCAGTTTGGGAAAGATGTCAAAGTACAGTCATGTGTTTCTTGCCATCTGGCTCCTGCGACCTTTGTGAGAGAAAAGAGAAGCCACTTTCTAGTCCCGGCTCCGCCACCCGCCTGCTGTGTGATCACACAACTTCTCCGGGCTTCGGTTTTGGCAACTAAAAATTGGGGGTGAGATCTGCTCTCCCTCCCTGACTGTCCCTGATTTATTAGTAATAACAATAAGAAGAAGAAGAGCAAGAAGAAGAATGGTAGTAATTGCTACACACTTAGTTTGTGCCAAACACTGTACTAAGTGTTGGGGTGGATAGAACTAACTTGAGAAATTGAGAAGCAGTGTGGCTCAGTGGAGAGAGCACGGGCTTGGGAGTCAGGGGTCATGGGTTCTAATCCCAGCTCAGCCACTTGTCAGCCGTGTGACTTTGGCCAAGTCACTTACCTTCGCTGTGCCTCAGTTACCCCATATGTAAAATGGGGATTAAGACTGTGAGCCCCACGTGGGACAACCTAATTACCTTGTATCTACCCAGAGTTTAGAACACTGCTTGGCACATAGCAAGCACTTAATAAATACCAAAATTATTATTATTATTAAGACTGTAAGCCCTACGTAGGACAACCTGATCGCCTTGTACCCCACCCAGCGCTTAGAACAGTGCTTTGACACTGTCGACCATCCCTTCCTCCTCCACACCTTATCTCACCTTGGCTTCACGGACTCCGTCCTCTCCCGGTTCTCCTCTTATCTCTCCGGCCAGTCATTCTCGGTCTCCTTCGCCGGAGCCTCCTCCCCCTCCCATCCTTTAACTGTTGGAGTTCCTCAAGGGTCAGTTCTCGGCCCTCTTCCGTTCTCCATTTACACTCACTCCCTCGGTGAACTCATCCGCTCTCACGGCTTCGACTACCATCTCTACGCAGACGACACGCAGATCTACATCTCCGCCCCCGTCCTCTCCCCCTCCCTTCGGGCTCGCATCTCCTCCCGCCTCCGGGACGTCTCCACCTGGATGTCGGCCCGCCACCTAAAACTCAACGTGAGCGAGACTGAGCTCATCTTCCCTCCCAAACCCGGTCCTCTCCCAGACTTCTCTATCACCGTGGATGGCACGACCGTCCTTCCCGTCTCTCGGGCCCGCAATCTCGGTGTCATCCTTGACTCGTCTCTCTCGTTCACCCCGCGCATCCTATCCGTTACCGAGACCTGCCGGTTTCACCTCTACGATATCGCCAAGATCCGCCCTTTCCTCTCCACCCAGACGGCTACCTTACCGCTACGGGCTCTCGTTATATCCCGGCTAGACCACCGTGTCGGCCTTCTCTCCGATCTCCCTTCCCCCTCTCTCGCCCCGCTCCGGTCTATCCTTCACTCTGCCGCCCGGCTCATCTTCCCGCAGAAACGTTCTGGGCCTGTCACTCCCCTTCTTAAACACCTCCAGTGGTTGCCTATCGACCTCCGCTCCAAACAAAGACTCCTCACTCTAGGCTTCGAGGCTCTCCGTCACCTCGCCCCTTCCTACCTCTCCTCCCTTCTCTCTTTCTACCGCCCACCCCGCACGCTCCGCTCCTCCGCCGCCCACCTCCTCGCCGTCCCCCGGTCTCGCCCATCCCGCCGTCGACCCCCGGGCCCCGTCCTCCCGCGGCCCCGGAACTCCCTCCCTCCTCACCTCCGACAATCTAATTCTCTTCCCCTCTTCAAATCCCTACTTAAAGCTCACCTCCTCCAAGAGGCCTTCCCAGACTGAGCTTCCCCCTTTTTCCCTCTGCTCCCTCTACCCTCCCTCACTCTCCACAGCTAAACCCTCTTCTCCCCCCTTCCCTCTCCTCCTTGCTCTCTCCCATCCCACTCGCTCAGCACTGTACTTATCTGCTCGACTGTATACATCTTTACCACCCGATTTATTTTGTTTAACGAGCTGTACATCACCCTGATTCTATTTAGTTGCCATTGTTTTTATGAGATGTTCTTCCCCTTGACTCTATTTATTGCCATTGCTCTTGTCTGTCCGTCTCCCCTGATTAGACCGTAAGCCCGTCAAACGGCAGGGACCATCTCTATCTGTTGCCGACTTATTCATTCCAAGCGCTTAGTACAGTGCTCTGCATATAGTAAGCGCTCAATAAATACTATTGAATTGCTTTGCACATAGTAAGCACTTAACAAATGCCATCATTATCATTATCACTAACTTTGTTTGGGCACAATCCCTGTCCCACGTGGGGCTAAGAGCCTCAATCCCTGTTTTACAGATGAGATAATTGAGTCCCAGAGAAGTGTGGTAACTTGCCCAAGGTCACACAGCAGAGGTGTCAGAGCCAGGATTAGAACCCATGACCTCCTGACTCCTAAACCCGTGCTCTAGCCACTACGCTATGCTGCTCCTGTGATCATCCTGCATCTCTAGCAGCACCTAGCAGAGTACTTTGGTATAGTAAGCACTTAATTAGTAATGACAATGCTTCTATTACTAATTAGAAGAATAATTTTTATACCCCCTACGTCTTCTGGAAAAATCTATGAAAATAATATCCTGGGACAGAATCTGTTGGGAAAATTTTTGAAGTTATAGTTCTTGATGATAATTTTTGCAGATAAACTCCAGGTATTATTAGGAGAGTTCAAGTCCTAAAGTAGAAAAAGGAAAGTATTGTAGGTCTGCAAGGGATCTAGTGTAAGAGGTCAATTTTTGGAGAGAACCACCACCCTACATCAACCCACTTATCAGCCACAGAAGCACACGTTTGTTCATTCATTCGATCAAATTTACTGAGCGCTCACTGTGTGCAGAGCAGTGTACTAAGCGTTTGGGAGAGTACAATAGAACAGTAAACAGATACATTCCCTGCCCACAACGAGCTTACAGTCTTGAGGGAACTTATGGTTTGTTTCCAGGGTGTGGCATGTCCCACAAGGTATCACCTCCCCAGCCACTTCTTGGGGTCCCGTGTCCCTCTCCCATGTCCCAAAATTCCTCATCTGACCCTTAGCCTCAGGTCTTGATTGACCTCCGCTGCTCCGGGGCAGATCTGATGGCCCTCCTGTAAACTACAGGGATTCGAATGCAGGTTGAGGAGACAGTGGGCGAGTGACGGGGGATGGCCCAGCGGTGGCAGGACCGGACGGGAAATTCGGGACTGATCTGTTGGTGGGTAGACCTGGAAGCCACCTGCTAGCCCCCCGCCCTGGAGGCTCCCATCTTCTATTCCTGATACTAAAGCCCCTCTCTGAGCCGTCCCGGTGTTTTCAAATGTCGACTCCTCCCTTTGATACAACACAAATCCTTCCTGCTGAAATTCAACTCACTTTTGTTCCGCTCCTTACTCAAGCCCGATAATACAAGCGTGAAGGGGAATAACCATCAGCATCTCCTTCAAGCTTTTCCTCTCCGGAATAGATCTCCGTAGGTCCTTCAGTCTTTCCTCGAAGGCCCTATTTTCTAGCCACACATCATCTTCTTGGCTCTGCTCTTAACCTTCTTCGGATTTTCCGCATCTCAAATTACGAAGCTCGCAGCCGATTGGAGAGCTCTCCGAGATGAGAGATTTCAGTTCCCACAACTGCTCCTGTGTGTCCTACCCCTCCTTTTTATGTATCCTTGGCTCCTGCTTATATACGCACACATTAACTCCATCGTACTTCTATTTTGTTTCCTTCTCTGACCTCTTTGCACCTCATTTAATTTATTTCTACATATTTGCTTCTCCCAAACTTCCAATTTCCTTCCCTAAGGGGCAAATCACAGCTCCTGGAGAGAATGTGTATGCTTCCCTGATTAAAATATTAGTGCTTGATAGCCCGGGACTGATTCTGTTAAGATATCCATGGGGCCCACTCCTCGAATCTCTTTTGCTTCTTGGAAACAAATCTTTGAGATCTTCCTTTGCCATTACGTAGATGGGAAACTTCCAATTTTTTTTTTAATTCGGTGCCATTTATCGATGATTCAAAATGATATTGTCTGTAGGAAAAACGCAGTCAGGAGTGAATTCACTGTGCCTAGCATCGTGGCCTAGTAGACGGAGCCCGGGTCTGGGAGTCAGACGGATCGGCGTTCTCACCTCGACTCTGCCACTTACCTGCTGTATGATCTAGAGAAGCAGCGTGGCTCAGTAGAAAGAGCCCGGGCTTGAGAGTCAGAGGACACGGGTTCAAATTCCTGCTCCGCCACTTGTGAGCTTTGTGACTGTGGGCAAGTCACTTCACTTCTTTGTGCCTCAGTTCCCTCATCTGTAAAATGGGGATTAAGACTGTGAGCCTCACGTGGGGCAATCTGATTACCCTGTATCTATCCCAGTGCTTAGAACAGTGCTCTGCACATAGTAAGTCCTTAACAAATACCAACATTATTTTTATTATCTTGGGCAAATCGCTTCGCTTCCCTGCGCCTCAGTTACCTCATCAGGAAAATGGGGATTAAAGCTGTGAGTCCTATGTGGGACAGGGATTGGGTCAAACCCAACTACCTTGTTATCTACCCCAGCACTTAGTACAGTGCCTGGCACATAGTAAGTGCTTAACAAATACCACATTGATTATTAATATTATGAATTATTATTAAGTACTCAAGAAATACAACTGTTCTATTATTAGCAATACTTTAAGAATATTATTAGCAATAATAATAGCACATAGTAAGTACCTAAACAACACAACTATTTGATTATTATCAATAATTAGTGATATCATTATGCTATTAATACTATTACTAGCAATGATAATAATAAATTATAGTGCTGAGGTACTTACTGTATGCTTGGCACTGTACTAAGGACTGGGATAAGCAATCAATCATATTTATTGGGCGCTTACTGTGTGCAGAGCACTACATTAAGTGCTTGGGAGAAGACAACATAACAACAGTGTAGGTAGGAACGTGCCCTGCCCACAATAAGTTTATGGTCTAGAGGAGAGCTTGCCGTCTATTTCCCAAGAATTCAGACATCACTAGATACAAGAAAACCAGGCTGAACAGGGCCTGAAGCCAGTTTACAGTCTAATTCTCAAGAATTAAAACATCAACAGAAACAAGAAAATCAGGCCGAACACGGCCCTGGCCCTCACTGGATCCTGAGTTTAAGTAGGAGGAAGAAAAGGTATTGACTCCCGTTTTTCAGATGAGACCAGTAATTAAAAGAAAAGACCCCCAACAGGTCAGGAAGAACTATGGGGACTCCGGTAGTTACAGAGACTTCCTCTCCTCCAGCTACTGGCACAGCTTCTTCATTTGTATATATTTTTATTACCTTATTTATTTTGTTAATGAGGTGTACATCCCCTTGATTCTATTTCTTGCTATTGTTTTTGTCTGTCTCCCCCGATTAGAATGTAAGCCCGTCAATGGACAGGGACTGTCTCTATCTGTTGCCAAATTGTACATTCCAAGCGCTTAGTACAGTGCTCTGCACATTGTAAGCGCTCAATAAATACTATTGAATGAATGCTCTGCAGACACTGTTGGAGACCCCCCCCCCCCAAGGCCCGATTCCACTGGGACTCCAAATCAGAAGTGTGGGGGCTGCAACTTGGTGGAAATTCTCTCATATTAGGAACACTGCTAACATTTGTAACCCGAGGACCGCATCCAGTTTGGAGAAGATCATCAGGCTTGCACTTCCAAGGACTGCGATTTGTCCTTGTCAATCGATGGCATTTACTGAGCACTTACTGTATCCAGAGCACTGTACTAAACACCTGAGAGAGTATAACAGAATTATCTGACACGTTCCCTGCTCATTATGAATTCGCAGTCTAGAGGACTGTCTAGAAGACTAGAGGACTTATATCTTTCTTGCCTTTTTTAATGATTCGCAATCAAGGGACCCTTAGTGATTACTTATTTATCTTTTTTTAAATATAATGATAATAGTGTTGGCATTTGTTAAGCGCTTACTATGTGCAGAGCACTGTTCTAAGCGCTGGAGGAGATACAAGGTAATCAGGTTGTCCCACGTGAGGCTTGCATCTGTCTTCCATCAACCGAGATTGGGAGCCAATATTGGAAGGGGACCAGGTCTGAATGCACATGTTTTGTATTGATCTTCAACATTTGCACAGCATAACTGACTCTCAATAAACATTACTGCTTAATAATATTAATAATAATTGTGGTATTTGATAAGTGCTTACTATGTGCCAGGTGCTGTTCTAAGCGTTGAGGAAGATACAAGCAAATCGGGCTGGCCACAGTCCCGTTCCAGCTGAGGCTCACAGTCTTAATCCTCATTTTAAAGATGAGGAAACAGAGGCACAGAGAAGTGAAGTGACTTGTCCAAGGACACACAGCAGACAGGTGGCGGAGCGGGGATTATAACCCATGACCTTCTGACTCCCAGGCCGTACTCTATCCACTAGGCCATGCTGCTTCTCTACGTACTTTCATATATGACTTTACAAATTCGGCCTAAGGTCGTGTTACTGACACGGATTTTACCTGCAAGTTTTATCTTGACCTCAAAACCTCATTTTTTAATCTCTGCTTCCTTTTCTTTCTCTCTCTGGAAGGTAAGGGACCTGGAGTGGGGTGACTTTCTCGGTTCTGAGTCTCTTTTCTGAGCCAGGTAGCCATGGCAATACTGCCTGGAAAAGAGACTGTATTTCTAGAATTAAATATCTCAGAAATCCTTGTGGAGAGAGGAGCTGATGGCTGTGGAAGTGTGTCTGTTTATTGTTATATTGTACCTTCCCAAGTGTTAAGTACAGTGCTCTGTGCACAGTAAGTGCTCAATAAATAGGATTGACTGACTGATAGGGGTGACATGCAGCTGGTGAGCCGCCACCCACGATCAAATCTTTATATTTGTGCCACTGATACACAGCTGGTACGGTGATACAATCAGGCAGGTAAATTCATGGAAGCAGTGGTGCAAACATGAGACATCGTCACTATGCGTCTTTGTGCAAACGTACCCCAGTGTACAAGAGCACTGCAGCCTAGAGGAAAGAGCACGGGCCTGGGGGTCAAAAGACCCGGAGTCTAATCCCAACTCTGCCAATTGCTTGCTCTGTGATCTTGGACAAGTCTCTTCACCTCTGTATTTCTGTTACTTCATCTGTCAAATGGGGACTAAATCTTCCTCCCTCCAATTTAGACCGAGCCCCACCGGGGACAAGGGTTTGTCCATCCTGATAAACCTGTTCCCACCCGCCCCAGCATTTAGACCAGTGCTTGACACATAGTAAGCACTTAATACCATTAAAAATGGCACCTGAGCACAGACTTCTCCCAGTGATCGTTGGGCATGGAGTTCTCAGAAGGATGCTTGGGGATGTGCTCCTCGCAAAGTGTCTTGCAGTCAGTATTGTTTAAAAACCTAAGTCAAGGTCAACCTCTAGCAATTTCTGCTGGGAGGCGGTGAGGCTCTTTCGAAGATTGATAACTTCATGCTTTGGGAAACACCGGCAGTCAAGCTCAGATGAAAGTAACTTCCATCCTATTGCCAAATGAGTAAGTACTTGGAGATTTCTTTTACCAAAGTAATACAGGAAGGCAAAAGGATGTCTTCTCTGAAATAATAAAGAATGAAGTGAACCGCTTTTGGAAAGAGAAGGTTTAGTTCAGAGTGGCATGGGAAGGGTTGTAAGCTTACCACTGTATGGTAGCCTGTGAGCCCGGTGTCTTCTAGACTGCGAGCCCGTTGTTGGGTAGGGATTGTCTCTATCTGTTGCCGAATTGTACTTTCCAAGCGCTTACTACAGTGCTCTGCACACAGTAGGTGCTCAATAAATACGACTGAATGAATATAACTAAAAAAAAAAACTGAAAATCTTTGAAAACTTCCTCTCTGTGCTTTTATTTTTTTTTAAAAAAAAGTCCTATACTGTTTAAGGACAGTGCCATTCGCATCTCACGAAGCACTCAGGGTATTAACTTGATTATAAAGGAGGAGCAAAAGCAAAACAACTTTCAACCGAATCAGACCATGCAGGAAGTTCCAAGTCATTAAATCTCTATTTAGAACCATCTGATTGAGCTTTTCCTTCAGAGCTGAGGAGCCGAGCTGGTCAGACGAGCCAAAGTTAGATACAGCAGATGTTCTGGGCTAGCCATTCATGGGAGACTACACTTAGTTTGATTGTCTCTTTTAATAACTATGAAATCACTGCCCAACTAGCCTGGAAAAAAAAAAGTAAGATAAGTAGAAATGAAGTGAAAAAAAAATTGGAAAAACTGCTTATTCAGTAGTTGTGTTTTGAATTAGAGCTGGAAACAAACTAAAATCACCACCCAGCCCAGCGTGGGAAGCAACCGATTGATCACTGGTGAAAGAGAGGCAGTGCTACTTAATGGTTAGAGCACAGGCCTGGGAGTCAGGACGACCTGGGTTCGGAACCCGACTCCATCATTTGTCCGCTGTGTGACCTTGGGCAGGTCACAGCTTCTCTGTGCCTCAGTTCCCTCATCTGGAAAATGGGGATTAAGACGGTGAGCCCCATGGAGGACAGGGGATGTATCCAACCCAACCATCTTGTATCTATCCCAGCGCTTAGAATAGTGCCAGGCACATTAAACACTTCACAAATACCACAGTTATTATTATCATTGCTGTGTGTGCACAGCACTTTACTAAGCATTTGGGAAAGTAAAATGCAACAGAGTTGAGAGATGTGATGTCTGTCCACAAGTAACATATGTTCTACTGGGAGGGTGTTGAAATGTACATCGCCTTGATTCTATTTATTTGCTATTGTTCTAATGAGATGTTCATCCCCTTGATTCTATTTATTGCCATCGTTCTCGTCTGTCCGTCTCCCCCGATTAGACTGTAAGCCCGCCAAAGGGCAGGGGCTGTCTCTATCTGTTACCGATTTGTCCATTCCAAGCACTTAGTATAGTGCTCTGCACATAGTAAGCGCTCAATAAATACTACTGAATGAATGAATAAAATTCTTAAAGATGAATAAATTATCAGTTATATTTTCCATTTTTTGTGTGTGCTTTATTGGAATACCACACTTCCAAGTTAAAGAATAAAAGGGAAGGAAATTTTACTGAAATAGAAGACAGAAATAGGGAAGAGACGTTCCATGTCTAAAGAAGTCTAAAAGAGCCAGGGAACTATCAGGAAATGAGATTAACTGGCTGCTATTTCAGATGATGTGTTTAAAGCCATGGCCAAATTAATTTCTCAAAATAGGAAAATTCTCATTTACCCACACAGCAAGTCCAAGATATACACCTTTGTAGGGAATGTTCCTAGGCAACACATTTCTTAAATACATGAATTGAGACCATGATTAATTTCTAATCTCCCCAAATTCATATCCACCTAACTCCTATGTCAGTATCATGGACTTGTGGATAAAAATAAGAGCTTAGGTTTTGGAGTCATAAAGGACCCGGGTTCTAATCCCCGCTCTGCCCATGTCTGCTCTGTGACCTTGGGCAAGTCACTTCAATTCTCTGTGTTTGAAGCACTATATTAAGTGCTTCGGAGAGTACGATAATTTATTTTAGTGCCTGTGTCCCACACAACATGGTAAGCCCCTTTTGGGTAGGGATCATGTCTGCCAATTCTATCATTACCTCACAAGTATTCAATATAGTTCAGCACAGAGTGGGAGCTTAATAAAAGCTGTTGCTTGACGGATTGATTATCCCTGGCCAGAACCTTAAATACACATCAATACTTTGCCCTACCTGATCGAGAATTGACTCTTGCCAGCTGCGTCAAGGCTGGTGGAGGCCAATTCAGAGATATGGGGGATTTGGGACAAAATACGAATAAATACTTTCCTGTGGACCATTCCGGCCCAAAGGGTGTGCCAATTTGAGATATGGTGATGAGAGTGGAGTCAGGTGGGGGTGGCTGGAGGATAACCAGATTCTTTCTGTAGCTCTCCTTCTGTTTCAGCGCTTAGAACAGTGCCCAACTCTTAGAACGGTGTTCGGCACATAGTAAGCGCTTAACAAATATCGTAATTATTACACCACCTGCTTTGATTGGAAAACACCTGCACAAATAAGGATGAGGGAGAAGAAAACAATGGATCCTGAGTTAGATGGAGCAGCATAGCTGAGTGGAAAGAGCATGGGCCTAGGAGTCAGAAGACATGAGTTCTAATCCTGGATCCACCGCTTGCCTGTTGTGTGACTCTAGGCAAGTCATTGAACTTCTCTGTGCCTCAGTTCCCTCGTCTGTAAAGCAAGGATTCAATACCGGTTCTCCTGCCCCCTTGGATTGTGAGCATTGACCGGGATAAGGCCCGTGTGGGGTCTGATTGTACTGTATCTACCCCAGCGCTTAGTTCAGAGGTTGGCAAAGTAGTAAGTGCTTAATGAATACCACAGTGACTATTATTATGGGCGGGATAGAAATCCCCCTGAAAGATTCAGGAAACTCCAATAGGCTTCCGAATGATGTCACTGCACAGCTTGACATCATGACTTCTTTCACGACGGAAGGGGTAGCAAATTTTCCCCGGCTTCAGGGCGGCAAAATGTCTGAAGCCAGCTCTGTTTAAATCTGTTTTACATCCCCGGAGATTAAATTTGCATGACTCTCTAGACCAGGAGAGGTAGCCGGGTAGGGCGGCCTCAACATTTGGTGATTATTAAACTAAATTAGAAATTTTCCTTAATTACTTTTGTAGAGACGACAGATGGGACACACACACATACAGAATTCGTATTGTAAGACTACAGATTTTTGAAATCTATGAAATTTGTGAAATCCTTTCAAGGAGAGAGAGAGAACTCAGAATGGCTGTGAAATACTCCAATCTGCTCACCTCTGTGGGGAAAACCCCCGCTAAAAGGACGGTTTAAGGATAAAGAAGGCCCAGGCTTCACTCTTGAGAAATAGAAAGGTTTCGGCTCATGGCTAAAGGGGATTAAAAAGAAAAATTAGTCCATTAACCCAATCCCTCTGCCTTAAAATCAGGCAGGTCAGGACACTGCTCTTAAAAAAATGACTTTGGGTTGCCAGAGAAAATGGCCAGATCTACCCTGACCTTCAGTGAAACAATTAACGCGTAGATGGATATCTGCAGATGGTATCCAGCACACAGAGCCCAGTTGAAGACATTAGCTAGGTCAAAATTAGCTTTTTAGATTAAGACAGAAGGGACTCATCAGTCACCTCCCGCCTGGAATGGAATTTCTGTGGCACTTGCTACAAGAGCCAACCTTACTGAAGAGCTATAACACAACTATTATTGGCCCGATATTTTAAAACGGGGTTATTGCGACTTCAGTAGAAAAACGGATCCCATTTAGTGATCAGAATAATAACGGCGGTATTTGTTAAGCGCTTTCCATGTGCCAAGCACTGTTCTAAGCTCTGGGATAGATACAAGGTAATCAGGTTGGACACAGTCCCTGTCTCCTGTGGGACTCTCGGTCTTAATCCTCATTTTGCTGATGAGGAAACTGAGGCCCAGAGAAGTGAATGACTTGCCCAAGGTCACAAAGCAGACATGTGGCAGAAGTGGGATTAGAACCCGCGTCCTCTGACTCCCAGGCCCGTGCTCCTTCCGCTAGGTCACGCAGCTTCAATTATGCCCACTCATATGACTTCTCACAGGAAGAGGGAAGACTATTCAGTATCAAACACCTTATCGCATCACTCTTTTCCCATCCAAGAACCATCTGGAAATCAATTAATCAAGGGTAATTATTGAGCACTCACTCTGCGCAGAGCACTTGGGAAAGGGCAATACAACAGAGGTGGCAGACACCATCCCTGCCCACGAGAAGCTTAGAGTCTAGAGGTAATGATATCTTTCCTTTGTAGTTATCATGAGAGATAATATCTAACCTTCCTCAGTCTGCCTAAATCTGCCTGTCACAGCTAAATGCGATGAATCATTATGTTGATTTTTCCCTCTGGAAAAGACTGTTACTTTTGAGGGCGTCTCATTGTCCTGCACCCTCGTCATATAATGTCCAGCTATAAACATGGATTATATAATATACATGAATATTATATAATATTATATTTTAGATCACATTGGCCATTACAGGTTGAAAGATTAAGAATCCAAAGGAATCTATTAGGAAACTGTAAAGAACCTCAAAAGATAATACAGCTTGACTCTTGAGAAGTAGCATGGTCTAGTGGTCTACCGAAGCAGCGCGGCTCTGTGGGAAGAGCCCGGGCTTGGGAATCAGGGGGTCATGGGTTCGAATCCCGCCTCCGCCGTTTGTCAGCTGTGTGACTGTGGGCAAGTCACTTAACTTCCCTGGGCCTCAGTCACCTCATCTGTAAAATGGGGATGAAGACTGAGAGCCTCACGTGGGACAACCTGATCACCCTTAGAACAGTGCTCTGCACATAGTAAGCGCTTAACAAATTCCAACATTATTATTATTATTATCATTAGTGGACAAAGAACTGGTCTGGGAATCAGAAGGCCCTGAGTTCCAATCCTGACCCCATCATTTGTCTGCTGAGTGACCTCGGGCAAATCACTTAAGTTCTCCGTCCCTCAGCTTCCTCATCTGTAAAATGGGATTAAGACTCTGAGCCCTCCGTGGGACAGGGACTGTATCGACCCCGATTATCTTGTATCTATCACAGCGCTTAGAACGGAGCCTGGCACATAGTAAGTTCTTCACAAATACGACAGTCATCAACTCTTACTCCATTTTGCTTGCCCTCACTGACAGCCCCGAGGATTGCATTTAAAGGACCTTTTATAATCAGGGCAGGGCATTCCACAACTTTCATCAGAGGCATCTGACAGCAGAGCAGCCATGACCGTTGGAGATTTCTCTTTGAGGCCTACCAAGTCGCTCCTCCAGCAATTTTAGTCCATTCATTCTTGTTCTTTATTCACAGTACTAACACTGGTGGAAGTAGCAGAATTACTCCTCCTTCTACTAATGATAATAGTAATAGCTGTGTGACTGTGGGCAAGTCACTTAACTTCTCTGTGTCTCAGTTACTTCATCTGTAAAATGGGGATTAAGACTGTGAGCCTCACATGGGACAATCTGATTACTCTGTATCTACCCCAGCGCTTAGAACAGTGCTCTGCACATACTAAGTGCTTAACAAATACCAACATTATTATTATTATTACTTTTTGCCAATCGGGTGCAATGCCCTGAAAATATTCTTCAGGTTTGACCTCCCCCATTACAACATAAGCTCTCTCGGTAGGAAACACGTCACTTTACTAATTATAATGATTAAGGAATTTGTTAAGCGCTGACTACGTGCCCGGCACTGCTCTAAGCACTGGGGTAGATACAAGGTCATCAGGTTGTCCCACGTGGAGCTCACAGTCTTCATCGCCATTTTACAGGTGAGGTAACTGAGGCACAGAGAAGTGAAGTGGCTTGCCCAAGGTCACACAGCAGGCAAGTGGCACAGCGGGGATCAGAACCCCCGTTCTTTGACTCCCAAGCCCGTGCTCTTCCCATGAAGCCACGCTGCTTTTCATGGCTTGCCATTTTTGTTTACCATTTTGCATTTCCCAAATGCTTAGTACAGTAACTTGCACGCAGTGAGAACTCAATAAATACTCCAACTATTATTATTACTATTGCTGCTTCTATTTCTATTTCTCCCACTCCTTTCTGCATTGCCCTGAATCGCTTCCTCTATCCAACCCCCTCCCAGTCTCACAGCACCTACGTACATATCTGCAATTTTATTTATATTTATGTGTTTCCCCCTCTAGACTGTTAGCTGAGTGTGGGCAGGGAAGGTGTCCGTTATATTGTACTCTCCCAAGCACTTAGTACAGTGCTACGCACAGAGTAAGTACTCAGTAAACACGATTAACTGACTGTCAGTTCCAGACACTCTTGCATACAACCAATTAGAACAGCGCCTGCTCCACTTGTGGGACTAAAGTGAATTTGATGCTAGAAAGTTACTCTTCTCTGGGCATTTTCAAGCAGTAAAATTTCACCAACAGTGGACAGGTAGTTGAGGTCATGGTATATTTTGGGCCCCTGCGTTATATAGAGAATTTACTTGTATAATTTCATTTTAAACTAATAATAATAATGTTGGTATTTGTTAAGCGCTTACTATGTGCAGACCACTGTTCTAAGCGCTGGGGTAGATACAGGGTCATCAGGTTGTCCCACGTGAGGCTCACAGTCTTAATCCCCATTTTACAGATGAGATCCCCGAGGCCCAGAGAAGGGAAGTGACTTGTCCACAGTCACACAGCTGACAAGTGGCAGAGCTGGGATTCGAACCCATGACCTCGGACTCCGTAGCCCGTGCTCTTTCCACTGAGCCATCCTTCTTCTCTATAATGTTGGCATTTGTTAAGCGCTTACTATGTACAGAGCACTGTTCTAAGCGCTGGGGTAGATACAGGGTCATCAGGTTGTCCCACGTGAGGCTCACAGTCTTCATCCCCGTTTGACAGATGAGGGAACTGAAGCCCAGAGAAGTGAAGTGACTTGCCCACAGTCACACAGCTGACAAGTGGCAGATCCGGGATTCGAGCCCATGACCTCTGACTCCAAGGCCGGGCTCTTGAGAACAAACATTCTGTATTCCAAACTACCGTGCCTAAATCCCTACATGGCCGTATTACATTATCTTTTGAGTAGACCTAACCTGAGAATAAAAATGAAAGTGAGATCAAAATGAGAATCAAGTATTCTTTCAGAAAATATTTTTTGACAAATTAATCATGATTTAATGACAAAATAATATTATTAATATATTTTGAACGGCTTAAAGACTACAAATCCTAGCCTACTTTAAACTGCAAAGGGTTTAAAAATGAAATAAAAGAAAAAAAACCAATAGAAGAGCAATTCCAAGCCATTCGTGGGGGGGGGGGGGCGTAGCCAATGGAAAGAGCAAAAGCCTGAAAATCAGAAGACCTAGGTTCTAATCCTGTCTCTGCTACTTTCCAGCTGTATGTCCTTGGAGAAGTCACTTAACTTCTCTTTGCCTCAGCTTCTTCATCTGTAAAATGGGGATTAAATACCTATTCTCTTTCCAGCATTTGAGTGTGAGCCTCATGTGAGACAGCAACTCTGTCTAACCTGATCATCTTGTATCTACACCGGTGCTTAGTACAGTGCTTGGCATATAATAAGCACTTAAATACCAGTTAAAAGCACTTCTTTTAGAGGAGCATTCAATAAAAACAAATTAAATCCATGAAATTGAAATCATGTCCATACATATACAGATGAGGTACAAATTAATAGTTACCGTAACTCACATGGATACTGAGCATAAACCAAGAGACCTATCCCAAACAATTGACTTCTGTGAGGGGGAAAAAAAAATGTCTATTGAAATAGCAAATACTACACCAGAGACGGAGAGAATGTCAGAAGAGTCACAGAGACAAAGAAAAACTGAAAGAGGGATAGAGAAACAAAGAGATGGAGACTCGTTCTTTATTTTAGAAGAAAAATTTGATGGCGAGAGCCCATTTTTTTAACAGAATTTGTTAAGCGCTTACTACGTGCCAGGTAGATACGAGCTAATCAGGTTGGACCCAGTCCATGTCCCACATGGGGCTCGCAGTTTTAATTCCCATTTTACAGGTGAGGTAACTGAGGCACAGAGAAATTAAGTGACTTGCCCAAGGCCACACAACAGACAAGTGGTGGAGCTGGGATTAGAACCCAGGTCCTTCTGCCACCCAGGCCCATGTTCTAGCCACAAGTCCACAGCGTTTCTCATATTTTCAGATCTATAAATGTGGCTGAAGGAAACGACGACTGGCCGACGCTCTCTTCTATACTGTTCACAAAGAATATTTCCTTAGGTTACCAGTGCGATGGCTCCAGACAAGATTGGCTAGTGTTTCAAAGCCAACCTCTTGGTACCTCTAGCTTCACAAAACCAAGAGTCAGAATGTCCAAAGCATCAAATGTTCTATAATCCCCAAGTATCTTTCTAATCTCGCAGGAGATTTCATCCAATTTGGCCTCGGGGGATGTAGAGCTGGGATCCGATTCTAGAATCACTTGCACCTTGTACAGCCAAGCACTTCGCCACCTCGAAGGTTCGGAAGCGTTCAGTGCCTTCTACACGGATACAGGAGACCGCTACTCTGTTCCTGAAAACGGTAACTCTCTCTTGAAGGCTCCGAGTCAGCTAGGGAAATTTTTTGGCTTCTCAGGCCTGGATAGGATTATTGACTCATTTCCTGCTGTAGGAAGGCTGAAAAGGCAAACTCGCTCGAGACCACTGTGTTACACAACCACATGTTTACAAAACCGGTCCCTGGGAGTACTCCATCTCAAGATGCTTCCATAAAGAAAAACGCTGCCAAGAAGAACGAGATTTGCAGCGCATAAAATGATTATTGCAGTACAGTAAAATGGTTATTGTCGAGCAGTAAAATGGCTTTTGGAGTAATGTGAAAAGCGACAATTTACTTTTCTCAGCCTATCCTCTCTCACTCATCCCTAATTCTGGATCCAAATAATCTGAGAAGCATTAGTAGGGGAAATCTGAACCCCACTTGTCAATCAGTGGTATTCATTGACCAGTTACTAAGTGAAGAGCACAGTACTAAGCGCTTGGAAGAGTACAAGAGAATTAACAGTCACATTTCCTGCCCATAATGAGTTTACAGTCTAAAGGGGGAGACAGACATTAATATAAATTAGTGTATAATATATCATTTAAATTTAAAGCTATATACATAATCCAAAACCCAAGACTCTAATTCATTATTAATGATCACACTTATTAGATTATTACACAAGTCCTTTCACTGTCATGTCTATGAGGAATTTGTTCTTTTGCTTTTTCGAGAAGACCACTATCCAGATCCTCAGTGGATCCTTTTCTCCATTTTAGGGAAGGGAAAACCGTCATCTAAGACAGGTTTTCACCACGCGGATTTCAAGGTGGTATCGCATTCAACAAACGCTCAAATAAATCGTCCTTTCGTATTTGACGAGATTGGACCGTTCGTAGATGCTTATCAAGTCGTTGGTCTCAGTGCATCCGTTGACAAAAGACCAGCATGAGGTTACACAATCCCTACGTGATCTACAATGCGTTTCCAACCTAGCAAAGCTTTCTTCAGTCCATGGGCTCGACCTTTTTCAGAAAAGAACGTGAATACAATCCCTGCCAAAAAGACTTACAAATCCGGAAGAGCAGAGTGTTGTTCGATCACTTAAGAAAGTTTTCCAATCCTGTGAATCACATCCAAATCATTCAGTGGTTGTGGCATTTCAACTGGGTTCCTCGTTCCCTTCCAGAAGACTTAAGGTAATAATAATGATTGTGGCATTTGTTAAGCGCTTACTATGTGCCAAGTACTTTTTCAAGCGCTGGGGTAGATAGTTAATTAGGTTGGACGCAGTCCCTGTCCCACATGGGGCTCACGGTCTTAATCTCCATTTTACAGATGAGGTAACTGAGGCCCAGAGAAGTTAAGTGACTGACCCAAGGTCACGCAAAAAACAGGTGGCAGAGCAGGGATTAGAGAGCAGGGATTAGAACCCAGGTCCTCTGACTCCCAGAGCCATGCTCTTCCCACTAGGCCATATTGCAAGATAAATCCCATGCGCAAAGCATTGCACATCAATAGCTACCCCGTCCACGCCGACCAAAAACACAGAGCCCAAACTTTAAGGAATGACTTTTCCTCGTCGCCAAAATGGGAAGGAATCGTGGCTCACCAGGAAATGAAATATTCAGAAAACCGCCAATCTCCCAAATCGGAGAGCAATGGCGAGTAAGGGTGCTAATGCCATATTTTGAGCTTCAAGTGGTTGGGTGATTTCATAATCCCCAGGAGTTAAAGCCTTCTCCCGCCATCTCAGTTTCAGACAAATAGGACCAGTATGTGAAATAGATCAGGCATCTGGTGTGCTTCTGGCATCTCAGAGGAGGTCACTTTGCCAGCACTGTTCGGTCCTAGGAGAAGACGTCTCCTGGTGCTGCTCTGACTGCTACACTTTGCAAGCCTGCCATCCTCTCACAAAATGTCATCAACTTCTCGTCCCCACAGACTCGTTCCAGAACAACATGTGGCATAGAAATTCCACATTGGAAAGACACTACGGAAAAAAAAAACCAACCCCACTAAGAGTGTCTCCTATTGCAAATTTAATTATCACAAAACAAATGGAAAGAAAAAAGAGTCACCAAAAGAATATTTGGTTTCCTTCATTGTTGGGAATTTTTCTCCCTTGTAACGACCTGGTCACTTTATTAAACAATCAGGTGTTTATATATATATATTTATGGTATTTGTGAAGCCCTTGCTATGTGCCAGGCATTGTTCTAAGTGCTGGGGGAGAGAAAAGCTAATCAGATTGGATAAAGTCTCTGTCCCACGTGCGGCTCACAGTCTTAATCCCCATTTTACAGATGAGAGAACTGAGGCATAGAGAAGTCAGATGTCATGCCCAAGGTCACACAGCAGGCAACTGGGGGAGCTGTGATTAGAACCCAGTTCCTTCTGACTACCAGGGCCATGCTCTAACCTACAGCCATGTTGCTTATTTTCTTTTGTGTTGCATTTTCCAACTGCTAAGTACAGTGTCTAGGTTTCTAATGTCGTTTAAAGAAGAGTAATATACCTACCATCTACTATCTCAATAAATAAAAGTCACCCCTGACTAATCAATATTACCTGGAAACTACTTGGCCATTTGGATCATTTTTAGGCCATTTGACAGGAGGTGGTAACGATAATAATAATAACAATAATAACATTTAAGAGCTTACTATGTACCAAATACTGGCCTAAGCTCTGGAGTAGATGCAAGATTATCAGGTCAGGCACAGTTCCTGTCACATATGCATTCAATTGAATTTACTGAGCGCTTACTGTGTGCAGACCACTGTACTAAATGCTTGGGAAAGTACAACGCAACAATAAACAGTGACATTCCCTGCCCGCAATGAGCTCAAAGTTCAAGAAGGAGGACACTTTTTTAACCCCTATTTAACAGATGAAGTAACCACGGCCTGAACAAGTGAAGTGACTTGCCCAATTTCACACAGCAGACAAGTGGCAGAGTCGGGAATTAGAACCCAGGTCCTCTAACTCCCAGGCCCCTGTTTTTCCATCTGGTCACCTGCTATCCTTTTGCAATCTTCTAACTCATATACATATTTCCTATTCCTTCTTCCTCCTTTCAATCAGTCATTTAAATGTCTGTATCCCCTCATAGATCATAAGCTCCTGAAGGGCAGTCATCCTATATTTCTTTCCTCTTCCGTTCTTTCTAAGTTCTTAATACAGTGCCCTGCACATAGTAGGTGCTCAGTGATGGACTGATTTTCTAGGGGATTCTGAAGTCAACTATATCCAAAGTGAGTCAGAAAAATTTAGTGAATTTGGAATGAAAGCATTTCTACTGGGGAAAATGTATTTTGGGTCAAATAACAGATGGGAAATTAAGCCTACTCTGAATTCTCCCAACCTTCTGCTAATTTTAGACACATTGATGACATGGAGGACTGAGACATACATACCATAAAAGATCCTATAGTCTTTAATAATAATAATAATAATAATGATGACGATATTTGTTAAGTGCTTCTTATGTGTCAAGCACTGTTCTAAGCACTGGGATAGATACAAGCTAATCAGATTGAACACCATCCATTTTCCTCATGGGGCTCACAGTCTTCATCCCCATTTTCCAGATGAGGTAACTGAGGCCCAGAGAAGCGAAGTGATTTGCCCAAAGGTCACACAGCAGACAAGCGGCGGAGCCGGGATTCGTTTTGACTCCCAGGTCCGTGCTTTATCCACTAGGCCACCTCTGCTTCTAGAATGAACTACGCTCCAACCAGCCTGGAGAGATGCTACTTTTTCTTTTATACAAAGAGCAGCATGATGTAAAAGCTAAAGCATGGACCTGGGAGACAGAAAGAGTCAGTTCTAATCCCAGCTCTGTCACTTCTCTGCTGTGTGACCTGGGGCAAGTCACTCCACTTCTCTGTGCCCTAGTTCCCACATCTGCAAAATGGGGATTAAGGCTGGGAGCCCCATGTGGGACTTTGACTTTGTCCAACCTGATTAATTGGTATCTACCTCAGTGCTTAGTACAGTGCCTGGCGCCTGGTAAGTGCTTAACAAGCACCATATAAAAAATATCCAATGAAAAAGATTCCACAATCCTTATTAGACTGCAAGCTCTTCAAGTGCAGGAATTCTATCTTCTTGGTTTTATTGTACTCTCCTAAGAGCTTAGTATGTTGTTCTGCACCCATGTGGTGCTCAATAAATATATCAAATAAATGCACACATTCCAAAAACGCTCACCTAGGAGGCAGGTGGCAAAGCCAGACTTTCAGGCCCGATCTCTTTCCACTAGGATACACGGCTTCTCTAAGGGAAGGAGAGCAGAAAAAATGGGTCAGAAGAAGGTGAACGATATTTTGAAAAACCATATCAGATGTCAAAGATGAGTTAACACAAATGCGTAGATAGAAGTAGAAAATGGGGGAGGATGGGATACACGTAACTAACATAAAATAGATGGTCATGAGTCTAGCGTGTAGCACCTTAGCTTAAAATGTCAGCACACTAGAGGATACATAAAAGCTCAACAGAATGAAGAAGCCATGAGGTCATCTTCCTTCCCAGACAAAGTAGCTTCCTTGCTAGAGAACTTTATCCAACTCTGGACTTCACCAGGAGAATTTGGAGAGACTTCAGAGGAGAGCCCAAGGAACGATTAAAGAGTTGGAAGTAAAAAAACAATCAAGGAAGGTTAGAGAATCCAGGATTATTCAGGCTTGGGAAAGAAGGGACAGGGATAATTTACTTTTTTTTCTTCTAGCTGATAAAGGGTTTTCATACAAGGAGCACAGCCAGGTGCATCCATTTCCACAGAGGAACTGGGTTTAAACGCAACGATGAGGGAATGAGGTTAGAATTCCCTGACGGTGAAAGTCGATATATACTAAAGTAGGTTGCCAAGAGAAGCAGTAGAATCGATTTCCCCAGAGTTCTTTGAAAATAGAGTAAATTTTAATTTATGGAAGATTTAGGCAAGGTTCTACATGAAGAGGGGAAGGGAATATAGGCTGGATGAACCCTAAAGATAGATATCGTCTAGCTCTAGGTTATAGGATTTGGAGAAGAAGGAAGACAAAATTTGGTACCCTTGCTTCGTCAGATTTCCAAACGGACCAACGCAAGATTGATTCACCGCCTGACCTGGCTTCAGCCAGACTGAGGAAGGATGGGTTTGGGCTATTCTGAGAGAACTCAAGAGAATCCTAACCAGAGTAAAGAAGCAACAGCATCAGGAAAAACTGTATGAGTCGTTCATTGTCGATTCTCTAGGGTTCCCACCTCTCCTGGCCCCAGAGAATGGTGCCCATAAGCTCCAAGGCCGGCCACCAGATGCTTTCCTCCTTTTGTTTCTTCCCTCCCCACCACGTCGAGTCTCTTTCTGCATTTGCGTCCGGCTGGAGGTATCAATCAATCAATCAGTGATATTTACTGAGCACTCCGCGCCAAGCACTGTACTCAGCACTTGGGTAGACAGGGTGGGTAGACATGTTCCCTACCCACAACGAGCTTACAGTCTACAGAGGGCGACAGGAATTAATATAAATCAATAAATAATGGCTATATATTTAAGCTCTATGGGGCTGAGGGAGAGGTGAATAAAGGATGTAATCTAGGTGCAAATATTTCTAGGCGGATAAATTCAAGCGCAGGTTTACGTTGGTGTGTCTGTGTGGCTCTTTGTGAGTACATCTGTGGGAAAGACTCACTCAGTGTGCGTGACCAATGTTCAGGACATTTTTGTGTGCGTCTGCAAGCTCCTCTAGCCCCTCTGTCTCTGCGGGAATTGCTTCCATCTCTCCCTGGATCCTAATTTCTGTATTTTTCTTTGTGGCTCTGTGTTTCTTTTGTGTCTTTTCATCTCTTCCTTCTCTCACCTGATAGGAGCACGGACCACCTCCCTTGGAAGCCCTGAATCCTGGCTTGTTCACTTCCTTCAAGCCCCTCAGGAAGATCGGGTTGCTTTATGGATGACAGAATTGCTTCCATCAATTTGACACGGACTTAATCTGGAAAATTAAAGAACAACTAGGATGCTTGCAAGCAGTCCATCAGTGCTACTCACGGCAGTCTCGCTAAGTACTAAATGCTTCAGAGAATACAATAGAGTAAGTAGAAATGATCCCTGCTCTCAGGAATCTTACTATCTAGCATGGATGATAGACATTAAAAGAACAAAAAAAGAGAAGAAACAAGGTAGTATAAAGATATGTCCCTAGGTATTTTAAGCAGACCACTGGGGAATCAATCAATTGCATTTATTGAGCACTTACTGTGTGCTTAGATATACAGAGGTGCTAAAATGGAGACATAAATCAACTGGGAAAGGCCTCTTGGAGGAGACTGGATTTCAGAAGAGCTTTGAATATGGTGATAGGAGGATGTTATCATGACAACATAATAATAATGTTGGTATCTGTTAAGCGCTTACTACGTGCAGAGCACTGTTCTAAGCGCTGGGGGAGATAGAGGGTCATCAGGTCGTCCCACGTGGGGCTCACAATTAATTTCCATTTTACAGATGGGGCAACTGAGGCACAGAGAAGTGAAGTGACTTGCTCACAGTCACACAGCTGATAAGTGGCAGAGTGGAATTCGAACCCATGACCTCTGACTCCCAAACCCGGGCTCTTTCCACTGAATCACGCTGCCAACATGAGAGATTCGGCTTCTTTCTTCCTAACACTATTCCCGCAGGATGACTTTCTGAAACTCCACTGTGTTGATTTGGGGGATTTATAATAAAAAGAGCTTTTCCCATATTGGGCAAAGCCAGACCTGGAAAGGACTGGGTTCTCACTTGCAAGAATTCCTAGCCGATTTAAAAACAAATCTCGTCACTGATAACATTTTACAAGTATTAAAATCAGTGATCTGCCTGCAGTATGTCAAGGTACTTGGAGTGCTGAAAATTCCAGGATTCTGTATGGAAGCTTTTGTCGGTGGGAGCCTGTTGGGAGGGAGATTCTGAGGTTGTAAATGAAAGAAGGAGGAATGTGTGAGTGAAAAACTCATCCCTGCAAATCTAAGCAGAGTAGGGAAGGCGGACACTGGAGACACTGGGGCGAGGAGGCTTCATTTAAAGAGTTACTTTATTCTTACTACCCAAAAACACTTCAGTTATCCGTTGCTCCAATCTGTGGCACGACGATTATTGAGGAATCTTCCCACACCCTGGTCTCACAATCAAACTGAACCTGGAGGATGATGGTTGTGCGATTTTTTTTTTTAACTGAAAGAAAGCACTGCTTAATCTCATCGACGTGTTGCAGAAGAGGAGGGAATGTTTGTAATTTATGGCATATGTTCGTATGTCTTCATGCATCATTAACAAATATAGATCTGTTACTTCATTTTGTTAGCCTACTTTCTTATGGTGCTGAGGCTTATGAACTGTTTTATTTGACAGACAGAATGGAAGCCCAAACAAAGCCTTTTTCCCACCATGAGTTGGGCTTTTTTTTTGTTTTTTGGGGGGGCGTTTTTTGCTCCCACCCGTCAGTTGGAAGAAAAGAGCCGATCCTCACCAAAGTCTGGCCAAAAAGGGCACCCCTTTTTGGTAGGGCTCACCCTGGTGACCCCTCCACTCCCCAACCCCCCAAAATCGGGGTTGAATTCCCGTTCACAGAGAGGTGTGATAAATACCGGATAATTTCCCACTGACTTCACATTAATCATTGTCAGAGGCAATACGTTAGCCATCTCAGCCTACCGTCCTCCACCTCCCTGAAAGAGTTGCTGTGAAGGTGTGTGTGGTGTTGATGGTGCTGGGTCTCTGGTTCTCTTCATGAACGGAGCTGGCTAATAATAAAAATAACAGTAACTGCGGTGTTTGGTAGAGCAGCAGCAGGACCCAGTAGAAAGAAGATGGGCCTGAGAGTCAGAGAGGCTGGGGTCTGGAAGCAGTGTGGCTTAATGGTTAGAGCACGGGCCTGGGAATCAGAAGGATCTCAGTTCTAATCCCAGCTCCGCTACATGGACAAGTCATTTAACTACTCTGAGCCTCAGTTACCTCATCTGTAAAATGGGGATTAAGGGCAGGACCCCTAAGTGGGATAGGGACTGTGTTCATCCTGATTAACTTGCTTCTACCTCAGAACTTCTAGTGCTTGGCACATAGTAAGCACAATAATAATAATGACAACAATAATCACTATTATTATTAATCACAGCTCTGCCATTTGCTTGCTGTGTGACCCTGTGTTCTGCCAATCGCTTTCTGTGTGAGCTTTGGCAAGTAACAACTTCTCTGTGCCTCAGTTTTCTCAACTGTAAAATGGGAATTCAAACCCTGTTTTCCCTCCTACTTAAGACTGAGCTCCAGTGGGGGACCGAAACTGGGTCTGACCTAATTAACTTGTACCTATCCCAGTGCTTAGAATAGTGTTTCACACAAGGGATTAACAAGTGTAAGCGCTTAACGAGTACCATAAAACAAACGAAAAACAAAGTACTAACTATGCACCAAACACTGTACTAAGCGCTAGAGTGGATCAGAGTCCCTGTCTGTCACAGGGTTTACGATGATGATGGTATTTGCTAGGCGCTTACTATGTGCCAAGCACTGTTCTATGCACTGGGGTAGATACAAGGTAATCGGGTTGTCCCACGTGCAGCTCACATTCTTAATCCCCGTATTGCAGATGAGGTAGCTGAGGCACCAAGAAATTAAGTGACTTGCCCAAGGTCACACAGACAAGTGACAGAGCTGGGATTAGAACCCACGACCCCTGACTCCCAAGCCCGGGCTCTCGCCATTAGGACATGCTGCTCCTCTACACTGAGCTTCTAGTCCTAAAGGGGAGTCCCCTTGATTCTATTTATTGCCATCGTTCTCGTCTGTCCGTCTCCCCGGATTAGACCGTGAGCCCGTCAAAGGGCAGGGACCGTCTCTATCTGTTACCGATTTGTACAGTCCAAGCGCTTAGTACAGTGCTCTGCACATAGTAAGTGCTCAATAAATACTATTGAATGAATGAGTCCTGCAATTTGGACCATCACCCCTACTCCCTCCCTCTGCTCTACCCCCTTCCCCTCCCCACAGCACTTGTGCATATTTGTCTATATAATTTATTACACTATTTTATTAATGATGTAAATGCACCTAATTCTATTTATCTATTTTGATGGTATTGATGCCTAGTTATTTGATTTTGCTATCCGTCTTCCCCTTCTAGACTGTGAGCCCATTGTAGGGCAGGGATTGTCTCTATCACTTGCCAAATTATACTTTCCAAGCACTTAGTACAGTGCTCTGCCCACAGTAAGCGCTCAATAAATACTACTGAATGAATGAATGACCCTTCGTTTAGAGAAGCAGCGTGGCTCAGTGGAAAGAGCCCGGGCTTGGGAGTCAGAGATAATGGGTTCGAATCCCGACTCTGCCACAGCTGTGTGACTGTGGGCAAGTCACTTCACTTCTCTGTGCCTCAGTGACCTCATCTGTAAAATCGGGATTAAGACTGTGAGCCTCATGTGGGACAACCTGATTATCCTGTATCTACCCTAGCTCTTAGAACAGTGCTCTGCACATAGTAAGCACTTAACAAATACCAACATTATTATCACTACTCTCACGGAAACATCTTGATTTCCCCCATAGAAGGGTAACATGACATAGTATCAGGCAGATTTTTTTATGGTATATGTTAAGATCTTACTAAGTGCTGGGCACAGTACTAAGCAGCATGGCCTAGTGGCAAGAGCACGGGCTTGAGAGTCAGAGGTTGTGGGTTATAATCCCAGCTCTGCCACTTGACAGCTGTGTGACCTTAGGCAAATCACTTCACTTCTCTGTGCCTCAGTTACCTCAACTGTTAAATGGGGATTGAGACTGTGAACCCCACGTGGCACAACCTGATTACCAGGTAGCTGCCCCAGGACTTAGAACAGTGCTTGGCATATAATAAGCCCTTAAATATAATTATTTTCATTACTAAGCGCTGGAGTAGATACAACTTAATCAACTTGGACAGTGTCCGTGTCCCACACGGGGCTCACAGTCTTGATCTTCATTAGACAGATGAGGTAACTGAGGCACAGACGTTAAGCGACTTGCCCGAGGACACACAGCGGAAAAGTGCCAGAGCCAGGATTAGAACCCAGGTCCCTCTGACTCCGAGGCCCGGGCTCTAACCACTAGGCCAAGCTTTGCTATGTCCCATGGCCTTTACTCACTCTCCTCACTCTGAAATAATCAGTCCCTATTTATGGCTAACAGTGGCTCTGGCAGGAAGTTCTGCATTCTTTATTGTATTCTCCGGAGCTTAGTACAGTGCTCTGCACATAGGAAATACATCATAAATACCACTGATTGATTGATTGGTTCTCTGTAGGAGCTCCTGAATGGAGTGTTAATGAGATTTTTCATACACCCTCCAAAATCTGGGCTGGAGTACACTGGAGTAAGTGCCCATTGTGCTTCTAATTTTACAACAGGTAAGCTTGAACCTCTAAGTAATTCCAGAAGGCAAACAGGCATACTAATGATAACTAGCCTGCCTAAATAGACAAATGATCAATTTAAACCATTCATTCCTCCAAATGTCCAAACCTCATAGAAGTGCATCACCCTGGTCTGAGATCCTTAAAAACAATCGCAACTAATTCGAAAATTAAACGATTAGATGCTCGATTGAGTAGGATCAAGTTGAAGCAGTTTGTTTTTTTTTTTTAAATTGGAAATAGAAGAAAACCTGAAAGACTGTTCCTATAGAGAAGAGGTGGTTTAGTGCTTATACTGTTGAACAGTCAATAACTTTATGTCTAGATAGACTTTGGGCATTTGCAGCCCAGATGTTTGGCTGGTTTTTTCAAGCTAACAAGCACTTACACTTTACATATATATATATATATATCAAGATCAAAAGTATTTCTTGTCACCTCATCACCAACCAGAGCAGCTATTAAGGACCCAAAGCACCAGGTCCTAAATGGGGAATTGTACTCCACCTTGTTCATTTAGTGGAAGACCAACTTAATCTCCTTGCTACCCATGATGGATTGTCACTGAAATTAATAATGAGTCTGATTTTCTAGCTCTGTTACTCATAGTTGCTTTTTAAATCTCCTTTGCAGCCAACTCCTTTTTTTTTTTTCTTTTTTACTGGCCTAGACACACCATTAGCACAGCCAAATCAGCATAAATGGCTTGTGTAAAATATTTAGCTGCAAGAATAACTGAAAACGCACTTGCATGATTTCAGAACCCACGGAGGGTGATTAAAAAGAAATTCCCTACCGCTAAAGAATGGGGGATAAATAGTCTGGTAGAGGAATGAAAATTATCATTACTTTCCTACGTCGCCACATCTTGCATACGCTGTTCTTTGCAAGCCGAACTAATCATTATGCTTCCCTCTCGTCTCCTGCATCACCAACCTCTTGCTTCCTTCTGCCTGAACTCCCTCCCCCTTGACATCTGGTAGAGCACGGCTCTCCCCGATTTCAAGACCTTTCTGAAGTCACATCTCCTCCAGGAGGCCTTCCCTCACTGGGAGCAGGGAATATGCCTCCCAACTGTTCTGTCGTACTCTCCCAAACGCTCAGTACGGGGCTCTGCATGTAGTAAGCGCTCAGTAAATACGACTGACTAATAATATCTCATCTCCCTACTCCCCACAATTGCCTCTTCCTCACCCCCCGTCACCTAAGCAGTTGGCAATTCACCAAGTCATCTAGTCCCCTAACATTTAGTTCGTTAACATTCATTACTCTCCCAAACACTTAGTACAATGCTCTGCACACAGTAAGCTCTCTATAAATATAACAGTTTGACTGACCATATCTTTACGCTAATGCCTCCTTTTCCTACCTGTAATTTATTTTAGTGTCTTTCTCCCCATCTAGACTGTAAGCTCCTGAGAGCAGGAATCATGTCTACTAACTTTGTTGTACAGAGAAAACATTCAGGAAATTCTACCAAATGATTTCACTAGGGTCCAAAATTCACAGCGGAAAGACAGACGATTGGACTGTGACTGTATTCATTCATGCATTTATAATAACATTATGGTATTTGTTAAGCGCTTATTATGTGCAGAGCACAGTTCTAAGCGCTGGGGTAGATAGAGGGTCATCAGATTGTCCCACGTGGGGCTCACATTTTTTTTTTTAATCCCCATTTTTACAGATGAGGGAACTGAAGCCCAGAGAAGTTAAGTGACTTGTCCAAGGTCACAGAGCAGACAAGTGGCGGAGCCGGAATTAGAACCCATGACCTCTGACTCCCAGGCCCATGCTCTTTCCACTGAGCCACGTTGCTTCTCCGCATTAATTCATTCATTCATTCATTCTGAGCACTTACTGTGTGCAAAGCACTCTACTAAGTGCTTGGAAAGTACAATTCAGCAACTAAGAGAGACAATCCCTGCCTACAATGGGCTCATAGCTTAGAAGGGGTACTATCTAAATTAGGTTTTACCATCCTTCCTGGCACTTAATGCATTGGTGGTAACACTGTATAAATATCATCACTACTATTTAATAAACAATCTAAAAATACATTTTAATAGCAGTGTGGCCTAGTTGAAGGAGCACAAACCTGGGATTCAGAAGAACCTGAGTTCTAATCCCAGATCTGCCACTTGCCTACAGTGTGACCTCGGGCAAGTTACTTAACTTCTCTGTTTCTTGGTGATAGGGATTGTGTCTGACCTAATTATCTTACCAAGTGCTTATTTCATTCAATAGTATTTATTGAGCGCTTACTATGTGCAGAGCACTGTACTAAGCGCTTGGGATTTCAGTGCTTGGCACTTCACAAATGCTTAATAAATGTAATCCTTGCTAATATAATCATTATTATTGGTATCATCATCATCCTGGGTTCTAATCCCGGCTCTGTGTCTTATCTGCTGTGTGACCTTGGCAAGACACAGCTTCACAACTTCTCTGTGCCTCAGTTACCTCATCTATAAAATGAGTTTAAGGCTGTGGGCCCTCTGTAGAATGGGGACTGTGTCCAACCCACTTATCTTGTGTATCTATCTACCTCAATGCTTAGTACAGTGTCTGGCACACAGTAAGCACGTAAAAATTCCAATAAAAAAATAAAATTCCAAAACTAAGCATTTTCCACTGTTGAACCAGTTTCACCTTTTACCTCTATCATTCAAGTGAAAATTATTTTATAAATGAGGTCAGAGAGCTCCAAATCCTATTTATAATGACTGCCTCCCCTATTAGATTGTAAACCTCCTCAAAGACCCAGGATCATCCGCTCTACTTATTTGGCACGGTCACGTCACGGAATGCCTTCAGTCACTCATCTGATGTGAATGAAGATGAAAATAATGAGAAACACTTAATTCTCTACACTGTAAGCTCCTTTCTAGACTGTAAGTTCCTCGAAGACCAGGAACAAGTCTAGCAATCGTTACGTTGCACTCTCCCAAACGCTTAGTACCAGGCTCTGCGCACAGTAAGTGCTCTATACATACGACTGATGGCTTCTTTCCTTGCTCCTTACTAGGATGCCTTCACTGTCAGGCCAACTACCTCTAAATTGCCCCTGAATGAGAAACATCCCGGCCTAGTGGAAAGAAGACTTGGGAATTAGAGGACTTGGGTCCTTACCCCAACTCTGCCACTTGTCTGCTGTGTGACCTAGGGCAAGTCACAACTTCTCTGTACCTCAGTAACCTCATCTTCAAAATAGGGATTTGGATTGTGATCTCTATGTGGATCACCTCTGTCATTCGAGTTAAGTGAAAATTAGCTCTATCCTTCAAGTTAAGTGAAAATTATCTTGTAACTATCCCAGTGTTAGTACAGTGCCTAGCGTATGGCAAGTGCTTAACAAATACCATTTATAAAAATAAATTTAAAAATTTCCTCTTCTTGGCCAATGGCACATGGACATCAATTTAGACAACTAATCCAATCCAATAGCATGCTCCTCACCCGCCACTGCTCCGTATTAAGGCATTAAACTGTATGCCCTGGGGTGCAACACGTGTTCATATTTCTTTCAAAAATGTTCATTCATTCACTTGTATTTACTGAACACTTACTCTGAGGAAAGCACTGTATTAAAAGCTTGCGAGAGTGCAATATGACAACAGACACATTCCTGCCACAATTATCTTACCAAGCGCTTATTTCAGTGCTTGGCACTTCATAAATGCTTAATAAATATAATCCTTGCTGATACAATCATTATTATTGGTATTATCATCATCCTGAGTTCTAATCCCGGCTCTGCATCTTGTCTGCTGTGTGACCTTGGCAAGACAACTTCTCTGTGCCTCAGTTACCTTATCTATAAAATGAGTTTAAGGCTGTGGCCCTCTGTAGAATGGAGACTATGTTCATTCATTCAATTGTATTTATGGAACACTTACTTTGAGGAAAACACTGTATTAAATTCAATAGTATTTATTGAGCGCTTACCATGTGCAGAGCACTGTACTAAGCACTTGGAATGGACAAATCGGTAACAGATAGAGACAGTCCCTGCCCTTTGACGGGCTTACGGCCTAATCGGGAGAGACGGACAGACGAACAATAGCAATAAATAGCAATAGTGCAATATAACAATAGACACGTTCCTGCCCACGAAGAGCTCACAGTCTAAAGGGGGAGACAGATCTCGAACTAAATAGATAAATAAATGATAGATATATACGGATCTATACATAGATGCCGTGGGGACGGGAGGGAGGATGAATGAACGAGCAAGTCAGAGCGGCTCAGAGGGGGTGGGAGAAGAGGAGAGGAGGGCGCAGTCAGGGAAGTCTTCTTGAAGGAGATGGGCCTTCAATAAGGTTTTGAAGTGGGAAAGAGCAATTATCCGTCTGATAGGAGGAGGGTGTGGGAGGGTGCTAGAGAACAGTCCAGAGGTGAATTCTGAGCGTCCTCTGGGTCCACTGCGGTACCATGACAAGAAGTACACTTAATGTTTAGAATCGGTACCTTATCATTATCATTATGGTATTCGCTAAGTATTTACTAGGTACAAGTTGATGAATAAATCAGTGGTAATTTGTTGATGGTATTTATTGAGTGTTTACTGTGTGCAGAACACTGTACTAAGCACTTGGGAGTTTACAATTCAGCAGAGCTTGCAGACATGCTTCAGTCTAGATAAACATATATATATATATATATATATATATATGAATTATGGATATGAACATAATTGCTTGTCTGGGATTGAGGGTGGGGTGAATATCAAATGCTTAGAGGGTACAGATCTAAGAGGATAGCCAGTGCAGAAAAGAGAAGGAGTGTGGGAAATGAGGGCTTAATCGGCGAACATTTTTTTGGAGGTGATGTGATTTCAGTAAGGATTTGAAGGTGGAGAGAGTGGTGGTCTGTCAGATAGAAAGTGGGAGGGAGTTCCAGGCCAGAGGGACGACGGTATCTACCCCGGTGTTTAGCACAGATCTTCAACTCAGAGTACTAATTACCTTTATTATTATGATTTTTTCCCCCAACTCATTTGTGATGAACTCCATCCCTAAATTCCAACCAAAGCCACCTTCACGTATCTTGATGCTGCAAAAATAATCGTTTAATAAATGAATATCCAAAATCCGTCTAATCCAGCAAATCCCAATCTCTACGTCTCGTTCCTCACCGAGGTGCCGAAGTCAGAACAAAACCCCCAAAATTCAGTTCACGACACATTTAGAACACACCTACCGACTCTGTTGTATTCTCCCAAGAGCTTAGTACAGGGTTCTGCAAGTAGTAAGTGTCCAATAAATAACCCCTGATTGATTTTTCATCTCAGCCAGAGTAAATGGTTGCAACTGTGCTATTGAATCTTGCTTATTTGGCTTCTCAGAATCTTTATCACAATTGCTCTCTCAGGTGTCATTGGCCTGCTCTGAGCTTCCCTTACTCTGCTTCTAAAAACCATTTTCTGGAACCTCAGCATAGTTACAGAGGATTGAACCGTTTACAGACAATTAGGAAAAGAGTTCTAAAATCCAAAGTCTTTCCAAATTATGAACCTAATTTTATCTTCTCAGGTTTTGGAAATCATAATAATGGTGCTTTTTGTAAAGATCATCAATGAGATTTTTTCAGGTATCAGCTCTTTAATACATATTGTCATCAATTCATTTCACTTCTTCTAATGGTCCCTACCCTTTAGGGTATACTTTCAGACTTTCAGCGGGTGAATTTGGAAAGCAATTCATTCAATTACATTATCAATTGATTGTGAGAAACAGTGTGGCCTTGGAGTCAGAGGACCTAAGTTCTAATCCTGGCTCTGCAGCTGCTGTGTGACCTTGGGTAAGTCACTTACCTTCTCTGTGCCTCAGTTACCTCGTTTGTAAAATATAGATGAAAACTGTGAGCCACATGTGGGAGATGGACTCTGTCCAACCCGATAATCTCATATCTACCCCAGTGCTTAGTCCAGTGCCCGGCACATAGTAAGTGTTTAACAAATATCACACAAAATGTGCAGTTTTATTGGGAGCATTCTTCTGGGTTTGCAGTGCCCTCATTTCATTTCTTTTCGGGCACATATTTCACATGCATTCTCCCACATACACTTTTTTACATGGTTCACTTCCTTATACGGACCTACATGTGGCTCTGTTTAACTTTAAAATACCTCTCATTACCCTCTGAGAAGAGGGAAGGCTCAAAAAAGGAGATATTTGTAGGGGTTTTTTCCTTTGTACTTCACTAATTCCCCGACCATCTCTGTTCGGTGGTCAATTATTTCTTTCTTTTAAAAAGAAGAAAAGAAAAACCTCTCAATCCAGTTCAGAAATATGAAACATCATGAAACAAAGAGGCATCAAGACATCAATGCTGAAAGGAAAATCACACACTAGGTTCCACAAAAAACAAAGTTTAACTCTTAAATATGCAATTAAAAATGCTACTTGTGTATTCCATAAAATTTTGTCTGCTGTTGTATTTATGTACACTACAGTACATTTTCGTGTTTACATTTATGCATATTAAAAAATTTGGAAAACTTTTGTGCTTTCCCTTTCAAATTTATAGAGGATATCATGTCAGCAAAGTAGTATTTTATGTAACAGAATTTTCATTCACAGAGATGATCTGAAGTAGAGTCAAACACAAAAACCAAAAATGCAAAATAAGTTGTTGATGACCATCAGATAAGTATAGTCTTCCATTGGTGAATAGAAGGTAAAAGAGCAAGAGGAGAATGACTGAAAATGACTTTAATGAGTAATAGTGGTAATGGCATTTATTGAGCACCTACTGTGTGCAATATACTCTACTGAGTGCTTGGGAAACTACATACAAAAGCAAAAAATATCCCCCGCCCACAAAACGCTTGCGGTTTATTCTTTTATGTTCAGTGTTTTCTTCGCTCAAATCTATTAGGAATATTTCTTGACATCACTTGTCTGCTGTGTGACCTTGGGAAAATCACTTTACTTCTCTGTGCCTCACTTACCTCATCTGTAAAATGGGCACTGAAACTATGAGCTCCACATAGGATAGGGAATGTGTCCGACTCGATTTGCTGGTAGCCAACCCAATGCTTACTACAGCGCCTGGCACATAGTAAGCACTTAACAAATGGAGGGAATGGAGGGAATTGCATGGAGGGAAAAGGAAGAATTGGAAGAGGGCGGGAGCACCAACTTCCGGTGTAGTTACCCATGTCAACTCATCCCTTACACTTTGGATAAAGTGAAAGAAGGCTACCCAAGCAAAGAACCTCTGATGAAATAAAACTGTCAACATTTCTATGTCACTAGAGTATTTCTCCAGCCAGTTATGGGTCATTTGCTATGGGTCTTTAGAAAAGCGGTATGGCCTACTGGAAAGAGAACAGGCAGGACAGGGAGTCAGAGACCTGGGTTCTAATCTTGACTTAGCCAATTGTCCACTATGCCTCCGTATCCTCATCTTTGAAATGGGAATATAATACCCCCTCTCCCTCCTATGTGGACTTGGAGTCTCACGTGGGACAGGGACGATGTCTAACCTAATTATCTTATGTCTTCCCCAGTGTTTAATACAACGCTTAGCACATAGCAAGTGCTTAACAAATACTACAATTCTTATGATAATTGTTAAGCACCTACTATAATAATAATAATAATGGCACTCGTTACGCGCTTACTATGTGCCAAGCAGTGCAGTAAGTGGCGGGCTGGATACAATAATTGCTGATCAGACACAGTTCCTATCCCAATTATTATCATCAGGGTAACAATAGGGAAAAGCAATATGGCCTCGAGGGAAGAGCCCAGGCTCGGGAGTCAGAGGACCTGGGTTTGAATTCCCACTCTGCCTCTTGTCTGCTTTTTAACTTTGGGGAAGACACTTGACTTTTCTGTGCCTCAGTTACCTCCTCTGTAAAATGGGGATGAAGACTTTGAGACCCACGTGGAACAGGGACTGTGTCCGACCTGATTACCTTGGATCTACCCCAACGCTTAGTACAATGCTTGGCACATAGTGAGTGCTTAATGAATACCATCAAAAAAGAAAAAATAGTGTATATCTGACCCTGGTAGGAAACCAGTCCCTCATTTAGAGCCTTCTGTGGGGAAAATGGATTCAGTCTTTCAACTTAAAATGTAGACGTGAGTAGCCAATTTTCAGTAACCCAAGGACTGCCTGTAGCCTTTTCAGATTGAAATTCCCACCTCTCTCTCCTTCTGTTCATTAAAATAAAACTTTGATATAAAACAATCCTCCTTGAATAAGTTAGATTATTTTGATGTCGCAAAATATCGGAATACAAAATAATGCAAAATAAAGCCCTTGAATTCAGAATGGAGACTTCACAAGGCAGGACAATCTACGTCACAATAAAGGAAGTGTCATCGTGCGATTTATTCTCCAGGGTTTCAATCCCACCAAGCAGAATTTCTCATAAAGTGTTCGGAGACCACACTGTACAGTTGCCTTTAAAGGATGCAATTGTATAATCCACACAATGTTTCTTCTCTGCCATTTCAGAGTTGGAAAAGTTGTCTAAGATAGAGCACTTTTATATCAAACAATAACGCAAAATAATGAAATGTTGAAATTCCTTCCTTCCTTCCTCCCTTCCTCCCTCAGTTTCTTATTGGAGAGCTCAGATCCCAACATTAACTTATTCCCTTCAGAGTCAGACGACGGAATCTGGCTTACTAACTTCCTGCCTAATGGATGTTTCTTCACAAATTGGACTTATAGGGTTTTATTTTTCCCTAAGGGGATTAGTGCTGGATTATGATCATCTATTCTTTTTCATTCTTTATCTATTATTTACACAGTGAAACATCCCGTTTTCTTCCTTCTGAAAATCCGCAGTTATTCCTGGCATCGGTGGGATGATTTTTGTCAGTTTCATAAATTTCCAATTACTGTATATTTCCGAGCCAATATGTCAGAGAAATTACATGTTGGGCATACTGTAAGTAATGATTTAGCATATACAGTAATTCAGCCTGACACCACAGATTCAGGATACTGAGGCTTCAATTTTCTTGTTTAAAGCCTCATTGTAGAATAATAATAATAATAATAATGTTGGCATTTGTTAAGCGCTTACTATGTGCAGAGCACTGTTCTAAGTGCTGGGGTAGATACAGGGGAATCAGGTTGCCCCTCATGAGGCTCACAGTCTTAATCCCCATTTTACAGATGAGGGAACTGAGGCACAGGGAAGTTAAGTGACTTGCCCACAGTCACACAGCTGACAAGTGGCAGAGAGAAGTGTTCTGGTGCACTAAAAATTCATGGGGGAAATATAAAAGTCATTATATTTCTCCCACCCCACTTATGTAAATAGCTGTAATGTATTTTAACATACATTCATTCAATTGTATTTACTGAGCACTTACTGTGTGCAAAGCTCTGTACTGAGTACTTGGGAGAGTACAAACAGCAAACAGACACGTTTCTTCCCCTCTAGACTTCAAGCTCCTTATGGTCAGGGAAAATGTTTACCAACGTTTGTATTGTGCTCTTCTAAATGCTTAGAGCAGTGCTCTGCACACGGCGAGACCTCCATAGAACCACTGGTTGATTTCTCTTTTTGACATCTCAAGGCTAATCCAACCATTCTTAATTTGGTAACATACTCTGAATATTTCTCTCCTTGGCACACACTAAAACACCAACCTTTAAGAAAGCCATAAATGATTATTTCTAGATAAGAGAATATATTATGCGCAAATATATAATATTTACAGCCAACATGGGACCCTATTAATCAACAAATAGCTTGGGAGAGTACAGTAGAGTTTGCAGACATGATCTCTGCCCTCATGAAGTTTATAAGCTAGCAGGGGAAGCAGACACCAAAATAATTTAAAAATGAGAGAATTAAGAAGTAGTGGTTATGTCACTGGCTTGATACAGCTATTCTCTACACAGGACAAGTCTCTACTCTTTAATTAGGAAAAACTCGATTTTTCTGGTCTTTCCACAAAATTCTCTCCTGGTATAAAAATTAGTCGTCACTATTAAACATTCAGATCATTTGAGGAGTGAAGAGGATCCATTCCTATTTTTACTAGTAATTATAATTCTGTACTAGTAATTTTTACTACTACTAGTAATTGTACTAGTAATTTCTGTTTGGTTTTAATGTCATTTATTACTCAATCGATCACATTTATTTAGGGCTTACTGTGTATAGAGAACACTGTACTAAGCGTTTGGGAGCGCACAATACAACAGAATTAGCAGAAACAGTTCCTGCCCACAGTGAGTTTACAGTCTAGTGGCTACTCCGTTCCAAGCACTGTTCTAAGTCCTGGGGTAGAAACAAGCTAAGAAAGAATGGACACGGTCCATGTCCCACGTGAAGCCCACGGTGTTAATCCCCATTTTACAGACGAAGTAACTGAGATGCAGAGGAGTTGTGAGTTGCCCAAGGCCACACAACAGACTTGTGGCAGAGTCGCATCAGAACCTAAGTCCTCCGACTCCCGGGGCTGTGGATCTTTCCACTAGGCCACACTGCTTCTCTGCGCCAAGCACTCTTCTCATCACTGAGGTAGACAAAAAGTTGGACACAGTCCAAGTGTGGAAAAACTTCCAGACTATTTCCATCCCACTGTACCCAGGGCTTGGGGAAGACAACCTGCTCCAAGCCAGGGAGACACTAGATCTAGCATTGCCAATAGCTGTGGGTTTTATTTGTCCTGACTCTGTGCTCTCGGGGGGTTTTCTGACATTGTTGCATGTCGGTGGTTTTGTCCTGCCACTAGCTTGGAACGCCCTCGCTCCTCAAATCCGACAATTTCTCTCCCCCGCTTCGAAGCCTTATTGAAGGCCCATCTCCTCCAAGAGGCCTTCCCAGACTAAGCCCTCTTTTCCTCTTCTCCCACTCCCTTCTGTGTCGCCCTGACTTGCTCCCTTTCCTCTTCCCCCCCACTCCCAGCCCCCCAACACATGCATATATCTGTAATTTCATTTATTTGTATTCTTGTCTGTCTCCCCCCTTCTAGACTGTGAACTCGTTGTGGGCAGGGATTGTCACGGTTTATTGTTGTATTACACGTTCCCAAGCACTTAGTACAGTGCCCTGCACACAGTAAGCACCTAATACGATTGGATGAATGAACCCAATTGTCAATCATATTTATTGAGGACTTACTGTGTGAAAAGCAGTGTACTAAGCACAAGGGAGTGAACAATGTAGCAGAGTTGGTAGGCAAGTTCTCAGGCCACAACATCCAATGTTACTTTGGTCTGTCTCTCTACTCCTAACCTAGATGGTTAGGACACGTGAATTCATGCGTGGCTCACTGGAAAGAGCCCGGGCTTGGGAGTCAGAGCTCGTGGGTTCAAATCCCGGCTCAGCCACCTGTCAGCTGTGTGACTTTGGGCAAGTCACTTAACTTCTCTGTGCCTCAGTTATGCCATCTGTAAAATGGGGATTAAGACTGTGAGCCCCATGTGGGACAACCTGATCACCTTGTATCCTTCCCAGCGCTTAGAACAGTGCCTTGCACATAGTAAGCACTTAATAAATGCCATCATTATTATTATGCCTCTTGTGTGTCCTTTTATGAAATTTGACAAAAGACAAATGCTAGCCAATAATTTGTAGGCACACCCACCCTTATGTTTAAAAAAATTAATTCAAATATCTTAATAAATAGGTCGAGTAAACTATCAGTCTATTCAAATTTTAGTCATTGTATGATGAGGTGGGGTGAAAGCTGAGGGAAGACTCCCCCTATTTTCCGTCATTCAGAAAAGGCAAAATTCACACTGGGGGAGGTTTTGAATCAAAGCTAGTTTTGGGTATTGGTTACCTCAGAAAGGTCAAAATCTCAGTTGCCTCAAAAAAATATGAGGTAAAAATGGGTCTTAAGACCGTGATCCTCACGTAGGACATGGTCTGTGTCCAACCTTTTTAGTTTAATTCTATGCCGTTACTTAAAACAGTACATGGAACGGAGTAGGCATTAGATTGTAAACTCACTGTGGGCAGGGAATGTATCTGTTAATTCCGTTGCATTGTGCTCTCCCAAGCGCTTGGTACAGTGTTCTTCATATAGTAAGCCCTCAGTAAATATTGAGGCAACTATCAATATGATTGATTGTACAAAATCTCAATTGCCTCAACAATGACAGTTATGCATGAGAAGCAGCATGGTGAGCACGGGCCTGGGAGTCAGAAGGTCATGGATTCTAATCCTGACTCCGCCACTGCTGTGTGACCTTGGGCAAGTCATTTTCCTTTTCTGGGCCTCAGTTACCTCATCTGTAAAATGGGGATTGAGACTGTGAGCCCCAAGTGGGACAGGGCTTGTGTCCCACCTGATTGTATCTACCCCAGCGCTTAATAGTGCCTGGCACATAGTAAGCGCTTAACAAATACCATTATCATCATCATTATTATTATGTCGCAATTTCATATGATTTGCATAAGGAAATAATTTCTCAGAGCTTTCTAGCTTCAGTTGCACTGTCTGTAATTGAAATTGTATGATACTTTAGTGGAAATGATAAAATAGAACGCTCTTTAGAACAGTCTTTAGGATCTCGAGAATTGGCTTCTCATCTCTTCAACAAGAAAACATCTTCCCGGTCACTTTTCCGGGACTGACTCTCAGAGTTGAGATCTTTTGAAATCCTTTCCTTCTTGATTCTGGAAAGAATAAAATGAAACCAAGACCAAAGCACTTTCTTATATTGTGAACTCATCAAATTCATCCCCAAGACCCATTTAAGAAACAAATGTGTGGCCATGTGAAAGAAGAGCTATGACTTTCCTATTTTTGCTCAGTCCCAAAAGGAAAATATCTTCATGAGTACCTGGTAAACACCCTCTAATGAGATGTGGTGTTTGCCAGCATTATTTCCACCAAGGTGGGATTCTGTTTCTCTTTTAATAAAAGCTGTTTAACTCCTTGTGTTAGATTTACAGCAAAAATCAAAAAGTAAAGAGAAGATAAAGGGATAAAAGAAAGCTAAATCACATATTATTCTATACCAACCTGTTGGAATTCAGGTATCTAAATCTGAGTAGTTTAAAAATAGGTCGGCAAAGGTTTGCACAATACAAAGTAAAATGGGGATTAAGACTGTGAGTCCTATGTGTGTGTCTGATCTAATTAACATGTATCTACCCCAGTGGTTAAAACAGTTCTTGATACATAGTAAGCGCTTAACAAATACCATTAAAATGCGGGATGGGGAGACAGATATTAAACTAGATTGCAGACAGGGGTAATAGTAGGGAAGCAGCGTGGCTCAGTGGAAAGAGCCCGGGCTTGGGAGTCAGAGGTCATGGGTTCGAATTCCGGCTCTGCCACTTGTCAGCTGTGTGACTGTGGGCAAGTCACTTCACTTCTCTGTGCCTCAGTTCCCTCATCTGTAAAATGGGGATTACAACAGTGAGCCTCACGTGGGACAACTTGATTACCCTCTATCTACCCCAGCGCTTAGAACAGTGCTCTGCACATAGTAAGCGCTTAACAGATACCAACATCATTATTAAAGTAACTTGGTGCAACAGAGTGAAAAATTCTGTAGTGAGCATTCGGGAAGCAGAAAACAAAGTCTTTCTATTCCCCCTCTGACTCTCCTCTGACACAGCTCCTTTAAGTCTATTAAATAATGATAATAACAATAATGGTATTCTTTAAATGCTTACTATGTGGTAAGCACCGTACCAAGTGCTGGATAGATAAAAGATAGTCATGGACGCAGTCTCCGTCCCACATAGGGTTCATTAAGAGGGAGGACCGAACCCCAGTTTACAGATGAGCGACTTGCCTCGGGTCACAAGGCAAGCAAGTGGCAGAACCCGGATGAGAACCCAGGTCCTCTGACTCCCAGGCATCTGTACTAAGCGCTGGGGTGGATACACGTTAGTCAGGTTGGGCACGGTCCCCTGTCCCACATGGGGCTCACAGGCTTAATTCCTATTTTACATATGAGGGAAAAGAGACAGAGAGAAGTAAAGAAGTAAAGTGACTCGCCCAAGGTCATACAGCAAACAAGTGGCATGACCTTCTGACTCTCAGACCCTTAACTCTATCCACTCTACCATGCTGCTTCCCTAACACACGGTCTATTTAGGATTTTCTTTTTCTTTATCCTTGCTCAGGAAACATTTCTCATGAACTTTAAATCTGTGACACACTGATTGTGTTGGCAGTTGTAGAATAAGACTGAAGATTTCATAGAGCAAGAATGTGGACTCTATGTCCCCTCTTCCGCTCTTTTGATGTCATCCTCTCCTAGTTTTTCCAATTTCTAATCTCATTTACTTAGTAACCCCAGTCTCAGAACATAGATCGGCCTTGACCTCATGAGGAAGGAAAGTTTGCTTCCTCAACACAGCAATAAATGGTAACCGTTTCAAGATTTTTAGGATTACTGTTCTTCTGAGCTATGTTCACCTCCTTTCTAATATCAAGCTGCAACTGAACTTTCACATCCTGGAAGGAATCTATTTTATCATTGAAATAAAGATAACAGTATGTGCCCTGCTCACACAAACCTTCAACATAAATCCTAGTTCTACACTGAAATGTATTCAGCTTCTCACTATGAAATGTCTTAGTATAGCCGCTGCTTTCAAAGCGATATCAGGAATTTCATTTTTGAGAATTTCAGTGAACTGAAATATGAAATATGTATCATTTTAGGAAAAAAAAACAACTGATCGATTGATCCAGTTTTGTTGATTTTTTTTTGAGCTGTGAGAAAAATGAAAACTCAAAAATATGGTGAATAAACAAATAAACATGAATGATCTTTATGTTTTTGTTTATTTAACCCTAAATAAATTTAGTCATAAAAATGTAAAACACCGAAAATTGATTTGAAAGTGACATGTTCAATCTTCCTATTTTCCTGTTCAAAAATTGAATTATATTTTATTAAATATATGAGCATTCTTACAAGAATATCTTTAAGCAAATGCTAAGACAATCTGGATTGCAATGAAAAAGTCTTTCAAATCAATTTACGCTTTAATTTAAACTCGGCTCTAATTTCAAAATGACGTACACAAGCAATACTACCTTAATATCACTTCCTCTAGACTGTAAGCTCATTGTGGACAGGGAATGTGACAACAAATTCTAGTATATTGTACTCTTCTAAGTGCTCAATAAATAGGGTTGATTCCACTTCCAAATAAATGTCATTACCTTTTCAAAGAGAATTGCTATAAGACTTCCCCTAATTCCTTAACACTGACATTATGTTTATTTCCCCTAATGTACTCACCCATGTTGTTAATAATAATAATGATTGGGGTATTTGTTAAGTGCTTACTATGTGTCAGGCAGTGTACTAAACCCTGAGGTGGATACCAGCAAATTGGGTTGGACACAGTTCCTGTCCCACATGGGGTGCAAAGTTTCAACCTCCATTTTACAGAGGAGGGAACTGAGGCCCAGAGAAGTGAAATGACTTGCCCAAGGTCACACAGCAAATGGCAGAAATTATATAAGATAAATTACTTATTTAAAGGAATGTCTGGCTTCCCCTCTAGACTGTAAGATTGTTATGAGCAGGGAAATTTTCTAATTTGATTGTATTGTACACTCTAAACCACTTAGTACAGTGCTAATAACATAATAATAATAATAATGGTATTTGTTGTGATTATAGTTAGCACTCAAGAATAATAATATTTGTCAAGGAACAGCGTTGCTCAGTGGAAAGAGCACAGGCTTGGGAGTCAGAGGTCAGGGTTTGAATCTCGGCTCTGCCCCTTGTCAGCTGTGTGACTATGGCCAAGTCACTTAACTTCTCTGGGCCTCAGCTACCTCATTTGTAAAATGGGGATTAAGAGTGTGAGCCTCATGTGGGGCAACCCTGTATACCCCAGCACTTAGGACAGTGCTCTGCACACAGTAAGCGCTTAACAAATACCAACATTGTCATTATTATTATTACCATGTGCCAGGCACTGCTCTAAGCACTGGGGTAGATACAAGAAAATTAGGTTGGACACAGTCCCTGTCCTACATGTGGCTCATAGTCTTAATCCCCATTTTACAGATGAGGGAACTGGCACAGAGAAGAGAATAGACTTGCCCAAGGTCACACAGCAGATAAGTGGTGGAGTCAGAATGAGAACCCAGGTCCTTCTGACTCCCAGACCCATGCTCTATCCGCTATGCCACGCTCCATCTCTGATTCATTGATTGATGCTAGGTTTCATATAAATATATAATGTCTATATTATATACTATAAATATATATAAAACGCATTTATATAATTTGTCCTTTATGTTCAAAGACACTACTGATGGTGAAATTGACCTAAGAGTAAGCGTCTGGTTGGCAGAAAAGTAACGCAGGATTCACAGTCCCAGTCAAAATATGGCACCCGAAAATGTTGTCACTTGTTGAGTGTTTTACTTTAAAAATGAATGATAATTATGTTTCTTGTTAAGCACCTACTATGTTTCAAGCACTGCGTTAAGGGTTGGGCTACATACAAGGCAACCCAGTTGGACAAAGTCCCTGTCCCACATGGAACTCACAAATCGACATAGGTGGAAGTAGGACTTAAAAACCCACTTTACAGATGAGGAAACTGAGGCACCGTGAAGTCAAACGATTGCCCAAGATCTCACAGCAGAGGAGCGGCAGAGTCGGGTTTAGGACCCAACTCCTCCACCTCCCAGGCCCCTGGTCTTTCCACCAGGCCACGCTACTTGGAGGTTTTTGCCCCTGGCACCGGATATGAAGTCAGCTAAATAATTTACTAAAGCTGATCTTAAACTAGCAGAGATATAAAGACATCTAATGCAGTTGGAAGTCCATTGAATTATTTAATAATCTACCTACAGTATGCTCAGATAACGGGCCGGCTGAGCAAATACGATCCTATAGATTGTAAAGATTTTAATTTAAGACATTTAATAGATTGCAGTAGTGAGTAAATCCAAACACTTTGATCCTGGAAATTTTTGCTGGCACTATTTAATGCGACTCTAAGTTCCCAAGTAAGATGAAATTTCCTGATTGACCAGAACTTAAGAGTGAAGAGGTAACAAACTGGATGCCCCTTAGGATATTGAAGCAGTAACTTACCCTTCCTTCAGCACTGCCTAGGTGCTTGCATCTGAACTCCCACAACACTTACTCGTATATTCACCCCACCCTCAACGCCACAACACTTACAGACATATTCTTAGACTCTGCCACTCTCCGTACATACATTTTGCTTTAGTATCTGCCACCCCCCCCTTTGGATTTTAAGCTCCTTGTGGACAGAGAACATGTTTAACCAACTTTGCCGTATCGTACTCTCCCGAATTTTTAATACACGACTCCTCACACAGTCAGTACTCGGTAAATCTCACTGATTGATTGTCTGCTTGAGCAAATGACACGTGGATAATATGTTTTTAGTAATTCCTTTGAATTAATCACAGATGGTGGTTAAGCACTAAATTTCCAAGCCCAAATCCCTCCCCATTTTTGACCCCCCGGAAAGATAAAAGTCTTCTGTTTTTATCTCTGTATTCTGAGCTCTTTGTGGGCAGAAAGTGTGTCCGTTTGTTGTTGCATTGTACTCTCCCAAGCGTTTAGTACAGTACTTTGCACATGGTAAGCACTCATTAAAAATGACTGAACGAATGAATGCATAAATGAATATGGATAATCAAAAGCTTAAAATAAATAGAGTCGGAAGAGCTAAGATCATGAATTTGGCATTTGAATATTACCTAACATTACTTTGGGAGACCTAATGGACACAAAATAGATCATCCACATGGTAACGAGAATGAGGCCAAAGTCTACTGAACAACTATAATGGTCCTTAACCTGTGCCTCAGTTTCCTCACCTGCAAAGTGTTCATTCAATACCTTTTCTCCCTCCTACTTAAACTGTGAGCCCTATGTGGGACAGGAACTTTGTCTGACTCAATATTGGATAGACCCCAGCTCTCAGTACAGAGCTTGGGACCTAGTAACTGCTTAACAAATACCACAATTATTATTGCTATTATTATTATTATTATTTGTGGCTGTGAGGCCTAGACCTAGCCAAAGACGTAGCTCTACTTCTAGAGAATTTCTAGCATAAGTGGCCTCCTTATGTCATCGCCTCCTCCACTATCTAAATGATTTAAACTATGCAGTGACTAGGGGGTGGAGCTGGGAAAGAGGAAGAGTGTGGCATTATATGATCCCCTTCTCTCAGCGGTTCGATGTCTCCCCCCATCCTCCCGTCTCCTCTCTGTTCTCCAGGGGGGCGGGGGGTCACGGGTTACAGTGGCAGACGTGACCCTGGGCCCTCTGACGATCTGGGACAGATAGCAGGATAGTTGCACGCCATCTGTGTCAGATTGCATCATTCAACTGGTAGGTGTTCCAAACGAATCAGAGTCCGTCTGCAGGAACCAAATGGAAGACAAGACTCATTAGAGGGTCATAAATCAGCGCGGCTTAGCGGAAAGAACGCGTGTTCGGGAGTCAGAGGATCTGGGTTCTAATCCCCGCTCCACCACCTGTCCGCTGTGTGGCTTTGGGCAAGTCACTTCACTTCTCTGTGCCTCAGATCTCTCACTTGTAAAAGGGGAATAAGACTGTGAGCCCCACGTAGGACAACCTGATTACGCCAGTGCTTAGAACAGTGCTTGGCATGTAGTAAGCCTTTAACAAATACCATTCTGATCATTACTACTATTATTAATAACACCTTCAGCTGAGAAGAGGAAGATCTAATAGGGGCTCCCAGACACCCCTTCAATCCAATCAAGCACCTTTTAGTCAATTTGACTCCTGCTGTGAACCCAGAAGAAACAATGGTGGAGAAGAATGGTCTATTGCTTCTTTGTGTCACTGTGGTCGTCTCTGCAATAATTCATTCATTCATTCAATAGTATGTATTGAGTGCTTACTATGTGCAGAGCACTGTGTTTTATGCTATTAGTTAAGTGTTTATTACGTGCCTGGCACTGAATTAAGTGCTAGGGTAGATAGAAGATAATTAGGTTGGACACAGTCCCTACCCTACATGGGGCCCACAGTCGAAGTCCTCATTGTACAGATGAGGTAACTGAAGCACAGAGAAGTGAAGTGGTTTGCCCAAGGTCATGCAGCAAATTGGCAGAGAAGGGATTAGAACCCAGGTCCTTCTGACTCCCAGATCCATGCTTTATCCACTAGACCTTGCTGCTTAACAACTAGAAGGTACCCGTGCCAGAGAAAATCATATCTCCAAAGATTCTGAGGAAGAGGTAGGTTCAAGTCTAATATACGCAAGGAGGCACCTTAGGGGTAATGTTTTACATGAAAACCTATAGGGATGAGCCTGAGAAAAAGAGAAATGGAAAAAAAAATGCTTCCTTATTAGTCTACAGTCACATTATCAGAATACCACTTTCATTTCACCTTTCAATCCTAGCAAGCAAGATGTTGCATATCAATAATATATCAAGTGTAAATGCAGTCTTTATTCAAAGTTCAATGGAGATAATAGATATATAAAAGCTACCCCGTGGAGCATAATTAAAAGGATGGAAGTCTGAGATCTATCAGAAATGGAGGTAGGAGTTAATTATTAGATGCTGTTCAGAATGATAAAAGTCCAATCATAAATAGCAGTCAATTTACGGATTTGAATTCCTGAGTACGGGGTTATTCAGAAAAATAGGTTGACTATGCCCGGTCATTTCTTTAGAAAGTTTTGAGTAATAACTCTTCCCCGATCCATGAAAAACAAATTTTAATTTTCTCCCTGAGAGTTCCTAACATGGCCCCGTTTCCTGTGGTTTGGCTTACCAATAGCTAAGATTTCGGTCACTGATATGTCAGAAAGCTTTCCAGTAACTCTGTGGAATGCACTCTTCAATGTTTTACAGTCAATGATACCACTTTCTAAAGAGAAAGGGATACAGCTGGGAAACTAAATACACAACAATTTAGTGGCCTAAATGAAAATGGGGATCAAAATGGAGGCCAGAGGCACCATCCTTACGATGGAAAACCATGGCTGCGCTAAACTGAGAAACAGAGTGGCTTGGTGGAAAGGGTGCAGCGTTGGGAATCGGGAGGCCTGGGTTCTAGACGCGGATCTGCCGCCTGCCTTCCGCGTGACCTTAAACAGGTCACTTTAGCTTCTCCACACTTCAATTTCCTCATCTGAAAATAGGGATTAGGTACCTGTTCTCTTTCTCCCTTTGACTGTGAGCCCCCCACCCGTTCCGACAGGAACCATGTCTGATCTGTTTGTATTTACCGTGGTGCTTGGCACAGATGAGCACTTGCACACTATTATTATTATGATTATCTGATCCAAAATCAGAGTCTATGAAAAAAAGAAAGTAAGAGTCATGGAAACTTCCTGATTAAAAACAACTAAATCTAGAGAAGCAGCGTGGCTCGGCGGAAAGAGCACGGGCTTTGGAGTCAGAGGTCGTGAGTTCGAATGCCGGCTCGGCCACTTGTCGGCTGTGTGACTTTGGGCAAGTCACTTCACCCCTGCCTCAGTTACCTCATCTGTCAAATGAGGATTAAGACTGTGAGCCCCACGTGGGACAACCTGATTCCCCTGTGTCTCCCCCAGCGCTTAGAACAGTGCTCGGCACATAGTAAGCGCTTAACAAATACCAACATTATTATTATTAATAAAAGATGCTGCAGAGCTCAATCAATCCATCTTATTTATTGAGCACTTGCTTTGTGCAGACACTGAACTGGACACCTGGGAGAATACAATATAACAGAGGGTCCTTCTGGGAGTCAGATGGACCTGCGTTCTAGTCCCCACTCTGCCATTTGTCTGCTGCGTGACCTTGGGCAAGTCACTCAACTTCTCTGTGGCTCAGTTACCTCATCTGTAAAACAGATATTTAAGACTGTGAGCGCTATATGGGACAGGGACTGTGTCCAATCTGATTTGCTTGCATCTACCCTAGCGTTTAGAGCAATGCTTGGCACATAATAAGTGCTTAACAGATACCACAGTTATTATTATTATGAACAGAGTTGGCAGACGGATTCCCTGCCCACCACGAGCGTACAGTCAGAGCACTCTAATTTAGCATTCCTTACCCGATAGTACTAAATTCTATTAAGACATAAACATATCCCCATTTGATCTTTCTTCAATCGATTTACTGAGTGCCTATTAAGTGCTGAGCACTGTACCAAGCACTTGGGAGAGTACAACGTAACAGAGTTGTTAGACAAACTCCCTTACCACAATGTCCAAGTGTCCTTAAATGATTTCATTATCTCCTCTGCTAGAGTGTGAAGCCCTTGAGACCAGGTTCGTGGGCTTTAACCACTATTATCCTCTCCCAAGTGCCCGAACTGTACAAGTGCTTAGTACAGTGTTCTGCACATAGTAAGCGCTCAATAAATACTATCGAATGAATAATATAGAGCTCTGCACACAGGATAACTTAGCTAGTTGGGAGAAAATTAAACATTTCACCTAGTCACCGATAACAACAGAGCGACAATTTCCCTAAAACGGTCTCAAGGATGTGGTCAGACATTTCCCATGCTACTGGCCTTTGAAGAATAATAATTTTCGAGCTAGCTCTATCATCAGTGTTCATAAGGATTTCTAACGATTTCCCTGGAAAACAAGTTGGTGAAAGTATTTGAATGAATTAAACTGAATTATGTCTACTTACAGGAGTCCTGTATCTGGGTGGTTACTGTCTTCCACTTTGAGAATAATTAATAATTATGGCATTTGAGCCAGGCACTGTACTAAGTGCTGGGATGGATACAAGCAAATCGGGTTGGACACGGTCTCATCCCACATGGGACTCACAAGCTCAATCCCCGTTTTAATAATAATGTTGGTATTTGTTAAGCGCTTACTATGTGCCGAGCACTGTTCTAAGCGCTGGGGTAGACATAGGGGAATCAGGTTGTCCCACGTGGGGCTCACAGTCTTAATCCCCGTTTTACAGATGAGGGAACTGAGGCACCGAGAAGTGAAGTGACTTGCCCACAGTCACACAGCCGACAAGTGGCAGAGCCGGGATTCGAACCCATGAGCCCTGACTCCCAAGCCCATGCTCTTTCCACTGAGCCACGCTGGCAGATGAGGCACAAGAAGTGAAGTGACTTGCCCAATGGCAGAGCAGACAAGTGGTGGAGAAGGGATTAGAACCCGTGACCTTCCGCCTCCCAGGCCTACGCTCTATCCTCTACGTCATCGAAGATATTGAGTGCTTACTGTGCCCAGAGGATTATACTAAGTGGAGTTCGTAGATACATTCCCTGACCCAAAGAGCTTGCAATCCACTGGACCCCACTTGGGATTACCTCAGATAATTAAGCTAGCTCTGTTTTGTTGAAGGTGTGGAAAAAGTCTCAAACCTAACACTTGTTAACTTTTTTGTAAAGTTCACAATATACCAGTTGACTTGGTCCTGTTTTTTCTCAGAATCCAATCCCCCAACAGAAACCTGCCTAAAAAGTGGTTTACTTCACAGTTCCCATTTCTGCAGCCAGTATTAATGCAGTCTTTTAAAATTTCAAGGCAAATGACTGACCCGTGGTCTCTAGATCATTTAGGCTGATTCAGTAGTTTTTCTTCATTTTTATTTCTACCAGCTGATTAATCATGCCAAGTGGACTAAACTGCATTTTTCATTATTAAATTTCATACTATTTGTTTCTAAGCACTTCGTCGACATACGAGGTCATTTTGGATTCCCGGAACGTTATCATTATCATTTTTTCTAGCGTCGAGGGATAATAGAAGACCGCTTCAAAGAAAGGCAACCTAAAAGACAATTTTTGCAAGAAAGGAAGTTGATTACCACCTTATAACAGAAAATTTGGGATATTAAATTTCCCAAGTCTTGCAAGTAGAATGACAGATATTGAGGAGCACTACAATTCCAAGCTAACAAATGATAAGTTAAATATAATTTTTTATGATGGTATTTGCATGAGGATTAAAGAGATATTGATGTCTCGGGGCTTTCCTTCACTCCAAACATTCTACTTCCCAAGAAATTAATGGATTATAGAAAAATACATTTTGACTTAAGTGAGTATTGCCTAAATAATTTCTTAGCTTCTGTTCATAGAGCTGGCAGTGTACAATTACTGTGCATTTCACTACCATTTATTGTGTACTGTATATAGGGTTTTGTGTCTCCGAAAATAAAAAGTGTTACCATAACATGCGATTCAAAAACCGACGACGTTGAAACAATCAGATGTGCCTAATAGAACTGGGAGTCAATCCAACTGATGGAAAAACACAATATTTCCTCAAATGACCTAGAGCTTTTTTAAAAATATATGTTTTTTCCAGAGTACATCCATTCGGGGTAACGGTCCGGCCTTTGATACAGTAAGTACTATCGCTTTAAATAATGAGATACAGTATATTTGCACTGCACATATTGTGAAAATATGTTTTCTTCCACATTTTCCAGGAATGCAGAGTATTAATACGCAATTCTGCTCTTGGACATTTCGTGAAGCTTTAACTCCCTCAGTTTCATCAGGAAAATAGAGTCCCGATGATCCAGAAATATTATGATTAATTCCTGTGAAATTTAGAAGGTCTGTAATAAAGAAAAGTATACAGCAAACTAAAGATGGGCTTGTAGAAAGTTATTGGTGTTATAATTTTTTTTATTATTAATAATAATAATAGTATTTAAGCACATACTATAATAGTAATAATCATTATGGTATTTATTAAGCACTTACTATGTGCCAGGCACTGTTCTAAGCACTGGGGCAGATTAAAGGTAATCGGGTTGGACGCAGTCCCTGTCCCACATGGAACTCACCGTCTTAATCCCCTTTTTAATAATAATAATAATAATGTTGGTATTTGCTAAGCGCTTACTATGTGCCGAGCACTGTTCTAAGCGCTGGGGTAGACACAGGGGAATCAGGACGTCCCACGTGGGGCTCACAGTCTTAATCCCCATTTTACAGATGAGGGAACTGAGGCACAGAGAAGTGAAATGACTCGCCCACAGTCACACAGCCGACAAGTGGCAGAGCTGGGATTCGAACTCGTGAGCCCTGACTCCAAAGCCCGTGCTCTTTCCACTGAGCCACGCTGCTTTTTACGGATGAGGTAACAGGCACAGGTAAGTGAAGTGACTTGCCCGAGGTCGCACACCTCATGGGTCTTAAGGCTGTGAGTCCCATGTGCCCCAGAGATGTGTCCAAACTGATTAACTTGTATCAAAAGGAACAAAAGTAGGCATAATTATTCTTCATAAAAACATTAGGTCAAGGTGTAGCCTATAAGATGGAAGAAAAGGGCTACATTTTCTATATCAGAACATACGAAAAACTCTATGAAACTAGAGTGTTAAGGAGAATTTAGCAGTAAGTTAAGAATAGAGAGCTTAACTGAACTGGGCAATGAAGCGCGCACACACCGCCCGTCACCCTCCTCAACTAGCAATACTGACATCCCTAAAACCTTAGTACAGTGCTGGACACATAGCCCTTAAATACCCTCATCATCATCGGATAAGCTTATCATCGTCATCATCATTATGACTGTATTTCTGAAACGCCTACGTGCCCAGCACTGTTCTATGTGCTGGGGTAGATAAAAGGTAATCAGGTTGGACACAGCCTCTATCCCAGATGGGGCTGGCAATTTAAGCACGATGTAGTAGGATTTAACCCCCATTTTTACAGATGAGGTAACTGAAGCACAGAGAAGTTAAGTGACTTGTCCGAGGTGCCACAGCAAACGAGCAGCAGAGCCGGGGTGAGAACCACTGACTCGTGGGCCTGTGCTTTTTCCACCAGGCCAAGCTGCTACCCATTTGGCTGCCATCGCACTCTGTGTCTTAACGTCTATCCTCCCCTACTTAGATTAGAAATAACTCGCGGGCTGAGTACGCCGACTTAATTGATTCTGAATATATGCCCCAGTGCTAAGAACAACTCTTTGCAACATAAAAGCTTACTAAATGCCAACAATTAATAATAGATGAGCTTGGAAGGGATATCCTACCACCTTCCCGCTTCACATCTGGCAGACCACAACTCCTCCCTTCTTCAGCACCCTTCTGAAATCACGTCCCTTGCAAGAGGCCTTCCGGGATTCATTTCTCATTTCCCCACCACGCCCTCCCTGCCAGCCCACTACCACTACGAGAAGCAGCGTGGCTTAGTGGAAAGAGTCCGGGCTTGGGAGTGAGAGGATGTGGGTTCTAATCCCGGCTCCACCACTTATCAGCTGTGTGACTTTGGGCAAGTCCCTTCACTTCTCTGGGCCTCAGTTATCTCATCTGTAAAATGGAGATTAAGACTGTCAGCCCCACGGTAGACAACCTGATTTCCCACTATCCACCCCAGCACTTAGAACAGCGCTCGGCACATAGAGAGCACTTTACAAATACCATCATTATTATTATTACTGATGATCATGATGGCACTTAGTACAGTGGCTCAGTGCTTAGTACAGTGCCTGGCACATAGAAAGCGTGAACAAATACCACAGTTATTATTATTATGGTATTTGCTGAGCGCTTTCTATGTGCCAGACACTATAGTAATGGGGTTAATACACGCAAATCAAATTGGACATGGTCTCAATCCCCAATTATGTAACTAGGACACAGAGAAGTGAAGTGACTTGATTGTAATAATGTTGGTATTTGTTAAGCGCTTACTATGTGCCGAGCACTGTTCTAAATGCTGGGGGAGATACAGGGTCATCAGGTTGTCCCATGTGGGACTCACACTTTTAATCCCCATTTTACAGATGAGATAAACACTGAGAAGTTAAGTGACTTGGACAAAGTCCCACAGCTGACAGGAGATGGAGCCAGGATTAGAACCCATAACCTCTGACTCCTTAGCCCGTGCTCTTTCCACTGAGCCATGCTGCTTCTCTGCCATTTCAGCGCTTCTGTCACCTATGTACTTTTGAGGTGATAGCTCATCTGGAAATTCCGCTCGTCAGCTGTGTGACTTTGGGCAAGTCACTTAGCTTCTCTGTGCCTCAGTTCCCTCATCTGTAGAATGGGCATTAAGACTGTGAGCCCCATGTGGGACAACCTGATCACCTTGTATCCTCCCCAGTGCTTAGAACAGTGCTTTGCACATAATAAGCGCTTAACAAATGCCATTCCTCACCCCTCACCCCCTAACCATTTATGAATGGACTTCTTCCAATACCCGTGTGCCCAAATCTTTAACCTTCTCTGTGCCTCAGTTACCTTATCTGTAAAATGGGGATTAAGACCGTGAGCCCCACGTGGGATGACCTGATTCCCCTTGTGTCTACCCCAGCGCTTAGAACCGTGCTCTGCACATAGTAAGCGTTTACCAAATACCAACATTATTATTTAACCTCTGCTGCTCTCTGCTACCTGTAATTTATTTTCATGTGTGTCTCCCTCACTAGACCGTGAATTACTCGAGGACAAAGATTGTGTGAATGCTCTCCCAAACACTCATGGCTCAGTGGAAAGAGCCCGGGCTTGGGAGTCAGATATTATGGGTTCGAATCCTGACGCTGCCACTTGTCAGCTGTGTGACTTTGGGCAAGTCACTTCACTTCTCTGGGCCTCAGTTCCCTCATCTGTAAAATGGGGATTAAGACTGTGAGCCCCACGTGGGACAACCTGATTCCCTTATGTCTACCCAGCGCTTAGAACAGTGCTCTGCACATAGGAAGCACTTAAGAAATATCAACATTATTATATTATTATTACTCTCTGGAACACCGTTAAGTGCTTAACAAATACCATCATTATTATTATTACTCTCCACAGAGTAAGTGCTCAATAAATAATACTGACTGACTGATTGGAAGACGCTGAACATAACAAGAATACACTGTTTCCTTTCTTCGGTAAGATCTGAGGTCTGCTCTATTTAGCTCAAGCTGCATTACTTTTTTTTTTTTTTTTTTTTTTTTTTTACAAGAAGTGATAATTTTTCACCTCATATAATTTACTCTCATTACTCTTAGAACACTACAGTTCTCTTGTATTCTTCCAAGAAGAATTAATCCTGGAAGAATTCCTCTAAAACATAAAGATGAATACCTAGAAAAGCCATCATAAGGATTAATGGGAAATGCCTGTCCTTTTAGTAACAGGAAACACTGTGCCATGGCTATTCTACCAATGTATAATACACAATCATCTGTGTTATCTGAGGTAGGATATTCAAAAAATATTATCTTTAAATGAATAACAAAGCTTAAGGTTTGGGGGGGGAGGGTGGTTATTTGTATTTTAGGATAGCAATACACCCCCAAATTACTCTACCTCTCTTCAATGCCTTCCCTAAACCCTCCTTTTGCTCTTCTCCCACTCCCTCCTGCTTCACCCTGACTTGTTCCCTCTATTCCTTCCCCCCACTCAGTCCCACAGGACTTATGTCAGAGGTCATGGGTTCGGATCCCCGCTCTGCCACTTGTCAGTTGTGTGACTGTGGGAAAGTCACTTAACTTCTCTGTGTCTCAGTTATCTCATCTATAAAATGGGGATTGACCGTGAACCTCATGTGGAACAACCTGATGACCCTGTATCTACCCCAGCGCTTAGAACGGTGTTCTGCACATAGTAAGCACTTAATACCAACATAATTATTATCGGTCATTTATTTATATTAAAGTCTGTCTCTCACTCTAGACTGCAAGTTCATTGTGGGCAGGGAATGTTGCCTGTGTATTATTATATTATACACACCCAAGCATTTAGTACACTGCTCTGCACACAGTGAGAGCTTAATAAATACAATCGACTGACTGACCAGAGTCTGACCCTAGCCTCACGACGGAGGGTGAAACGGCTAAGAAATATCATCATGGTGTAAAACTCTGAACTACAGAAAAATTTAAGCCGCCAAACAGCTCCATCAAAAGATTCAGTTGTCTAATAGAAGTTCTAAATCCTCGATTTCCCTCCCATGTCTGTCTCCCCCTCTAGGCTGTAAAACTTTTATGGGTAGGAAATGGGGGTCCGCTAATTTTGTTGTACGTGGCTCAGTGGAAAGAGCCCGGGCTTGGGAGTCAGAGGTCATGAGTTCGAATCCCGGCTCTGCCACTTGTCAGCTGTGTGACTGTGGGCAAGTCACTTCACTGGGCCTCAGTTACCTCATCTGTAAAATGGGGGTTAAGACTGTGAGCCTCATGTGGGACAACCTGATTACCCTGTATATCCCTAGAGCTTAGAACAGTGCTCTGCACATAGTAAGCGCTTAATAAATACCAACATTATTATCATTATTATACTCTCCCAAGTGTTTAGTACAGTGCTCAGCACATAGTAAGTGCTCAGTCAATACCACTAATTGTCGATTGGTCACTTTTGTAAGGAGTTCTTGACCAGGATTAGCGAAGTAATCGTTCCTTAATTTGGACAGTGACAACACTTTATTTCACGTTCTAACTACTGGGGTAGATACAAGGTAATAATAATAACTATGGTATTTTTTAAGTACTCACTATGTGCCGAACACTGTTCTAAGCGCTGGGGTAGATACAAGGTAATCAGATTGTCCCACATGGGACTCACAGTCTTAATCCTGGTTTTACAGATGAGGGAACTAAGGCGCAGAGAAGTGAGGTGACTTTCTCAAGGTCACACGGCAGATAAGTGGTGGAGGTAGGAATAGAATCCATGACCTTCTGACTCTCAGGCTTATGCTCTCTCTACTGTGCCATGCTGTTTCTCTAGAGTGATAATAATAATGATAATAATAATAGCATTTGTTAAGCTAAAACCTTACTATGTGGCCAGCAGTATATCAGTGCTGAGATAGATACAAGATAATTGAGTTGCAGTCTCTATCACTCATGGGGCCCACAGTCTAAATAAGAGGTAGAATAGGTATTCAATCCCCATTTTATAAGTGAGGAAAGTAAAGCACTGAGATACTAAATGGCTTCATTCAATCGTATTTATTGAGCGCTTACTGTGTGTACTTGTACTTGTCCAAGGTCACCCACAAGTCAAGTGGTAGAGCTGGAATTAGAATCCACATCCTCTGACTCCCAAGCCCGTCTTTTCACTAGACCAGGCTGGATGCTCAGTCAAACTTAAGGATGCTTGGCTCATAGTATACACTTAACAAAAAACATTCTTATTATTTTCTTCTCCCCAGGACACCCAGCACTCCTGTCCCAATTACATATTTTGCTGCCCTTCTGTATAGATCTACTTTCATCCACTATTTAAGTTTAATCATTTTCATATCTATTTCCTTGCTCTTTTTCTCTGAGTGATGCCAGGTCTATATTCCCTGATAAACTGTAAGCTCCCAGAGGGCACGAATTGTGTCTTTCACCTCCCTAGTATTCTCCCAAGCACTTAGACTAGAGCATTCATTTTGCTCAAAAAATACTACTGATAGAATGAAGTAGTAATATAGTGTTTGATGCTTTGCACGTGATTGGAATTTGAGAAGTACGAGTGCATTCAGCTCGAAATTTTTCTTTGAACTGTAGATTGGATGGCAAGGGAAAAGGCTAAATTTAGTATGGCAAACACATCTTCCAGTGCAATGGGGCACATCTGAGAAAGAAACTGTGAAATCAGATTCACCACCAGATGCTGTGAATTCATTGAAATTTATTATACATGTTGGAATCCTTTTGAGGTGATGGGTCATCTGGAAATTGTGCTCGTCAGCTGTGTGACTTTGGGCAAGTCACTTAGCTTCTCTGTGCCTCAGTTCCCTCATCTGTAAAATAGGGATTAAGACTGTGAGCCCCACGTGGGACAACCTGATCACCTTGTATCCTCCCCAGCGCTTAGTGCTTTGCACAGAGTAAGCGCTTAACAAATGCCATTAAAAAAAATTATTCGAAATGCTTGGAGAGGTAGTAGTAATTGTATCTGAGCACCATTAGTAGTATTTAAGAAGCAGTGGTGGATAGAGCTCGGACGTGGTAGCCGGAAGACCACAGGTTCCAATCCTGGCTCTGCCACGTGTCTGCTGAGTGACCTTGGACAAGTCACTTACCTTCTCTGTGGCCTACCTATCTCATCTGAATATTGAGTCAGTGCTGTTTTCAATGCAGAATGCTCACTGCGATATGGACTTTTAGAAGCACTTTCATCCGAATAATTTCCACACTAATGTTGGTGCTATTCTAAAAGTATTCTTCCACCTCTGACTGTTTAGCCGTGATTCTATAACCTGAGAGGAGATTTTTTTTCCCTTGAGATAAATGTTTTTAACTAAGCCAAGGACTGCTTGGGATGAAGCCTAGAAGGGGATTAAGACTGTGAGGCCAATGAGGGACATGGACTGTGCTCAACCTGATTAGTTTATGTGCTCCATTGCTTAGTTCAGTGCCTGGCACATATTAAGAGGTTAACATATACCATTAAACAAAAAAAAACCCCAAAATGCTGAATACAATACGTTGTACTGTGGCTCAGAGGAAAGAGCCTGGGCCTCGGAGTCAGAGGTCATGGGTTCTAATCCCGGCTCTGCCACTTGTCAGCTGTGTGACTGTGGGCAAGTCACTTCACTTCTCTGTGCCTCAGTTACCTCATCTGTAAAATGGGGGTTAACTGTGAACCTCACGTGGGACAACCTGATTACTCTGTATCTACCCCAGCGCTTAGAACAGTGTTCTGCACATAGTAAGGGCTTAACAAATACCAACATTTTTTACTAAATGCTTGGAAATTGCAAATCAAGGAAGTGACAGGTTCCCTGTCCACCAGGAGTTAACACTTCAGTGGGATACTCACAGCTAGTTTAGCCCCGATAACCACTTGAATAACCAATTGAATAAATCTAAACCCATGAAGTGTTTGAGATGACTGAAAGCTTTGAATAGGTAATAGAACTGCTATTACAATAAGTGGCATTTCCCGTGCTCCAAAAAAATAGGAAAGAAACATTTCAAAAGACACTTAAAAATAGTTTTAATGAAAGGGGATTTCATTAGAGAAGTAGTGTGGCTTAGTGGATAGAGCGTGGGCCTGGAAATCAGAAAGACCTGACTTCTAATCCCTGTTCTGCCTCACCTTTGCTGTGTGACCTTGGGCAAGTCACTTTGCTTCTCTGGGCCTTAGTTACTCATCTGTAAAATGGGGATTAAGAGGATGAGCCCCATGTGGGACAGGCACTGTTCAACCTGATTAACTTGTATCTACCCCAGTGCTTAAAACAGTGCTTGGCACATAGTAAGTGCTTAATAAACACCATAAATATAATTATTATAAAGAACTTCAAATAGCAAAGTGTGTACCACCTCACTTGGCTGCTACCTTCTGAATGCATTTGCTATTCTAAGGCAATCTCTTGATACTACATGTTTTTTCTAAGAGCACTATTAGAATTAGTAGAGTGCTCTGCCCACCATAAGCACTCAACAAATACTATTGAGGGAGTGATTGACAGAACAATAAAATGAGGTTATTGTTTGCATACAAACCTAATAGAATATATATGTTACTGTGCTTGCTTCACTATTTCTAGGCGCAGACTGAATATTGTGTTAATGTTGTTTTCAAATCAGAAAGCTCACTGCAACATGGAGGTTTAGAAGCACTTTCATCTGAATAATTTCCACACTAATGTTGGCGCTAAAAGCATTCTTCCACCTCTGTTTAGCAGTGATTCTATAACCTGAGAAGAGATTTTTCTCATGAGATGAATGGATTTTAACTAAGCCAAGGACTGGTTAGGCTGAATCTTAGATATACATTAAAAATATGAATCATAATAATATTTGTTAAGCACTTACTGTGTGCTAAAGATGACACTACTGATATGAGTCCTTACACACCATACCTATAGATGTAGCAAGGACGTGGGAGTCAGAAGGATCTGGGTTCTAATCTTGCCTCAGACACATATCTGCTGTGTGACATTGGGCAAGTTACTTAAGAGTGCTAGTTTGGCACATGTGAGGAAGGAGGGTGTTGCAGGCCAGAGGAAGGATGTGGGGTCAGGGGTTGACAGTGGGACAGGCAAGAACGAGGCACACTGAGAAGGTTAGTACCAGCAGAGCAGAGTGTGGGGGCTGGGATGTTGGTGGAGAGAAGAGAGGTGAAGTAGGAGGGGGGAAGGGGATGGAGAGGTTTGAAGTTAGTGAGGAGGTTTTGCTTGATATGGAGGTTGATAGGCAGCCACTGGAGATTTCTGAAGAGGGAGGTGACATGTCCAGAATGCTTCTGTAGAAAGATAATCTGAGCAGCAAAGTATAGACTGAAGCGGGGAGAGACAGGAGGTTGGGAGATCAGGAAGGAGGGCTGATGCAGTCATCCAGCCAGGATAGGATCAGTGATTGTACTAACATCGTAGCGGTTTGGATGGAGAGGAAAGGGCAGATCTTGGTGATGTTGTGAAGGTGAGAGTGACAGGTTTTGGTGATGGATTGGATGTGTGCGGTGAATGAGAGAGCGGAGTCAAAGATGACACCAAGGTTGTGGGCCTGTGAGACGGGAAGGATGGTCGTGCCGTCCACAGGGACGGGAAAGTCAGGGAGAGGACAGGGTTTGGGAGGGAAGATAAGGAGCTCAGTCTTGGACATGTTGAGTTTTAGATGGCGGGAGGACATCCGGGTAGAGACATCCTGAAGGCAGGAGGAGAGACGAGCCTGGAGGGAGGGGGAGAGAACAGGGGAGGAGATGTAGATCTGGGTGTCATCTGCGTAGAGATGATAGTTGAAGCTATGGGAGTGAACTAGTTCACCAAGGGAGTGAGTATAAATGGAGAACAGAAGGGGATCAAGAAATGACCCTTGAGGAACCCCTACAATAGGGGATGGAAGGGAGAGGAGGAGCCCACAAAGGAGACTGAGAATGTTCTACCCACTAGGCCAAGTTGCTTCTCTCTTAAACGAGGAATTTGCTTCAGAGTTTTTGGGAAAAAGATGCAAAAGGGAAGTATGATGACGTCTTCTACTATTAAAATCTATAATGAAAATAATTGCAGCCAGGAGGTTTAGAAGAATAAATGCTAATTTATATTTACAGAAAAACAGTTCTATTAAAATAGAACAAATAATTAAAATTAGACCTAAGTAACCAGAATTTGCTAATTGTGAGCATAAAATATTAAGTGGTTAGAAAAGAGCAATGAAAAGGGAAAAACAAATCAAAAACCATATCAGTGTCCAAAAGAGAAAAAGGACTTATTATTCCTCCTTCTTATTAAGAATGAATCACAGTTATAGAGTGCTGGCTGAAAATAAGACCCAAAAGGACTTTTTCACTCGTTCTTCAAGTTTGCTTTATGAAGTTAGCAATACACTCAGATGTTTTTCAAACAGTCAATGGTATTTGAGTGCTTACTATGTGAAGAGCACTGTACTAAGAACTTGTGAGAGTGGAGTATGACAAAGTTGGCAAACACATTCCCTGCACACAAGAAGCTTACTCTCTGTGTTGGGTGATTGTATCAGCCTATCTCTATATCCAATACTGATATTATTAGATATAGTGAAAGGCTATATCTAATATCTGCAAGTTCAACCTTCACGACATCGCTAAAATCCACCCTTTCCTCTCCATTCAAACTGCTCCCACGTTAATTCTAGCATTTATCCCATCCTGCCTTGATTACTGCGTCAGCCTCCTTGCTGAGCTCTCGACCTCTTCTCTCCCCACTCCAGTCCATACTTGACTCTGCTGCCCAGATCATTTTTCTACAAAAACAATCAGTCTGTGCTCCTCCACCGCTCAAGAACTTTCAGTGGTTGCCTATCCACCTCGGCATCAAACACAAACACTTCACCGTTGGCTTTAAAGCCCATAATCACCTTCCTCCCCTATTATTTTACTTACCTGATTTCCTACTACAACCCAGCCTGCACACTTTGCTCCAGGAATGACAACCTACTCAATCTAGCTCTCTTCTATCTCACTGGCGATCTCCCTTCTACATTCTTCCTTTGGCCTGGAACGCCCTCCTTCTTCATAACCAACAGCCGATCACTCTCCCCACCTTCCAAGCCTTATTATATACATATGTTTGATAATCGCTCCACCCTTACCGATCTCACAGCACTAATGTCTATATCTTTAAATCATATATTATAAATTATATATCTATATTAAGGCCTGTCTTCCCCTCTAGACGGGAAGCTCTTTGTGAGAAGGGAACATGTCTGCTCTTGTATTCTCCCAAGCACTTAGTAGAGTGCTTTGCACAGAGTAAGCACTTAATAGACACCATTTATTGCTTGATTGATGGAGGAGGATCTATAGAAAGTTACCAAGTTGGTGTTCAAGTGAATGAATAAATCATCAGTACTTACTGAGTACTTACTATCTACCCAGCGATTAGACCAGTGCTTGGCACATAGTAAGTGCTCACAAATACAGGGCTCTGCACACACTAAGCACTCAATTACTACGACTGGATGAAACAATTATTATTATTACTATACGTAGAACACCGAACTAAGCATATGGAAGAATGCAACATGGCAAGTAGACGTATTTCCGCCCCATTTATTTTACTCTATATAGCAAGTGACACTTTAGTGATGAATTGACCACTTTCAAACAAAATGAGATTTCACTTCAGGGGTTTATTTTGGAATATAAAATATACTTTCTGCACTTTTTTATTTTAATAATTACTAATTTTATTTAGCACAGGAAAGATGGGGGTGTAGGGGGAGGAGACTGGCAGAAGTTGTGTTTGTCTGCAAAGCTGTCATACTTCCACCTGTATACAGTAAATACACATCACAGTCTGTAATATTTTGATCTGACTCATCTCTCCTGCTTCTGTAAATCATTTGTGCTTGCATTTATCTTGTTTTTATTGGGCTTATTACTCATAAAGAGCCTCTCTGCTACCCTTTATGGTGAGGCAACCCCACAGAAAGCAGGCTATCCATAAATAGAATCAAATGGCAAACAAAATGTTCTCTTTCATGTAAGTATTGTTTTGAAATGACAACCATTCCATTTCAGGAGGAAAAAAACAAAACTGGAAAACCAAGCCCTGGTTGATCCACCTTAAGGACATCGCTGTTGAATGATTTACTTTTTCCTGTTTACAGAACCCTTAATCTTTACTCTGATCATTTGAAGTATCTCAAAGGGATGTGTCAGCAATTTTTAAAAATAGATTCTTTTTTGGTATTCCCTCTACTCTAACTCTGCTACGGAAAGTTTTCTTTATTAATGACAACCCTTTTCCATTACTTAAAGTTGCCTTTCCTCTTTTAATGAGAACTTTAAATGGATATGACAAAGATCAAATGGTGTTTTCTCCTTCCTTTGCTTTCAAAAATCAGGGATGCCGTGACATTGTGTTCCTACTATTAACTGGATGGCAGCAATAACAAGACGAATGCACTGCAGAATCCAGAGCAATTACTAGTATGTTAAGCCACGGAAAGGAGGGAAAAAATAAACAACAATCTGCAATTTTAGAGCAAGAGAATGGAGCTTCAAGACAAATATATAGTAAAGAGGAAATAAAGGAATCCCTGTTGTTCAGTGCCCCACTTCAAGAAGATCTAGGGTTAGTCCAGAGGTAATTCTAATAGTAATAAACCCTTGGAAGAGTACAACGGAGTTGGTAGGCACTTTCTCTGCAATGCAGATTTGTGAAGCGATCCACATTTTTCCCCTTCAAAACCTTATTGACAGCACGTCTCCTCCCAGAGGCCTTCCCTGACTAAGCCCTCCTTTCCTCTTCTCCCACTCCCTTCTGCATCACCTTGATTTGCTCCCTTTATTCACCTCACCCCTTGGCCCCAGAGCACTTGTGGTTTTTAATCCTGGCTCAACCACTTGCCACTTGACCCTGGGTAAGTTACTTCACTTTGCTGTGCCTCAGTTACCTCATCTGTAAAATGGGAAATAAGACTGTGAGCCCAATGTGGGACAAGGACTGTGTCCATCCTGATTTGCTTGTTTTCCCCAGTGCTTAGTACAGTGCCACAAATACCACAATCATTATTATTACATAACCATAGTATATTTATATTCATGTCTGTCTCTCCATCTGGACTGTAAACTCCTTGTAGGCAGAATCTATCAACTCTGTTATATTGTTACATGTTACTCTTCCAAGCATTTAGTACAGTGCTTTGCCCACAGTAAGCATTCAATAAATATGACTGATGGATTGATTGATTTCCCATTGAGCAGAGAAGGCCTGCCTTAATAATAATAATAATAATAATAATAATAATAATAATAGTATTTGTTAAGCGCTTACTATGTGCCAAGTACTGTTCTAAGGGCTGGGGTAGATACAAGGTAATCAGGTTGTCCCAAGTGGGACTAACAGTCTTAATCCCCATTTTACAGATGAGGTAACCGAGGCACGGAGAAGTGAAGTGACTTGCCCAAGGTCACACAGCAGAGAAGTGGCAAGCTGGGATTAGAACCCACGTCCTCTAACTCCCAAGCCCGTGCCCTTTCCACTAAGTCATGCAGCTTCTCTGTCTTGAGGCTCCAACAGTATTAAGTAGTTGGAAGAATACAACAGAATCAAGAAACATATTGCCTCCCTTTGACTTCCTTGTCTCAAGTGAATAACTATGTTTTCTTGTGGGGGATTAGGGACCATGGAGACACACATTTTAATTTATTTAGCAACATTCTTTATAGAGCTATGTGGTATAATTAATAAGTGAGAGTAGGCTCATAGTTACAACATGCACAATGTCTTAAATATAGGACCCATCATCTTTCAGGTCTTTTTTTTTTTTTTTGTCACACTCAAAGGAAAACACCCCAAATTGATACTGAAAAGAAATGATGACATTCTTTATAAAACCTGATAAAAGCTCAACAATATCGATTACTCTAAAGGTTAACTCTACAAATGTGGTACTCAGTATGGCATCAATGAAATAAGCAGGATTGTGAAATAAATTTAAGATAAAGGCAAAATACCATCCTACAGATTAATATGACCTGCCTTTTGTGAAGCACTAATGAAATGGCCTATTGCATTTTTCAAAAAAGGAATAAAATAAAAATCAAGTTGAAATATGCCAGAACATTATGCTTAGTTATAAAACAGGTTTACTCTGTAGTTTATTTGACTGTCTCCCCCAGACTAAAAGCCCCTTGTGGGTAGGGATTGTGTCTACCAACCTTATCGTACTGTACTCTCCCGAGTGCTTAGTACTGTGCTCTGCACATATTAAGTGCTCGACGGACACCATCGATAGATTGATTCATATTATTTAAAGTTCCATTTATCAAGTGGAAAATAAAATGAGTTCAAATCTGCCTGTGAAGAAGGAAAACATTGTAGTTTTGATTGTAGGGAAAATTTCCCCACCCTCAGGCTGTTCTAAATCACGTCCTTCCTACAGACTGTGTTTGCTCACTGTGGGCAGGGAACCTGTGTACCAACTCTACTTCATTATATTCTTTCTAGAACTTAATACACACACAATAAGTGCTTAATAAATACAATTCATTGACCGATCACAGACTGACAGGGGAGGAATCTTACATGGTTGGCAGGAACTCAGTAATCTAGCTGATTTGACTCTTGTTTTTTTCAACCCTGACTGGAGGATCAGTTCCCCAGAGGTAAAGATGACCAAATCTTTCGGTCCCTGCCCTAACAAATGCAGGGTCATTGAGGATGGGACTAAATCCATCCCGGATCCAAAAGCTCCTAGGCTTGGCCTGGGAGGGAAAGGTTTAGGTGCAGAACAACAATTTGTTAAACGTTCCCCAAAATGGGCTGAGGCCCTATGCCAAGAAGACTTGCCTCGCTAGAACAGCACTGATGGAGTAACCTCCATATATCTGAGAGTCAAATCATCATTCTCCCTCCCCCCTTTCTCCAAAAGACCAAAAAAGAACGCTAATCCAAGGAGTCCTTCTGACGGCAAGTAACTCAAGCCTGTGTTAAATCACCTTCAGACAACTATTTTTCATTTCCTTTGGTTTCTTTGCAAATTTGGGGGGGGGGCGGGGGGAGGCTGGGCCGACCAGAGAAGCAGCATGATCTAGTGGAAAGAGCACAAGCCTGGGATTCAGAGGACCTAGGTTCTAATCCTGGCTCTGCCTCATGTCTGCTGTGTGACCTTGGGCAAGTCGCTTCACTTCTCTGGGCCTCAGTTACCTCATCTGGAAAATGGGGGTTAAGACTGTGAGCCCCATGTGGGACAGGGACTGTGTCCAACCTGATTACCTTGTATCTACCACAGTGCTTAGAACAGTGCTTGGCACATAGTAAGCTCTTAACAAATACCACAGTTATTATTATTAGTTGGGTTTCTCCAGGCTGATTCCTCAAAACATTAAAATTCAAGGGAAGGCCACGACTGGGTGAAGATTGGGAAATTTTGTGGTTTAGGAAATTCCTTGGAGCAACATTTTGAACCTCTTTTTTAAAACTCAAGCCACCCAGCTGATCATGGGTTGAGGGGTGGAGAGAGCGGGAGGAGGTGCTTCAGACCCTAAGCCCTTAAATACAGTGTTCAATAAATACGATTGATTGATCAATAAAAAGGATGGGGCAGAGAGGAGAAATTAGGGCTTAGTCAGGGAAGGCTTCTGGAGATGTGATTTTCCTTCCTGGAGGGTCTTTGTGGGCAGGCAATGTGTTTCTGTCATATTGTACTCTCCTAAGTGTTTAGTACAGTGCTCTGTACACAGTAAGTGCTCAATCAATATGACTGATTGATTGAGGGCCTGGCCTGTCTGTCTCTTCCCAGTTCTCCACTTCCAAATGGAATGGCCTGAAATCCACCTGCTATGGCTGCTAGCTGTTTCAAGTTAAGATGATGCCTGAAGTCCTCTCCCCAGAGAAAATACTAGAAAGAGCAGGCACCAGGCAGAAAATTCTTAGCAGGAGGCCGAGTCCCAGGGCTAAAGGCCAGAATCCGATCAGGTTTGTGACTTCTGCAGGTCCTAAGGATCAAGACCCTAAGGCTATTCCGTGTCACTACCGATGGTGGTGGTAAGGGGGAAGGGTCTGGCCCATTCCCTACTGCAAAGCTAAGAGTGAGAATGGAAAAACATTCGTTCATTCAATTGCATTGATTTAGCGCTTATTGTGTGCAGAGCACTGTACTAAGAGCCCGGTAGAGTACAATACAACAATAAACAGACATTCCCTGTCCACAACGAACTTACAGTCTAGAGTTGGGGAGACAGACATTAACAAAAAAAAAAATTACAGATACATGAATAAGTGCTGCGGGGCTGGGAGAGGGGAAGACGAAAGAAGCAGGTGGGGGGTGCAGAAAGGAGAGGGAGAAGAGGAAAGAGGGTGCTTAGTCAGGGAAGGCCTCCTGGAGGAGATGTGCCTTCAATTAAGGCTTTGAAGCCGGGGAACGTAACTGTCTGGCAGATTTAAGGAGAGAGTGGGTTGCAGGCCAGAGGCAAGACACGGGCAAGGGGTCAGCTGCGAGATGAGTGAGACCGAGGCACAAAGAGAAGGTCAGCAACAGAGGAGCGGAGTGTTCGGGCTGGGTTGTAGTAGGAGAGTAGTGAGGTGAGGTAGGAGGGGGCGAGGTATTGGAGGGCTTTAAAGCCAATGGTGAGGGGTATTTATAATAATGTTGGTATTTGTTAAGCGCTTACTATGTGCCGAGCACTGTTCTAAGCGCTGGGGTAGACACAGGGGAATCAGGTTGTCCCACGTGGGGCTCACAATCTTAATCCCCATTTTACAGATGAGGTAACTGAGGCACCGAGAAGTTAAGCGACTTGCCCGAAGTCACACAGCTGACAGGTGGCCGAGCCGGTATTCGAACCCATGACCTCTGACTCCAAAGCCCGTGCTCTTTCCACTGAGCCACGCTGCTTCTGTTAGAAGCAGAGTTGGATGGGCAACTCCTGGAGTTTTTTGAGGAATGGGGTTACATGCCCTGAAGATTTTATAGAAAAATGATCCAGTCAGCAGAGTGAAGTATGAAAAAATATACTATCATGCTGTTGTAAGAACTGGTGCTTCTGCTTACCATTTAGATGTTTGAAAGTGGGTACTGTTTCCTGCCTTTTTTTATTGCATTTGTTTAGCATTTATTCTGTGACTGGCACCATACTAAGATCTGGGGGAGCTCCAGCGCTTAGTACAGTGCCTAGGATAGAGTAAGGACTTAAATACTATTATTATTATTCTCCACTCCTTCACCATAAACTCCTTGTGGCCCGTAAACATGTCTACCAACTCTTATGCAGAACTTTCCCAAGCTCCCTGCACACAGTAAGCAGTCAAGAAACATGATTGTTTAATTGTGTAGTCCACCACTAGTGTCCCGCAAGGCACAGGGTGGTTGTTACTGTTGGAGTCAGAATTAAACAGCACGTCTTTCTATCCTTCTCTTTGATAAAGTATGAAGTAAATAACCCAAGTTATGTTTTCTCTATTAAAGGAAAGGGGACATACAATTTTCACTATTCCTCCTGAGAGCACATCCTCTGCTATTATGAGTTTCTACTGGCTTTGGCATAAAAGTGCTTGGGTCTCTTTTGAGTCTCTAGCCACTGATCTGAGTCACTCCCATTTAGATAACAATAGGCGAGAGCACTGTTTCTTTACTGCTTCGTACTCTATCACTGCCCTTTGAATCAAAGGGTTTTCCTTTAGAAAACTGCAATTACTTAGTATTTGAAACAGTCTCTGATTCCACTGTTCTGCTCTGTCCTTTCAAGAAAGGTCTTTGCTTCAATCCCCAATGGAAATGCAAACTAGAATTGTGATCCCGTCTGGATATTTGAAGGGCAGAGGGAGGAGGGAAGGCCTTGACTCAAAAAACCATGTTGTTCAGATAAAATTCACGGCCGGACGGAGGCTGGAGCAAATAGAGCACTTGCTATAGGGGAGCAGGAACAGGGAAAGAGAAGAGGACAGTCTTGTGACCCCATCAAAACGCCTCTTCTCATTGCTCATGCTTCTCCTCAGTTGAGAGGGCAACCTAGGGTATGTCACCTTGATTACTGTATCAGCCTCCCGTCTCTCCCCATTCAAGTCCATGCCTCACTCTGCTGGCTGGATCATTTTTCTACAGAAACCTTCAGGCCATGTTTTCCCTCTCCTCAAGAACCTCCAGGAGTTGCCCATCCATGCCCACATCATTTAGAAACTCATCATTGGCTTTAAAACGCTCTACTTGCCCCATCGCCTTGCTAAGCTCCTACTACGATCCAGCCACACACTTTGCTCCTCTAATGCTAACCTCACTATACCTCAGTCAGGTCTATCTCACCCCCAACTTCAAGCACGTGTCCTGTCTCTGGCCTGGAATGACCTCTCATCCTCACATCGAAAAGACAATTTCTCTTCCCCTTTCACATCCTTATTTGAAGGCACATCTCCAAGAGACTTTCCCTGACTAAGCCCTCCTTTCCTTTTCCCCCACTCCCTTCTACGTCATCCTGATTTTCTCCCTTTATTCATCCTCCTCCCATCCCCAGAGTCCTTATGTCCGTAACTGTAATTTACGTATTTATATTAATGTCCGTCTCTCCCCACTCTAGACTGAAAGCTCATTGTGGGCAGGGAATGTGTCTGTTTATTGCTATACTGCACTTTCCCAAGCATTTAATACAGTGCTCTAAGCACATTAAGCGTTCAGTAAATATGACTGACTGACATTTATATTTAGCGCTGTGTGCAGAGCACTGTACTAAGCACTTGGCAAGTACAATATAGTAGAGTTGGTGCGTACGTTGCAGACGTTCCCTGCTCAAGATGAGCTTACAGTCTAGAGGGCGAGACAGACATTAATACAAATAATAAATTATGGATAGGCACATAAATAAACCGAGGCACATAAAATGAGGATGACAAACCCTCTAAGTAATTAGGAATCTTCCAGCATTTAGTTTACCTGGCTTCTAGGCAAGGCCTGGGCAATGTCAATCAACTCAAGGCAAGTTAAGTTTCACTGAGCAAATGAGAAGAGAGGTGGCCTAGAATTTTCTTTCTGGGCAACAATCTGAAGCGCAAATCAAGCCGGAGCCACTTGCTCCCTGCAGGAGCTCAAACGCAAGATGTGACAAACTCATTCTTCAGTCAACCCAGCTGTGCAATTTGGTAAAAGCAAAACCCCCAATAAGAAACAGATGCAGCCTGCTTTGGAGTTGTGCTTTCCTGGGGAAAATAACTTTGGGGTCTGAATATGACTTATTTCCCTAAGGCATTGCAATTATTATTACAAGTTCAGATCAAGTCAGACATTTTGGAAAAAAAAAAAATACTTGCTGACATAATGAATTAGGATCCTTCAGTCATCCTCATCATCAGTGGCACTTATTGAGAGCCTTCTGGGTGTAATACACTTCTCTAAGCATATATATATATATATGAGGGTGGGGAGGGAGAGAGAGAGAGAGAGAACAGAAGCAAGACAGTAATAGTAATCATACCTGTGGTATTTGTTAAGGGTTTATTATGTGTCAAGTACTGTACTAAGCACTGGGGTAGATAAAGACACTCTGGTTGGATACAGGCCCTGTCCTACATGGGGCTCATACTCTAGGAGAGAACAGAAATTTATCACTGTTTTACAGATAAGAAAACTGAGGCACATAAAAGTGGCTCATCTGCAAAACTGGCAATTCGTGGAGGAGGATTAGAATCCAGATCCTCTGAATTCCAGGGCCATGCTCATTCTGCTGGCCACTGTTACGAGACATGCAAGATACGCACTCACTGCCTTCCACGACCTTACAAGCTGAATTGGCAAGTAGGGAAAATTATTTCCAAAGTGGGGCAGTTTGGCTTATTGTTATCATTATTATTATATTTGTAAAGTGTTTACTGTGTGCAAAGCACTGTTCTAAATCCTGGGATAGATACAAGGCTATCAGTTTGAACACATTTGCTGTCCTCCATAGGGCTCACAGACTAGGTGAGAGGTAGTAGGATATAATCCCCATTTTACAGATGAGAAAACTGAGGCACAGAGATATTAAGTGACTTTCCCAAGGTCACAGAGCAGTCAAGTGGCAGAGCATAGATTAGAACCCAGTTCTTCCGACTCCCAGACCCACTCTCTTCACCACACTAAGTTGGCTGTTACCTAAATGACAAACTGCATTGCGCTTGACTTTCCCATAATTTACCTCTTTAAAGTAAGGAGCAGCAGCATTTGAAATGAAAATTGAGAGTAGAATGTACACAAAGCACAATGGAGTTCACAATAGAAAATATAAAAGGGTATGAGGTGGTTCCTCCTGTCAAGGAATTTACTGAATTGAAATGCTTGCATGTTTGTCAGAAAATTTTATCATTTAACAAAAGTCACCATGCTGTTTTCACCCTTTTCTCCTTTTCCCCTTCACCCTGTGCCTCAGATGTTCTACAACAACAAGATAGAATTTGTGCTTGGGACTCCTAGTTTTCTTTAGATAAGGAAAACCACACTTTTTTAAAAAAATTTTACATAGATTCTAACTTCTGAAAGACTCTCTTTCCTTTCATTGCTCTTCCTGTCTTCTTTCCTTTCCTATCCTCATCCCCACATATTAAGACAAGAAGAAAAATGGCTAAAAATATTAGAAAGACCAAGCTTCCAGAAATTCAGCAAGTACTCTATAAGCAAAAATCACACTCATTTACAAGAAACTGAAAAGATTTAATTTCTGGCATCATCAAAAATGGCTTCAATAATTACAAAACTATTTCCTTTGAAAGGAGTTGAGTCCGACATATAATTTAATTTCTGGCCGTTCCATGAGTAATAATACACATAAAGCAAAAGGTTTTTAAGTTGCAGCTGCATTTCATACAAAGCTTTATAATAGTGAAAAGACTGCACTTTAAGTCAGTAGCTTAGTAACTTTATAAAAAAAAAAATCTGAATTTTGCATTTTAGGGACTTCACTGGGGACAGGACTGTGACTAATCTGATTATCTTGTATTATAATGTTGGTGTATGTTAAGCGCTTACTATGTGCAGAGCACTGTTCTAAGCACTGGGGTAGATACAGGGTAATCAGGTTGTCCCACGTGAGGCTCACAGTTAATCCCCATTTTACAGATGAGGTAACTGAGGCCCAGAGAAGTTAAGTGACGTGCCCACAGTCACACAGCTGACAAGTGGCAGAGCCAGGAGTCGAATCCATGACCTCTGACTCCAAAGCCCAGGCTCTTTCCACTGAGCCATGCTTAATGCTTAACACAGGGCTCGGTACACACTAAGACAATGTTATTTTGGCCTTATTTCCATAGAATTTCTGTTAAAAAGTAGCATGGTCCAGTGGAAAGATACAAGTTGATCAGGTCGGACACAGTCCCTGTCCTACGTGGGGCTCACGGCCTATGTAGGAGGGAGAATAGGTATTGAATCCCATCTTAAAGTTGAGGGACTTACCCAAGGTCATACAGCAGACAAGTGGAGCTCTGACTCCTAGGCCCATGCACTTTCCACTAGGCCACATTGCCACACCTAATCTCCCGGGATCTCGGTTTCCCCGGGCATAAAATGGGGATTAGGTAAATAAAATTGGTATTTGTTAAGCGCTTACTATGTGCAGAGCACTGTTCTAAGTGCTGGGGTAGACACAGGAGAATCAGGTTGTCCCATGTGAGGCTCACAGTCTTCATCCCCATTTGACAGATGAGGGAACTGAGGCCCAGAGAAGTGAAGTGACTTGCCCACAGTCACACAGCTGACAAATGGCAGAGCTGGGATTCAAACTCATGACCTCTGACTCCCAAGCCCGGGCTCTTTCCACTGAGCCGCGAGCCCTTGAGGGAGAGGACCGATGTCTAATCTCCTAACTTCTTATCTGACCCAGTGTTTACCCCTAGGAAGGACTTGATAAAGGTCATTATTATTTAAATTCCTCTCCAGTCAAGATGGAGTCTCACCTTGGACCGCCACACGTCTTGCATCAACCCTGCACTTAGCATTGCTCAGAAAGCTCTGTTTTGCTAGTCCTCTAAACCTGGAGTTTACACCGTAAGCGCTCAATAAATACGACTGGACGAATAAGAACCTGTAACAGAATAGAAAACGGACAGTAATCTCTCTGTTCTATGAGCATAGGAAAAAAAATATCAAAGGCAGGCAAGATATGCATTTAATCTCAAGGATCGGAAAATATCTTTCCCGGATCCAAAAGGATTCCAATAATGTATCTCTTCATCTTACTTTCTGAGTATAAAAATATCTGAAGTACAGCTGTTACAATTACGCCTTCTTTATATATATAACTTTTGGCAAGAGGACATCTTTCATGGCCCAACCTAATTTCAGGAGAAGTTAATATAAAAACTCAATTGAAAACAAAAGCTCCGAAATAACCGAGACGAAAAAATAGCAGTCACTGTTCTTTGGTTCTCTTCCTCTGCTCCTTAAGTTTACCCTCCACTGTCATGCTATTTGCATTCAAGTTGCTTTTTTTAAAACTACGTTTCCATTTCTACTCCTTTCGTCAGCTCTTTAAAAGTCCCCCGCTTCCATTCAGTGTGTTTCTTATGAACTGAAAAATCCCGAGAGATTTATGAATCAGTGTGCAAGTGACCATATCTGCCAGACTTCTTTTTGCCTCACAGTGAAATGCAGTCATCTACGGAGGGAAATTCCCCTCTCAGGGTCGCATCTGGAGAGTTTCCAGTTCTCTGCCAGTCTCAGTTATGGGAGGGAAAATCGAGCAGAGGCATTTTCATCTCTAGCTTGGGCAGTGGCTAGCGAGTGGCAGGCCATCTGCTACAAGTCAAAACTTCCCCGTGCTGGGCAGCAGCGGCGTGGGAGAGGGCGGAGGGTGGAGACTAAATTTTACCGTGTGGAAGGAGACAGTGGTAAATCGCTTTCATATTTTTACCAAGAAAACTCTCTCGATCCACTACCAGAACGATTGCAGATGGAGGCGGGGTCTTCTGGGAGAGATGTGCCCATGGCGTCGCTATGGTTCAGAGACGACTCGACGGCTTAAGACAAGAATGGAGGGAAATGCTGGCGTTATTCAATAGGGCTGAGCCTTGATGCTATTTTTTTTATGGTTTTTGTTAAGCACTTACTACGTGCCAGGCACTGTGCTAAGTGCTGGGGTAGATACAGCAGCGTGGCTCGGTGGAAAGAGCCCGGGCTTGGGAGTCAGAGGTCAAGGGTTCGAATCCCGGCTCCGCCACTTGTCAGTTGCGTGACTGTGGGCAAGTCACTTCACTTCTCTGGGCCTCAGTTCCCTCATCTGTAAAATGGGGATGAAGACTGTGAGCCTCACGTGGGACAACCTGATTACCCCAGCGCTTAGAACAGTGATCTGCACACAGTAAGAGCTTAACAAGAGACCGTAAGGCCGTCGATTAGACCGTAAGCCCGTCAAACGGCAGGGACCGTCTCTATCTGTTGCCGACTTGTTCATTCCAAGCGCTTAGTACAGTGCTCTGCACACAGTAAGCGCTCAATAAATACTACTGAATGAATTATTATTATACAAAGTAATCGAGTTGGACCCAGTCCCATGTAGGGCTCACAGTCTTAATCTCCATTTTATAGATGAGGTAACTGAGGCCCAGAGAAGTTAAGTGACTTGCCCAAGGTCACACAGCAGACAAGTGGTGGAGTCAGGATTAGAACCTAGGTCCTTCTGACTCCCAAATCCATGCTCTACTCACTAAGCTATGCTGTTTCTGATGTTACCGTTTCCTAAGTCGGAAAGCGATCAACTGAATGGGCTTTCTAAAGAGCCAGTCCGCAAATAGCGGGGCCACGTAACCCAGGATCAAAGGCAGGAAACAAAGTGCCATCCCTGAATACGGCAGAAGCAGCGTGACCTAGCGGATAAAGCACAAGCCTGGGATGCAAAGGACCTGGGTTCTGATCCCAGCTCTGCCACTTGTCTGCTGGGTGACCTTGGACAAGTCTCTTCACTTCTGTGGGCCTCAGTTACCTCATCTGTAAAATGGGGATTAAGACTGTGAAACCCATATGGAACAGGGACTGTGTCCAAACTGATTATGTTGTATGTATGCCAGTGCTTAGAACAGTGCCTGGCACCTAGTAAGCGCTTCACAAATACCATTAAAAAAATTGGTTTCATTGAGCACTACTGTTTGCAGAAAACTGTGCTCGGGAGAGTATGATATAACAGAGTTGGTAGATACATTCCCTGCCCACAACAAATCACAATTAAGAGGAGGAGACCGTCACCTGCCCTTTCCTCTCCATCCAAACCGTTACCACAGTAATACATTCACTCATCCCATCCCGCCTGGATGACTGCATCAACCTCCTTGCTGACCTCCCGGCCTCCTGTCTCTCCCCCCTCTAGTCCATACTTCATTCTGCCACCCAGATCATTTTTCTACAGAGCCGTTCAGGACACGTCTTCCCGCTCCTCAAATCCATCTCCGCATCAAACCAAAACTCCTCAGTATTGGATTTAAAGCAGTCCACCACCTTGCCCCCTCCTACCTCACCTCAATACTTTCCTCCTACAGCCCAGCTCGCACACTCTGCTCCTCTGGTGCCTTCTCACTGGGCCTCCATCTCACCTACCTCGCCCGTGACCCCTAGCCCATGTCTCGCCTCTGACCTGGAACGCTCTCCCTCCTCAAATCCAACAGATAATGACTCTCCCCCAGCTTCAAGCACATCTCCTCCAAGAGACCTTCCCAGACTAAGCCCCCTTTTCTCTTCTCCCACTCCCTTCTGCGTCACCCTGACTTGCTCCGTCTATTCAGCCCCCGTCCCGGCCCCACAGCGCTTTTGCCCTTATCTGTAGTTCATTTATTTCTATTACTATCCGTCTCCCCCTCTAGACTATAAGCTTGTTGTGGGCAGGGAATGCATCTGCTTATTGTTGTATTATACCCTCCCAAGCTCTTAGTACAATGTTCTGCATAAATTAAGCACTCAATAAATAAGGTTGAATAAATGAACATTAATATAAATTAATTAGGGATATGTACATAGGTGCTGTGGGGCTGGGGTGGTAAATAATGTTTTTCCCCAAAAATGAAAGATCTAGGGAAAGAGTTTTTATTGCTGCTCCTAAAAAAATTCCCCTGCTTTGCTTCAGCTGAACCATTTATTCAGATGAAGACACCAAAGCAGAAGTTATCATTTTCCTTAGATACATATCCACATAGGAATATAAACCCACGTAAAACCTTCTGAGGCAATAAATGGCCTTTTTTCCTCACTGCCACTTTTATTTTTCTTGGCATGACAGCACAGTTGGCATCGAACAGTCCTAAGCCGCTTATCAAAAATCAAAAAGGACAGAACTTGAAGATCTACAACATGATATATCTGAGTAGTGCATTAATCTGACACAAATGTATATTAAAATTAAAAAGATAAAGATAAAGTCGGCAAAAGGGAAGCAGCGTGGCCTAGAGTATGGGCCTAAGACTCAGAGGAACCTGGATTCTAATCCCAGGATCTGTGACGTAGCTGCTGGGTGATCTTGGGCAAGTCATTTCACCTCTCAGGGCTTCAGATCCCTCATCTGCAAAATGGGGATTCAATACCTATTAGCCTATTATCTTATATCTACTCTAGTGCTTAGTACAGTGCTTGGCACAAAGCAAGCACTTAATACCACAATTATTCATTATTATAAATTGAATGCAACATCTATGTGCGGTCAAGGAGTCTTGTTTTAAAGGAAATTCTATGTGGCTTCCTGCCAGTCGGTTTGGGAAGCTTCGGGGGAAGTTTCAGAGAAGCTTCAGGCATTAGTGGTTCTGAAAAAAAAGTTTTCTCTTTCTTTGAGGAGTGGTGTTGGAGGCATTATTAGCAGAGATGGAGCAGACAAAACACAGTCTCCATGGTAGCTCCAACTTAAGTGTCTGTACGGGGATGGGTTCTTGCCTTGCAGATGTTGAATACTGCTCAGGGAGTCACAGCGTTCATTTAATCCACAACTCAAAGTGAACAAGGAACTACAGCACATCCTCACAACTCGATTTAAAAGCCAACTTTGATGGTTAAAGGTACATGTAAACTGCCAATCATTCTACAGTAAAATCCATCTGACAGAAGTGAAATCTCCTACGCTAAAAGCTGCTTCTACTCCTTATAGTAGTAGGGGGATTCATAACAAATTTCCTTTGAAGTTTCTGGGCCACGGTTGATGCCTGAGTCCAAGGGAGTGGGCTAAATATGTTAGTGGTGAACTACTGGTCAAATTTCCTCTCCCCAAGGTCCTCTCTAGGAAACTCTAAGCAATTTAATAATAATAATATAATAGTGGTATTTGTTTAGCGCTTATTATATGCCAGGAACTCTACTAAGCGCTGGGGTAGATACTTGGTAATCAGATTGGACACAGTCCCCGTCCCACATAGGGCTCACAGTCTCAATCCCCATTATACAGACGAGGGAACCGAGGCCTAAAGAAGTGGAGTGACTTGCCCCAAGTCACACAGCAGACAAGAGGCATAACTGGAATTAGAACCCACGACCTTCTGACTCCCAGGTCTGTGCTCTATCCACTACGCCCTGCTGCTTCTCCGCGTAATCATTTTGCCAGACCCAATTAGAGATTCCAAAGCTGATATTAGGATATCCTTAACCTCTCGGAGCCTCAGTTTTCTCATCTGTAAAATGGGAATAAAATGGAAAGTGATCCCTCAATGGGACAGTGACTCAGTTCTGATAATCTTGTGTTTATCCTACCACTTTCTACCTTCTTCCTTCTCCACACTCATGCTCTTCTAAAATCCTTCCTCCTCCAACCAAACTTCCCCACCCTGAGTCTTATCATCCCTTCAGCCAACTCTAGCACTTTGGAATTTATTTACCCACCATCCCCATCGCTCTTGTATGTTTATTCAATCGTACATTCTATTATTTATTCGCTCTTCTGTAAATATTTTTCTTTTGTCACCCCCATTAGACCATAAGCTCCCTGTGGAGGAGGAATCTGTCACTTCTTTAGTATGTACCTAATCATGTGTACTTCAGATAGGCACTCAATAAATACTACTACTAGCTATTTATGCCTCAATTTCCTCAACCATAAAATGGGGAGATGGTAAGTGATTTCCCTACTTCAAAGATTATGGGATAGGGATATAAACTGTCTGTCTAGCCATCTTGTAACTATCCTAGCACTGAGCTACAGAGAAACAACGTGGCCTAATGGAAAGGGCACTGGCCTGGAAATCAGAAGGACATGGGTTCTACCCTGTTCTGCCACTTGCGACCTTAGGCAAGTCACTTCACTTCCTTGGGCCTCAGTTTCCACAACTGTTAAACGGACATTTAGACTGTGAGCCCTATGTGGGACAGGGACTGCGTCCAATCCGATTATCTTCTATCTACCCCAGGGCTTAGAAGAGTGCCTGGCACATAGTAAGCACTTAAATACCACAATTATCATTAGTAGTAGAAAATGCTAAATAATGGTAATTTTCTGTCTACGCTCTTACTCTTTCACCGGTTATGTCTGACCATTTGCGTTTGCATTTCACTCCCTTTAGAATGAAAGCTCCTCAAGAGCAACAACCGCATTCATTCGTCGTATTTATTCAGCATTTACTATAATAATAATAATGGTGGTATTCGTCAAGCGCCGACTATGTGCAAAGCACTATTCTAAGCGCTGGGCGAATACAAGGTGATCAGGTTGTCCCACATGGGGCTCACAGTCTTAATCCCCATTTTACAGATAAGGTAACTGAGGCACAGAGAAGTGAAGTGACTTGCCCAAAGTCACACAGCTGGCTAGTGGCGGAGTCGGGATTAGAACTCACGACCTCTGACTCCCAAGCCCGGGCTCTTACCAACAAGCCACGCTGCTTCTCCACGTGCAGAATACTGTACTGACAGCTTAGGAAAATACAATAGAACAATAAACAGACATGTTCCCTGCCTCATACTTTTTCACGTGCTCAGTACAGATGATGCACCATAAATATTATTGATGATGATGAGAATGACAGTCATTAAGAGACCGACTAAATAGTCATTCATTCAGTTGTATTTATTGAGCACTTACTGTGTGCAAAACACTGTACTAAGCGCTTGGGAGAGTACAATATAACAACAGACACATTCCTTCTACAACAAGCTCACAGTCTGGAGAGCGAGACAGACATTGATATAAATTACAGATATATACAAAGACGCACGCATACGGGCTGTGGGGATGGGAGGGAGGATGAATGAAGGAGCAAGTCAGAGCGGCGCAGAAGGGAGTGGGAGAAGAGGAGAGGAGGGTGTAGTCGGGGAAGGCTTCTTGGAGGAGACGGGCCTTCAGGGGTGACACCAAGTCTGGGAGTTTCCAAGACCTGGGAGGATGGTGTGGTTGACACCAAAGACCGGGAAGTGAAAAAGGAAGGAGAGAATTCATTTGGGAAACCCTTGGGTTTAGCGGAGACGTAAGCCCGTAAAGTGGACGGGGAGAGGGCGAGGCGAGAGAGGAGCACGTGCCTTTGGTCCTCCGCTGCCGGGATCGTTCCTCGGCAGCCCGTGGGAAAGCCGCACGTAGACGGAAACATCCCCCGAAACACCTCAGAATTTGCCCAGCGGGAAGTTGGATCTGCTCTGAGGCTGCATCTGCTTGGCTTTCGATTTCCGTTCGCTTTAGAGGATAGAAAAAAGTTGGACAAAATACACTTACTGGAGTCGCTATTAAACACTGTAATTACCTTTTGGTTCAGAAAGAGCACTTTACGAGCATCGAGCATCCAGTAACCAGAGTCATTTGGAGAAATCTGTTTCCCCGGAGCGCAGCAAGAAACCCAGCTGCTGATCATTAACTATTTGCCTGCTGGGGGGAAAGAGGAACAGAAGGACACTGAGCTCTGCCCTCACCCTCCCCACTGTAACTAACAATAATTAATAATAATAATAATAATAATGATAACTGTGCTATTTATTCAGCACTTACTACGTGCCAGGCACTTTGTTAAGGAGATGTACATCCCCTTGATTCTATTTATTGCTATTGTTTTTGTCTGTCTCCCCCAATTAGACTGTAAGCCCGTCAATGGGCAGGGATTGTTTCTATCCGTTGCCAAATTGTACATTCCAAGCGCTTAGTACAGTGCTCTGCCCATAGTAAGCGCTGGATAAATACGATTCAATGAATAATGCATGATAATAATAATAAGGGTATTTGTTAAGGGCTTACTATGTGCCAGGCACTGTACTAAGCACTGGGGTGGATACAAGCAAAGCAGGTTGGACACAATGCCTGTCCCGCACAGGGCTCACAGCCTTACAGATGAGGTAACTGAGACCCAGAGAAATTAAGTGACTTGCCTAAGGTCACCAACGGGCCTTAGTGGAATGAATGTTGGTATTTGTTAAGCGCTTACCATGTGCAGAGCACTGTTCTAAGCGCTGGGGGAGATACAGGGTAATCAGCTTGTCCCACGAGAGGCTCACGGTTAATCCCCCTTTTACAGATGAGGTCACTGAGGCACAGAGAAGGTAAGTGACTCGCCCACAGGCACACAGCTGACAAAGCGGCAGAGCCGGGAGTCGAACCCATGACCTCTGACTCCGAAGCCCAGGCTCTTTCCACTGAGCCACGCTGAGCGGAATTAGAATCCATAACCTTCAGACAACCGTCCAGATGTTGGCCTGGTGGAAACCCCATTTTCCTCATCTCCCACCCCTTCCCATCACCCTGACTCGCTCCCTTTGCTCTTCCTCCTCCTCCCTTCCCCACAGCACTTATGTATAGATCCAATTCTATTTATATTGACGTCTGCCAACCCCCAACTAGACTGTCATCTCGGCGTAGGCAGAGATCGTTTGTCTCTATTGCTGTATTGTACTTTTCCAAGCACTTCAATCAGTAGTCTGCACCCGCTAAGTGCTCAATAAATATGATTGAATGAAGAGCACTCAACGGGGAATCAAGAAACCCACGCTTTACTCCTAACTCTACCTGCAGCTGGCTGACGTGGGCTAAGATTATACAAGCACCTCGCGGCAAACTGCGTTCCTGCCCATCTGCTCACCCGTGGTTCTCTGGACTGCACCCGGATCGGCACGGGGGAGACGTAGGAAGCAGCACGGCGCAAGCCACAACCTCTAGAATCAATTCCTCTGCTCGGGCTCACGGCCCTGAATTCTCAGGACCGAGTAATCCTAATAATCGTGGTATTTGTTCATTCAATCGGATTTATTGAGCGCTCACTTTGTGCAGAGCACTGCACTAAGCGCTTGGAAAGTACAACTCTGCAACAGATAGAGACAATCCCCACCCAATGGGCTCACAGCGCTTACTGTGTGCCAGACACTGTACTAAGCGCTAGGGGAGGGGAATACAAGCAAATCAGGTTGGACACAGTCCCTTTCCCATGTGGGACTCACAGTCTCCATCCCCATTTTACAGATGAGGTAACTGAGGCCCAGAGGAAGTGATTTGCTCAAGGTCACAGAGCAAAGTGATGGAGCCAGGATTAGAACCCATGACCTTCTGACTCCCAGGCCCGGGCTCTATCCACTATGCCATGCCGCATCTCCTAGAGTATCATCTGTTTGCCCAGACAGGAATCTGCTGCGGTCACTACTCATTTCTTAAAATCAGCATGGAAGCAATGTGGACTTGTGAAAAAGAACACGGACCGGGAAGCAGGAGGCCCTGTGTTCAAATCCTCACTCTGCCAATTGGTCTGCTGGGTGACCTCAGGCAAGTCACTTTAGTTTTCTGTGCCTATCTCCTCAACTGGAAAATGGGGGTCCTATACCTGTCCTCTTTCCTACTTAGACTGTGAGCTCCATGTGGGTTAGGGGCTGTGTCCAACCTGATGAGTTTGTGGCTAGGAGAAGCAGCGTGGCTTAGCTTGGAAATGGAAAAGACCCTTCATTTTAGGAAGATAATTTTGTATTCATTCTTTCAAAGAAGGAATCCTAGTTACGGACTATTTAGAGAAGCAGCGTGGCTTAGTGGAAAGAGCACGGGCTTGGGAGTCAGAGGTCGCGGGTTCTAATTCCAGCTCCGCCGCTTCATTCATTCATTCATTAGTATTTACTGAGCACTTACTATGTGCAGAGCACTGTACTAAGCACTTGGAACGTACAATTCAGCAACAGAGACAATCCCTGCCTATTGAGGGGCTTACGTGTAACCTTGGGCAAGTCACTTCATTTCTCTGTGCTTCAATTCCCTCATTTGTAAAAGGGGGATTAAGGCTGTGAGCCCCACGTAGGACAACCTCATTCCCCTGTATCTACCCCAGCGCTTAGAACAGTGCTTGGCACAGAGTAAGAGCTTAAATACCATAATTATTATTATTATTACACCATTGCTTAGAACAGTGCCTGGAACCTAGTAAGCACTTAATACTATTAAAAAAAGTTCCACCTCTTCTACTAGAAATTGATGTATCTGATAGGATGCCCAGACATTCACAATCCAATAAAATGTATCTTATGAAAATTTCATCCCCACTGTGGTCCTGGTAAGAAAAAAGCAACGTAGTAAAGAAGCTCCCTTTCTTTGGTCTCCACATAAGGACAGAATGCGTACAAAGCTAAGATTTCAGCCTCAAAGTTTCCAACGGCACTAGATACATAGAACTGGTCAGAGATAATTACTCTTTCGTAAAGGGTAAATTTTTCTGGGAACAATGTTCCAAATAAAAATGATAATAATAACAGTACTTACTAAGGACCAAACTAGGTAGGTCCACGATAATCAGATCAGACCTAATCTAGGTGCCGCAAATGAAAACAAAAAGCAGGCATTTGATCCCCATTTGGGAAGGAGTGTAGCCTCCTGGAAAGAGCATGGGCCTGGGAGCCAGAGGATCTGGGTTCTAATGCTGGCTTGAACACCTGCCCGCTGTGTGTGACCCTGGGCAAGTCACCAAATTTTGTGGTGCCTCAGTTCCCTCATCTGTAAAATGGGGATTCAGTACCTGTTCTCTCTCTCCTACTTAGACTGTGAGCCTCATGTGAGACAGGGACTGCATCCAAACTGATTATCTCGTATCTACCTCAGCGCTTAGTACAGTGCTAGGCACATGGTATCACATTTAAATACCACAATTCTTATTATTTAAACAGATGTGGCCCAGAGAGGTTGGATGAGTTGCCCTAAACCACACGGGGCACCAAGGGTAGAATCGAAACTAGAATCCAGGTCTTCTGCCTCCCAGCCTCCTGCTCTTTCACCTACACTGAGTCTATTCGAGAGAAAGGTTGAATTGTCAATGCTTAAAGAAAGGAGAGGGGGTTGTCTAGTCCTACAAATAATTACGCTTCTTTATTTATTTAAAAACTTACAGTTTCATGGATTTTCATTTAAAAAAACCTATGGTCTCCTCAGAGGCATGATCATCCCAAAGAGAACTCTGATTCTAAATTCCCAGAGTTCTTTTGAGACTGGCTGTTTCTGAACAGGAGTAGCGTCAAAATCTTGTTGTTCTTGCAGTTACCGCCTAAGAGTGCTTACAAACCCTCCCTCTTAACATGAGCCACATCAGTGTTTCAGGAGAAAGTTGAGATTTGTTTTTAAAGCAGGGCTTTTCAAATGTGAAATATGTCTGTGTAATTCCCTGTGCTCCTTACAGCTGTGCTGAATATTTTTATATTCAAGATGAAAATAGCGTATTTTCAAAAACAGCCAATCTAACTTTTCCAAACTTGAAATCTGGCTGGTTCTGACAGCTGAAAGCCCAGAGGTATGGGAATTACTCATGTGCTCTCCTCCTCCAAATTTCTGCTCTGGGAGACAAACTCAAAAGGGACAACGCAAAAGGTCAGTGGTGAGAAAGTAACAGAATCAGAGGAAGGGGCAGAGATCAAGGCAAGGCAACGGTAAAGCTTGTTTCTTTTCAAGGAAGAGAAAATAATAATGATGAAAGGACACGTAATATTGAATGAAACAGCCATTTCTTTCACATTCTGCATCATGCTTTTCAGAACCCTTAATAACAGTGTCATCTGCAGACCCGAGTGACATTCTGCTTTTCTGCGCTGGTTGAATCAGCTCTGGGATGATGACTCAGGCCAAGGCAGTCCATATCACGGAAAGTCTTCTATGCCCTTCCTGAATCGTGGCTTCCGAGGGTGGGAGATGGGGCTCCACCTTTCTGATTGACCCCATCACCTCCACAGTGCTACTTTCCCCCCTCAGTTCCCTGCATCTTTCACTTGGTTTTACATTCTATTTTTAGGCCTAAAGTCTGGAGGAGAGGATGTCACGTTTTCATGTCCCTACTCATCTTTTCATGGTAACTGGACATTTTTAGGTCTGTTTTTAATAACTTCCCTAGCTCCCAAGCTTGTTTCTCGGTTATTGTTTTCTTTTTTCAAGCTCGTTGTGGACAGGGAATGTTTCTATTATATCGTTACATTGTCCTCTCCCCAGGGCTTAGTACAGCGATCTGAACACGTTAAGTGCTCGATAAATAGAATTGATTGTTCCATGTTTTCCCCGCTTCGATTTCCCTGCCATCTTCCATCTCCCTTTTCTAGATCCCATTTTTGGGGCTTTTTCTGTTGCCACTGAGTTCCTGTGCCTCTAAATTCCACTGATCTCACTTATGACTACAGGGAAATATCAGCCCAATATTTTCCAAATTCAAAATCATTAGCACAGATCCAGTTGCCCTTATACTGAAGGTTGCTTCTAGTGATTGAGACCTATTGGCAGTTATCTCAAAGGATCTTTCTTGATTTGATTAATAAGAATGACTAAGAGCCTCTTTTCTGAGTCTCTTAACTAGTTTAGTCTTACACATAAATAATGACATGAAGCTTGAAATATGAATTATGTTCAAGGAACCTAGAGAAAGATGGTAGACTGAAGACCTCCCAACAAACCAAAAGCTAAATCGGCTTTTGTCTGGTCATCATGAATCCTAAGTCTGTGAGCGTCTGTGGGACTGGACTGTTGTGTTATCTTGTGTCTACCCCAACTGCTCAAACAGTGTTTGACATAGGGAGCTTAACAAATATCACAATGATTAATATTATTATGAAGTACCCAGGAAGCTTTGCAAAATGCTGATGTCAATTCTCATCAATACCTATTCCAACCCTAGCCTGGAACTCCCTCCCTCTTCATTATTCATTCATTCATTAGTATTTATTGAGCGTTTACTGTGTGCAGAGCACTGTACTAAGCGCTTGGAATGTACAATTCCGCAACAGATAGAGACAATCCCTGCCCAATGACGGGCTTAAGTCTAATCGTCTGACAGACCACCACTCTCCCCAGCTTCAAAGCCTATTAAAAGCATATCTCCTCCAAAAGGCCTTCCCTAAGGCCTCATTTCCTCCTATCCCACTCCCTTCTGTGTCATTCTTGCTCTTGGATTTGCACCTTTTTTTCACCCCTCCATCAGCCCACAGCACTTATGTATAATAATAATAATAATTATGGTATTCGTTAAGCACTTATGTGCCAGGCACTGGAGTAGATACAGGATAATCAGATTGTCCCACTTGAGGCTCTCAGTCTTAATCCCCATTTTACAGATTAAAGGCACTGAGAAGTTAAACGGCTTGCCCAAGGTCACACAGCAGACAAGTGGCAGAGCTGGGATTAGAACCCACGTCCTCTGACTCCCAAACCCGAGCTCTTTCCATAAGCGACACTGGTTTGTAATTTATTTAGATATTAGTGTCCATCTTTCCCTGGAGACTGTAAACTTCTGGTGAGCAGGGAACATGTGTATCATTATAATGTACTCTCCTAAGTGCTTAGTACACCGTTCTGGATACAGCAAGTGCTTAATATGTTTGAATGATAGACAGTGACCCTTGTGTGGGACAGGGACGGTGTAGGAGCTGATTACCGTGTGTGTCTACCTCAATGCTTAGTACCATGTTTGGCACAGAGTAAGCACTTAAATATCAAAGTTATTATTATTGTCATCACCAATAGACCTGCTTCACCACTGCAGGGCTGGGATGAAGAATCTATGCAACTTAACAAACATTTAAAGTCAGTCTCCCCCTTCTACATTTTAAGTTCCTAGGCAGGCAGAGATCACATCGACCAAGTCTATCACACTGTACTCTTCTAAGAGCATAAAAACTGTCCTCTTAATAATAACAATAATGATGATGATGGTATTTAAGTACTTTGTGCCACACACTGCCCTAAGCGCTAAGGTAATCAGGTTGTCCCATGTGGGGCTCACAGTCTTAATCACCATTTTACAGATGAGGTAACAGGCACAGAGAAGTGAAGTGACTTGCTCAAAGTCACACAGCTACAAGTGGGAGCCGGGATTAGAACTCACGACCTCTGACTCCCAAGCCCAGGCTCTTTCCACCGAGCCACACTGCTTCCACAGCAAATGCTCAGTGAGCACCACTGATTGATAAATGAACAGGGCCATCACCCCCATACAACGAGGAGTAAAAATTGCAAGTGATCTGTATCATTCAGCGCTCAATCCATCATTCTGTGATATTTATTGAGCACTCTTCATTGATCCCTGAGACATTCCAGACCAAAAGACCAGTTGAGGCACAGAGAAGCTAAGTGGCTTGCCCATGGTCACACAGAAGACAAGTGGCAGAGCCAGGATTAGAACCCAGTTTATTATCATCATCATCATCAATAAATAGTATGTAATGAGCAATGACTGTAAGGCCCTGACCTAAAGGTTTGGGGAAATATAATAAAATCAGTAATAATGATCCCTACCCTCAAAAAGCTTATCTTGTCTTTTGCTGTCAAGTCATCTCTGACCCAGAGCGATGCCATGGACAAATCTCTCCCAGAACACCCCACCTCCATCTGCAATCGTTCTGGTAGTGGAAGCACAGAGTTTTCTTGGTAGACTGGTAGACTACTGGAAATTCTCCAGGTGCGACCCTGAAAAATATCAAAGAGCTTACAGTCTACCTTTTTTTTAAAAAAAAAAAAATGGTATTTGATAAGTCCTTACTAGGTGTCAAGAACTATACTAAGAGCTTGGAAGAGCATAATATAACAGGGTTGGTATTCACATCCCCTGCCGATAAGGAGCTTACAGTCTTCAGTCTTACAGTCACAATTATTATTAATATTATTTCCCAACTGGTTCAGTACTCTCTTTTTTGGACTATCAGGATCAACTTAAAAGAATAGGTCACAGAATGATGGAAAGTCAGAGGGGAAAGATAGGAAAATGAGAAGGGAGGAGAGAGAAAAAAAGAACCATTCTAATTATTATTATTATGGTTCTATTATGGGCCGGGCATCGTGCTAAGCGCTGAGGCGGATAGGTTCAAGATAATCACATTGCACACAGCCCCTATCCTACATGGGCCTCGCAGCTTTAATTCTTATTTTCCAGATGAGGCAACTGAGGCACAGAGAAGTGAAGCGACTTGCCCAACTTCATGTAGCAGGGAAGTGGCAGAGGCGGAATTAAAACCCAGGCCCTCTGCCTCCCAGGACCATGCTCTTCCCATTAGGCCATGCTGCTTCTTGGGCAGAGCATATCTGTTATAGAATGAATCGGTCTGATTTTGTCTCAACGGAAAGGACCATGGAGGCAGTGTTTTGTTTAAAGGGAAAGAAGTGAACATTAGGAAATAAAGTTAAAAAAGACAACCAGGTTTTCATTTTATTTTTAGTATTGTGCCTTCACTTAGAATTAGCAAAGCCTCTGACAGGCATTTCTCACCTGGAAAGGCAGCCAAACCTCTTTTTTAAAAAATGTTTCAAGTTCAGCTGTTGGCCCAAAACATTAGTTACAGTTGTCATTTTTTCCTGTTGCATAATGCCCATGTTGGAAAAAAGTTCTCAGTCGTGTGGTGCTAATCAAGTTTCACACTCCGGGACAAAGACGGATCAAACCTGGGCCAGGAAGTCAGAGGGACCTGAGTTCTAATTTGACTCCACCACTTGACTGCTGTGTTACTTTGGGTAAACCACTTAACCTCTCTGTGCCTCACCTCATCTGCAAAATAGGGATTTAGACCGTGGGCCCCATGTGGGACAGGGACTGTTTCCAACCCGATTAATTTATATTTACTCCAGTGCTTACTACAGTGCCTGGCACGTAGTAAACAAATTAACAAAAAAAATAGAATAAAATAATATCTTTACTTTTTCCAATCATTTTGTTTCCTCTCGACCTTGCCTGGCTCTCGTCTACAAAATCAGTCAGACCACTTCTCTGTGCCTCAGTTACCTCATCTGTAAAATAGGGATTAAGGCTGTGAGCTCTGAGACTGGGACTGTGTCCACCCCCATTAGCTTTATCTACACAGCCCTTAGGACAGTGCCTGCACAGAGTAAGCACTTAAATACCACAATTATTATTGACACCATCAAAATGGGTTTGTAGCTGTGGGGACAGATTGTCAAATGGTCTCCTTCATGGTAAACCTCTCATATGGAAAAAATCATGGAAAATGCAAATAATGAAGACTAAGGGGTGGGCTGGCTGGCAATCCTTAAGAGAAAATTGGGAAAACTTTGAAATTATAATGTGCAGATTTTCAAAGGGTGTCATGCCATCAACAAAATGAGGCAGGGGGATTTTTTGAAATTATTTTTATAGCTAGCCTGATCATGTTAGTACAGGCCTTGGTATATAGTAAATGCTTAAACACCAAGCAATCCTTCCTATTTAATGAGTGGTTACTGTGTGCAGAGCACTGTACTAAGCACTTGGAAGAGTATAACAGAGTTGGTAGACACATCCCCTGCCGAGAAGGAGCTTACAGTCTTCAGTCTTACAGTCACAATTATTATTAATATTATTTCCTTACTGGATCAGTACTTTTTTTTAGACTACCAGGATCAACTTAAAAGAATAGGTCACAGAATGATGGAAAGTGAGAGGGGAAAGACAGGAAAATGGGAACAGAGAATAGAGAAAAAAGAACCATTCTAATTATTATTATTATGGTATTTGTTATGCACTTATTATGTGCCGGGCATTGTACCAAGTGCTGGGGTGGATACAAGAAAATCAGGTTGGACACAGTCCCTGTGCCACCTGGGGCTCACAGTCTTAATCCCCATTTTACAGATGAGGCAACTGAGGCTCAGAGAAGGTGATTTGCCCACGGTCACACAGCACGCTTGGATTAGAACCCATGACCTTCCCCGGCCCGTGCTCTATCCACTAGGCCATGCTGCTGGGTAGCTATTAAGTTTGCAGGAGGATGACTGACATATAATATTAAAGTATGTCTTTGCACCTCAATCTCTGACCTTTGCAATTGATTTTCTCCCCCATCCCAACCCCAGAGCACTTATTACATATCTGTTATATATAATTAAATATTTATTCATATTAATGTCTGTTTCCCCCTATAAACTCTAAGCTCATTACAGGCACATAATGTGTCTAATTCGGTTGTATTGTACTCTCCCAAGCACTTAGTACAGTGCTCTGAACACGGTAAGTCCTCAGTAACTACAATTGATTGATTGTGGCTTAGTGGAAGGACCCCAGGCTTGGGGGTCAGAGGACGTGGGTTCTAATCCCAGCTCCACCACTTGTCGCTGTGTGACTTTGGGCAAGACACTTAACTTCTCTGTGCTCAGTTACCTCATCTGTAAAATGGGAATGAAGACTGCGAGCCCCACGTGGGGCAACTTGATTACTTTGTTTCTACCCCAGCGCTTAGAACAGTGCTTGCCACATAGTAAGAGCTTAACAGATACCATCATTATTATTAATTGATTCGAGAAAAATATACCAGAGCAAGGGTGGGCCCCTGGAGAGAGAGAGGTGGAGGCTGAGTTCGGGGAATAGACGAGAAACAGGCAAAAACGATTGTTGGCAGGGAAGGGTGGGGATGCGATGGATTTGCCTGCAACAATTGGACATAAAGCCAAGAGCGCTGCTTACGTATGCTGGGATCGGTCAGCAAATAGGACAGGACAGATCCCTGGCTTACGCGTCTTCAAGGGTGGTCATAATACAAGGTACGCCTGCGTATGCTTATTTTAAGTCCCAGAGGAAAACAGACAGAACATCCCATAGTGCTGAGCAACTTGAACCCCACACTTCCTTCCTTTATCAATCACTGGGATTTAATGAGCACTTTGAGCAGAGCACTGTACTAAGTACTCAGGAGAGTACAATATAACAGCGTTGGTAGACACATTCCCGGCCCGCAATGAGCTTACAGTCTAGAGGGGACGAAGTGTGGCATTAGTAAATCAGTGAGGTAATGGAGTATAAGAGCAGAAAAAATGATCTACGACTGTCATGGTCCTCAATAGAAATGAAGTGAATGTATAAGCTTGTCACAGTCTTCTGATGCCCTACTTAGTATCAAAGGTAACTACTGGAATAGAAAATATTCCCTTTGGACGTGAATGTGCATGTGACAATCCTAACACTAGACTCTAAGCTAACATTTATAGACAAATCTAATGTCCTGGAAGCCAGGCCAAAACTACCTTGCCTCCAATCCCAACTAGGACTTTTTGTTTTTTAAATGGTATTTGTTAAGGGTTTACCATGTGGCAGGCACTAAGTGCTGGGTTAGATACAAGGAAATCAGGTTGGACACAGTCTTAATCCCCATTTTCCAGTTGAGAGAATTGAGACATAGAGAAGTGAAGCGACTTGCCCAGGGTCACACAGCAGACAAGTGGTGGAGGCAGAATTAGAACCCAGATCCTTCTGACTCGCAGGTCTGTGCTCTATGCATTAAGCCACGCTGCCTCTGATGTCGGCACAACCACCAGCTGGACAAGTGACCCTTAAAACAAGTCCATCTACCCTCAGGTCTGGAATAAATCATATTTATTGAACATTTACTGTGTGCAGAACACTGTATTAAGCACTTCAGAGAGTACGATAAGTGGAATCGTTGCCCCGAAGAGTTCCCAGAAGATAAAGACCACAAATGGATAGAGTTACAGCTAGGAGTCAGCCAGATTAGAGTTGTTGATAGCTTTCGTCCAGATCGACTGCCTACTGTCGACCAAAAACGGAGGAAGGAAGCTGAATGATTAGACCATGGAGAAAGAAAGAAAGTCTGCACCTTCCAAGGAGTAAAAGTAAACTTTGTCTGCTCCTCCTTGACCTTGATAACCATAAATCAAACTGAATCCGAAAATCCTTCCGAATGCTTAACAGTCAATGCAGTGCTTAGCGGATTTGAATGAATAGGAATTAGCCTCCCTATCAAACAATTCCCAATCCAGACTCAGCCCAATTCATTCATTCATCTGTATTTATTGAGCTTTGTGTGCAGAGCACTGTACTAAATGTTTGGGAGAGTACAATATAACCACAGACACATTCCTGCCCACAACGAGCTCACAGAATAGAGAGGAGACAACAATAATGGCGACGGTATTTGTTAAGCCCTTACTATGTGCCAAGCACCGTTCTAAGCACTGGGGGAGATACAAGGCTACCAGGTTGCCCTCGTGGGCCTCACAGTCTTAGTCCCCATTTTACAGATGAGGGAACTGAGGCACAGAGAAGTGACTTGCCCGAAGTCACCCAGCTGACAAGTGGTAGAGCTGGGATTCGAATACATGACCTCTGACTCCCAAGCCCAGGCTCTTTCCACTGAGCCAAGCTGCTTCTCGTAGGGAGACACAGAAAAGGATAACCTACCCATCGGAGACCTCAATCAGTCCTTTTTATAAAGAACACAAGGCACTCGTTGCAGATTTTAATCAATCACTAGTGGTTACTCTCTGCAACGCACTGGATCAGAGACTTGAAGGAGTACGATAGAGTGAGTGAACATGACGACTTGCCTTAAGGAGTTCATAGTCTGGCAGGGAAGACAGGAACTCAAATGAATTAGGTAGGAGAAGCAACAAAAATTAAGGATACTTATATAGTGCTGTGAGGGGAGAGTGAATACTTAAGTGCTTACTCATTCACTCGTATTTATTGAGTGCTTAATGTGTGCAAAGGACTGTACTAAGCGCTTGGGAGAGTATACTATAACACACAAGCATAATTATGAGTACTCAACTGCAAGACTAATGCAGTGGAGAGGGTGGAATGAAAGGTTAATCAAGGAAGGTCTACTGGAGGAGGTGTGTATTTAGTAGGGCTTTCAGGATGGTAATAATAATGATTGTGTTATTCACTGAGCACTTACTATGCACCAAGCACAGTTCTAAGCCCAGGAGAGATACAAAAAAATAGGGTCGGACACAGTCCCTCTTCCACAGAGGGTTCAGAGTCTTAATAAGTAGTGGTCTAACCATCATCAGTGGCATTTAATCGGGCGCCTACTCTGCGTAGAGCGCTGTACTAAATATTTAGGAGAATACAACTAAGTTGGTAGACATGTTCCCTGCGCACAACAAAGGTACAGTCGGAAAGACAGACAGACATGAATGGATAGGAAATTCAAGGCAAGGGCTAATGGATGAGTAAGGGAGGGAGGGAGGGAACTAGATTTCAATACTTGAATAGAAAATGAAAAAAAAAAAAGAGGACATCAGAATGGACATTTTATTTGTTTTATTTTATCCTAAACAAGCAATTTTTCACCCTGTACTAGGTCAAAGGAAAAGTGTAAATTATGCATATTTTTTCAGTGAAGATTTGGTCCAAATACAATTTCTTCAGGAAAAAAAAAGAAAACTACAAAAAGTATGAACATTTAGACAACATGGAACTGATGAATGTAAACTACACTTCTGGAAAGTCAAAGTCCATAATATTGGACAGTAGCCATAGCAAACAGACTGCTTTCCGAGGTTTCGGTGACTGTGTGGTCTGTCACTGGGTGTACAACTTCAAAATACTTTGAAAAGAACAAATCTTTACATAGAATATGTTGTAACAGTAGTGAGGGGGGAAAAGAAAACGTTAGCATTGAATTCTAAATTACAAAACACGGGCCTGATCATCGGCATTCTAATTGCGTTGTCTCTTCCCCAGTGCTTAGTGCAGAGCTCGGCACAAGTGAGGACTTAAATACCAACTTTCCGTAGTCCAAGAGTGCCAGGAGAGGAACTTTCAAATCATCCAATGGAGAGTATATCTTTGCCTTGTAAATATTTCAGCGTCGTACATCTTACCCTGCGCCTCCCTCTAGACGGATTCAAAGTATCCTGTGGGATGACAGAATGCTCATCAGAGCCTGCCAAGGGTAATGTCCACCTGGTAAACATTAGAGCTAATCCCTTTGAGAAGTTCCTGACAAGAGGCAGGGACATGACCCAGACTCTGCAAAACCAGACTTGAGGAAAAACGGGCCCTCTTCAATCCCGCCCTTCTTTGCCCTAAGACCATCGAGGCTGTTGTTCAAAACACATAGAAAATGGTCATTCTGGTGGCGTCTTCAGCAATCAATGTCTTTTGCAGATGCTGGTCTTAATAATAATTACAATTATTATGGTACCTGTTAAGTGTTTACTATGTATCAAGCACTGTTCTAAGAATTGTCCATTCCAAGCGCTTAGTACAGTGCTCTGCACATAGTAAGCACTCAATACTACTGAATGAACTAGGTAGATACAAGTTAAGTTGGACACAGTCCCTGTCCCACAAGGGGCTTCCACTCTTAATCCCGGGCCCAGAGAGGTTAACTGATTTGCCCAAGGTCACACAGCAGACATGGGGAAGAACTGGGATTAGAATCCAGGTCAGTCCGATCTCAGGTCCATGTTCTCTCCACTAAGCCACACAGCTTTGTTAAGTGCTTACTATGTGTCAAGCACCGTACTAAGTGCTGGGGTAGATACGAGATCGTCATGTCTCACATGGGGCTCACGGTCTAAGTAGGAGGGAGAACAGCTATTGAATTCCCATTTTGCAGATGAGGAAACTGAGGCTCAGAGAAGTGAAGTGACTTGCCCAAGGTCACATAGCAGTTAAGGAGCAGAGCCTGGATTAGAACCCAAACCCTCTGACTTCCAGGCCAGTGCTCTATCCACTAGACAACACTGCTTCCCTGATGCGGCAAATATTCCCTGGTAAATATTTCAGCCTTGTACATCTTACCCTGCGCCTCCCTCTAGATGGATTCAAAGTATCCTGTGGGATGACAGATTGCTCATCGCTGGCTTAAAGTGGAGGTGGAGAAAACATTGTGGAAGGGCTATGGTAATCAATCAATCAATCAGGGACAGATGGAGTGCAGGTGAGTCCGAAAATGGGTTGGAATTAGGGGAGCAAAGGGGAGGGAAAAAAAAACAAAAACAAACACCCCTCTGGTCTTCCTCCTCCCCTCTCCCACAATTTCCAATATCTCTTTGACCAGATTTTGTGTTTTTGCTACGGAATGAACACTGGACTGCTTTTCAAAAGTCCTGAGAAACATATCTCCTCCAAGAGGCCTCCCCTGATTAAACCCTCCCTCACCTGTTTGCGTCACCCTGGCACGTGAATCTACACCCTTTAAGTACTTGGCATTTACTCCAGACTCATCCCCATAGCACTTATGTACATATCCATAAATTTATATATAGATATAGATATCCATCTCCCCTTATAAGCTCCTTGTGGGCAGGGGATATGTCTACCAACTCTTGTACTCTACTCTCCCAAGTGCTTATTACAGTGCTCTGCACACAGTAAGTCCTCAATATATACCACTGTGACTGATTAATAGAGCTTTACCTTTGTTTTGCACACACTGTTCTGAATTCAACCTTCTTTTGGTGTTTTAGTATTTTTACTTCTTCCTCCCTGGTTCTAGTGGATCTTCCGTTTGTGAACTTCTCTTTCTACAAGGCTCTTGAAGTCAAACATATTGACTTTTGTGAATTGTGTGGATTTTTTTCTTGCTAAGTCTTTAGGTTCAGTTATTTGGTTAAGAGGAGAGTGTCCCCAGGTACACCGGGGGGGAAAAAAAAAAGAATAAAGAGAAGAGGTAAGAAAACTAGAAAGAGGAAGAAGTCAAAGAAGAAAAGGGACCTTCCAAACTCTTAGTGATATTGCCAGACATAATACAATGGGCTCTTAGTTACTACTGGGAAGTGAGTAATAAAGCAAATAAGGTGTTTGTCAAAAGTAATCAAATTTAGTGCAAATACATACACGCCATCCAACTTGTTTAATATGAAAATGAATATGCCCTGGTAAATACACGTGCATAAACTACTTTCTTGAAGTAAATTGCTCTGGACTAAAGCATTAACTCTTTCAGGTCACTAGAGATATCTTGAAATGTACAGGTAGCCTAGTGTAAAGAGCACTGGTCTGGGATTCAGAGGACCTGGGTCTAATTCCATCTCTGCCACACTTTGGGAAGTCACTTAACTTCTCTCTGCCTCAGTTCCCTCATCTGCAAAATGGGGATTCAATACCTGTTCTCCTCTTACCTAAACTGTGAGTCCCATGTGGGAGCTGCTTATCATGTAACTATCCCAGCATTTAGTACAGTGTTTGGCACACAGGAAGTGCTTAAATACTATTTTTATTATTAATATATTACAAGTGCAGTGATTTCTTCCATGGGACCTTAACATAGTGGTTGCCAGACTTTTCAGGCTTCCGGATCACCAGATGGCAACTAAGAATTCAGTGAATGGTGAGTTCCTTGACCCCTTAGACATTAAGCTCCTCTTTAGACTGTAAACTCTTTGTGGGCAGGGAGCCCACAGTTGTGTTGTATTGTACTTTCCCAAGCTTTTAGTACAGTCTTGCAGGCAGTAAGCACTCAATAAGTAACATTGATTAACTGATACCTGAGACGAGATTTACTGCTTCCCCTTTCTCGGGTCACTCTCCCCTAAGCTTGCAGACAGGAAGGAAAAGGAGTTCAGAATCCAGAATTTGATACCAATTCTGTGGTAGAGGAAGATGTCCCCTCTTCCATTATGTTCCCTATCCTGGAATCAAATTCCCTGTGATGGGATAGGGAACAATTGTTAGACTGTAAACTCCTTGTGGGCAGGGAACATGTCTACCAACTTGTATTGTACTCTCCCAAGTGCTGAGTAAAGTGCTCTGCACACAGTAAGTGCTCAATAAATATAACTGTTCCACAAGCCAATGAAAATTCCGATAGGGTTTAACTGATTCCTCAAAATTGTGTGTGCACAGGCGAATGCCATTCAACATTATATTTTTTAGGTGTTGAGAGTCATGAGAAAGGGATATGGAAATTGTAAAACCATCATTGTTTTAGCCAAACAAAAGCTTAGAGCAAATAACCCGTATCACAACTAGCCTTCTTCCCAACTTATCCTGCTGATTTGTACTGTTGCTCTTGCAAAAATCTACCTCTCGCCACAGCTGGACATGATAAAATGTTACAAGTTTAATTAATCTTAGAACACTAATGTGAAGAAATTGGGCATGCGGTTATGTTACCGAGAAAGAGAAATGGGATTGGGACTCTTCAAAGCACTGGCAGGCTACTGTCAACAGCTTGGTAGATGGATTGTTGAGTCGATCCAGATACTTGGCTACATCCCCATCTCTCTGGCCTGGTTCTAAAGCTGCTCTCCATGTGGAACCTCCTTTCATTGCATTTGTTTGCTAATCTTCAAAGGGAATTCAAATTAAACTGCAGGATGATTTGACTTGGGTTTTCCCCAGAAAACACCAGAAAAATTAGTCAGCGACAACATCTGTGCACATGTGTACACACACACATTGTAAAATAGTACAGCAAGGGAGAAAGCTAACCACTAACTCTATGCCTCCAAAGGAAAAGCAACTGTGAGTGTATCAAGCAAAACATCCAGTGTAACAGGGAAGAAAAAGAATAAGTGTGAGGAAAAGCAACTCTTGTTCGTTCTTTGCAATTACAGAAGAATTCAGTCATTAATGGAATGGAGATTGTGTATTGAGAAGGTTCTGCATGGACATGTACTTTCCTAAATTCGTGTATCAGAAAATGCCTCCATTTCTTGTGACAATTCAGAACAGCCCCACTTCACTCAGCATTCAGTGTAGGTAGCCATGAGTGTTCAACCTCAATATCTTCTCCGAGGGTCACATTAAACAAGGGTATAATGGTTTTACCACCCATCATCTTAAGGTCTCCCACATATCACTACTCACGTGACTAGATTGAAGGATCAGGCTGATAGTAATAATTGTAGCATTTGCACGTCAAATACTCTAAGTTCTGCAGTAGGTATATGATAATCAAGTTGAATACAGTCCCTGTCTCCTACAGGACTCACAGTCAAAAGGAGGAGGGAAAGCAGGTAATGAAACTCCTGTTTATAGATGAGGAAAATGAGAAGTTAGGAGACTTACCCAAGGTCACACAGCAGGCAAGTGGCAGAGCCGGGATTAGGACCTGGGTCCTCTGACTCCAGGTTAGAAGCAGATTGATAGATCAGAGGATATCCAGTCCATTACCGACATTTTCAGAGCAAGCAGAAAGCAAGAGGAAGCAGAACAAATGTCTTGTCCTCAAAAGCGAGATGTGAAGATGAAATATTTTATCATCAGTTATTGCACTTATGTTCTTAGTTATACTCTCCTTGCACTCACATGAATACATCTAATGGCTGTGTTCCCCTCGAGACTGTAACTTTGTCATGGGCAAGAAGCATGCCTGCATATTCTGTTGTGCTGTACTTTCCCAAGCACTTAATATGGTACCCTGCAATTAAACACTTAATAAATTTCCTTGAATGACAATTATTTTGTCCTTCTTAGGTGAAAATATGCCTCTCAGAATGTAGGGTTCTTGAGGGCAGAGAGAGTGTCATTTTAAAAATTCTGTACTTCCCAAGTGCCTAGAACATTGCAATCAAACTTTATTGTATTGAGTGTAGAGGGATGATACTAAGGACATAGGAGAGTAAAATGCAACAGAGTCGGTAGAGTCATTCCCTGCCCATAAAGAGCTTATAATCTAGAGGGAGGAAACAGACATTTAAAATAACTTACAGATATGTGCATAAGCGCTGTGGAACTGAGAGGGATGAATATCAAGTTCTTAAAAGATAACAGGGCAGTGCATCAAGTGGATGTTCAGTAAACACTATTACTGCAAAAAACATTAAGCCCCAGGCAAGATATACCCAAATGCCTATTTTTGCTATCATGAGATCCACGTCATGGAACAGCCAATAATATTTCCAAAGGAGTTCAGAAAGCATCCTTATTAAACATGAAAATATTTTTAAAACCCCTTAGAAATGAAAATTTGAAGCACCAAAATGTTACCGATATTGCCCTACCTGAGAGAGACAATGGGTTCCTTCCTTTAAAGAAGTTGGTAAAGTTCAAAGTGCTCCTGTATGCCCAATGAAAGAAGTTCCTTTCTTTTTTTAAAAAAATATATATTTCTTTCAAGAAAACTCCCAATTAATGTGCTAATTAACCGCATTTATCACAAGACTAGTCGCTCCTCATTTAGATAGCATGTAGCTATCATGGGTAATCTTCCTTTTTGCTAAAAATCTTTTATTACTGAAACCTTTTCCCATATCTTTCATCTTCATAGTTCAGAGTGCTTGATCCTTCCAAATGAATATAATCACACTAAGAGCTTTCAAAGGCACTGATTGACACCCCAACTGATTGACACCCCAAGTTGACGTTCAGGAGGGTATTTATAATGCTATCCCAAAAGGAAAGAAAGACATAGGATGGGCCATTTTAACCCATAAATTACAAAGACAATTGTCTTTTTTGTATTATATTTAGCAAAATTTTCACAGATTGCCAGGAAAAAAAAAAGGCAGTAATGTTTAGGAAAGGAGGAAAAAAAAAAATAGCTGAGAACAGAATCAGTGCATCTTGCTATTTATGTGGCTTTCTCGATGTAGCCCAAGGCTTTTCATGGAATGTGGAAGCAGCTGGCTCTCCCTCTCCATTTTATGTGCCCTGGCATCATCCTTCCCAATGAGTTCTCGTTACTCAGAGATGAAGTGTTATATTCAGAACCCGTTTTATGTCCTCATAGCTTCCTGGAATAGACAGATACCTCTTCTCGAAGCATGATGATCCATTACCCACTTGAAGAGCTTCAACTGTCCCACCTCTAGATACCTCCTTGAGATCCGCTTCCTCAGGGAAAACTTCTGCAAACAATGCAGACCTCCTGGAATAATTGGTCATTAAAGGATACTTCCTTTTCGTTCAGCTATTTCAACTCTTTCCAGGAGTGTACCGTAGCCTCATATTTCTCTCGAGCTTGCCTGAGTTAATCAGTAATGCTAACAGAAGGCAGATCTAGACTTGATACAAAGCTAGTCAATTGCATTTATTGACTGCTTACTGTGTGCAGAGCACTGTACTAAGTGCTTGGGAGAGTACAATATAACAATATACAGGCACATTCCCTGCCCACAAGGAGCTGACAGTCTAGAGGAAGAGAGAGGCATTAATATGAATTACAGATAGGTACATAAGTGCCATGAGGGTCAGGGAGAGGGGGAAAATGAATACAAGGAGCAAGTCAGGATGATGCAGAAGTGAATGGGAGAAGAGGAAAGGAGGGCTTAGTCAAGGAAGATATCTTGGAGGAGATGTGTCTTCGATAAAGCTTTGCAGGGGAAGAGGGTTGTCAGATATGAGGAGGGAGGGCATTCCAGACCAGAAGCTGTGTTTCAGGCCAATTAGCACAAAGGCACTATTAATTAAGTCATTCTGCATTTGTTGTTGTCCTATTGTATGGAGCTGGGGATGTAGGTAAACATCAAGTCTGAGTGCTTGGGCACTGCATAATCCAGAAGAGAGTTTCCCCATTAGCACCATAGTGAGCAGCCAAGCAGCATAATCTAGTGGAGGGAGCTAGGATACCTGGGCTCTAGTCTCATTTCCAACAGGTGACTTTTGTATGATGTGGAAGCACAGTGGTCTAGGCCTTGCATTACCCCAATTCTTGTCCAATCATTCTCTCCCAGCCATTTGGTTGATTGTCTCCTAAGCAACTTGTTCAAGTGAATAAGGATAACTCTGGTGACAGAGTCTCTAGAAGTGGTAGAATACCAAGAGACAAAATGTGATGGGCCTTTAGATCTGGACTCCATTTTGTCTGGTCAAGCTGCCATTTACTGGAAGCGGTCACATCACATATCCTCTTGTCTCTACCATCTAGGTATCTATCTATCAGCAATTTGGCTTGTCAAGGTCTTAAGACAGGAAAAAGCCAGGTTAGGATTCCTAATTTCTTTACCAGTAGTATTTGCCCACCAGATTCTTATGATGAAGGGAACCAGGCAAGGCCTAATGATTACCCCAAGTGGAACTTACTGCTATATGTATTAAGGTAAATACAATGATCTGTACTTTATCATATGTGAAGCTAGGATACTGATCCAACTGTATAAAGAAATGTTGTATTTCTTGAAATTGAGCTGGCCTTGACTAGAAGAGGAAATTCTGCCAGTCATATAACAATAATAATAATAATAATAGTACTTGCTAAGTGCTTATTAAGTGCCAAGCACTGTTCCAAGCCCTAGGGTAGATACAAGTCAATCAGGTTGGACACAGTCACCGTCCCGCCTGGGGCTCACACGTTTACAGATGAGGTAACTGAAGTCCTGAGAAATTAAGTGACTTTCCCAAGGTCACCCAAACATGTGGGAGAGTCAGGATTAGAAACCAGGACCTTCTGATTCCCTGGCCCACACTCTAACCACTAAGCCACACTGCTTCAACCGCTCCCTGCTAGCACTGATAGAAATAAATGTATCTCGGACATACCCACTCAAACTCAGAGTTGCTGAAGTTTTTCTTCCACAGTGACCATTAAAAAAAAAAAAAACCACTGAACTTCTCTGTGCCTCAGTTTCCTCATCCATAAAATGGAATAAAGAAAATCTGGGCTCCCTCTCTGCTAGAATGGGATTCCCAGATTTACCACTCAAGCCCTGAACTCTCTGAATTCTGTTATCAGAGGAGGATGAGGATTATTTTCTGGTTTTGATTCGTAGTTCAGGATCAGACTGGATCAGACTGCTTCTCCATAGAGTCTTCCAGATGTTCATTTAAAAAGGCAGGTTAAAAAGGAGAAGATGGGAAGACCAGTGCATTTTTCATATGCCAGTGATTACTTAATAATACCTGAATGTTTCATTTCAGCATGAAGAACCTGAGCAAAGAAAAATCACTTCTATCAGTCAGTGGTATTTACTGAGCACTTACTATGGGCAGAACACTGAACTAAGCATTAGGGAGAGTACAACAGCCCATGACAAGTTTACATCATCAAAGGACAAGATGGGAAAGAAAAAAAAATTACTTTTTGGAGTATGATAGATATGGAAGAGGGTTTTTTTGTTTGTGTTTATTTTTTTCCTCAAATCAAGTAAGCATCCACTTTCCATTTCATTCATGGAGTAAAGAGAGCATCTTGGAATCTGGGTCTTTCTGCTGAAATTTGCTAATATCTTCATCACACAAAAAGGTACACCAGTCTGATTGAGAATGAAATAGGAGTTCAACACTTGAGAATGGAATGTTCTCTAGATGCCTTCAACCTCACGCACAAAATTGGATCTAGCCTTAGAGTCAAGAAATACACCTACATCAAATTATCTCCTTACTATCTGGAACAAAAGTGCAAGAGCCCTATTAAATATACCTTGGGCGGGTAAAATTCAATTACACTTACATTACTAAGATTTCTGGATTCATGCCCAACAAATTAGTCAAGGTCTAGACACTGATATTTGGGGGGAGGTCCTTTAGGCCAGATTCTCTTATCTTCGAAACCATCCCGAAAACTCCCCTCCCATGAGAGTTCACCTCCCATTTAAGCTCTGTTGCCTCCGGTCATTTCTATCCAATAACTGCCCTTACCAATCGTTTATTTACCTTCCTTTTATCATGTATAGATACCCTTAATCTTATACATATTCAACTAGCCATTTGAACTTCCACATTTCTGCTCCTAAACCTTGTAGTATTATTTCTTCCTCTAGACTGTAAACTCCTTGTGGGAGGGGAAAGTGTCTACCAGCTCTAGTGTATCGCACTCTCCCAAACACTTGGTACAATGCTCTGCACACGGTAAGCAAATTCAAACCCCGATTAGACTGTAAGCCCATCAATGGGGAGGGATTGTCTCTATCAGTTGCTGAATTGTACATTCCAAGCGTTTAGTACAGTGCTCTGCACATAGTAAGCACTCACTAAATAGTATTGAATAAAGGAAACACTATCGATTCTCCTTCTGCAACTATCTCTGAATGTCTTGTATCGTTCAACCTCTTCCCTGTTAGATTGTAAGCACTTTGAAAGCAGGGACTGGGTTTGTTAGTCCTTTTTTTTTAAATGGTATTTGTTAAGTGCTTACTGTGTCCCAGCACTTAGAGTAGATTCAAGCTAATCAGTTTGGACACAAACCATGTCCTACATGGGGCTCACAGTCTTAATTCCCACATCAGAAGGACCTGGTTTCTAATCCTGGCTCTGCCACTTGTCTGCTGTGTTACTATGGGCAAGTCACAAACTTCTCTGCACCTCGGTTACCTCATCTGTAAAATGGGGATTAAGACTGTGAGTCCCGTGTGGGACAGTGACTGTGTCCAACCCAATTGTCCAGAGTTTAGAAAGTGCCAGGCACATAGTAAGCATTTAATAAATACCAAAATCATCATTATTTTACCGATGGTGACAGGCACAGAGAATTTAAGTGACTTGCCCAAGGTCACGCCGCAGACAAGTGGCAGAGCCGGGATTAGAACCCAGGTCCTTCTGATTCCGAGGCCCGTGCTCTATGCACTAGGCCAAGCTACTTCTCTAACTGTACTCTTATTATAATTTTACCCTCCCAATTGCTTAGTAAAGTGTTCTGATCATACCACCACCATACATGCAGGTGGGACACAATCCCTGTCCTCCTTGGGGCTCACAAGTCTAAGTAAGGGAAAGAAGAGGAATTGAATCCCCATTTTACAGTTGAAGAAACAAACACAGAGAATTTAAGTGACTTGTCCAAATTCACACAGCTAGCAACTGGCAGAGCCGGGTTAGACCCAGGTCCCTCTGAGTCCCGGGCCAGTGTTCTGATTTCTCATCTTGTTAGATTCAAGGCAAGGCCAATATACCATGTTTAACTCCTTCCGTAAACCCCCTATCCCTCCACCTCCCCCATCCCTTGTCCCTAATGGCCTGGCCACCTATTTTATTGAGAAAATTGTACCTATCAGATATGTATGATCTCCCTAAAATCTCCCCTGCTCTTCTCCACTCCCTCCCTCCTCCTGCTGTTTCGTCAACTCTCCCATCCTTCCCAGCAGTATCTCGAGGCGATCTCCTGCCTTCTCTCAAAATCCACCTCCTCCACCTGTGCATCCCATCCCATTCCTTCACACCTTATCAAAAACACTTGACCCCTCCCTTCTTCCCTCCCTGACCGCCATCTTCAACTGTTCTCTCTCTCCAATGGCTTCTTTGTCATTGCTTCCAAACACACTCATGTCTCCCCTAAAAAGAACCCCTCCCTTGACCCCATGGCTCCCTCCAGTTATTGTCCCCTCTCCCTCCTACCATTCCTCTCCAAACTCCTTGTGCGACTTGCCTACACCCGCTGTCTCAAGCTCCTCTCCTCCAATTCTCTCCTTGGCTCCCTGCAATCTGGCTTCCACCCCTTCATTTATTCATTCATTCATATTTATTGAGCACTTACTCTGTGCAAAACAAATCTTGCCAAACAGACTCTATTCCATTTTAATCTGCCTGTACCATCTTAATCTGCCTGTACCTCTCAGCTGCCTTTGACACTGTCGACCACCCCCTCTCCTGAAAACATCATCCAATCTTGGCTTCACTGACATTGTCCTCTCCTGGTCCTCCTCTCTGGACACTCACTCACAGTCTCTTTCCCAGGCTTTTCCTCTGCCTCCCTCCCCCTAACAAGGCTCATTTCTGGGTCCCCTTCCATTTTCCATCAACATCCACTCCCTTGGAGAACTCATTCACTCCCGTGGCTTCGACTACCACGTCTATGCAGATGATACCCAAATCTACTTCTCCAGCCCTAATCTCTCTCCGTCTCTGCAGTCTAGCATTTCCTCCTGCCTTCAACGCAGCTCTACTATGTCCTCTCAACACTTAAAACCGGCATGTCCGAAACAGAACTCCTCATCTTTCCACCCAAACCCTGTCCTCCCCTTCACTTTCCCATCACTGTAGACCATCCTTCCCATCTCACAAGCCCATAACCTTGGAGTTATCCTCAACTCATCTCTTCATTCAACCCGCATATTCAATCAGTCACTAAATCTTTTCGGTTCAACCTTCACAAAACTGATAAAATCCTTCCTTTCCATGCTACTGTATAATCTAAGCACTTACCCTATCCCACCTTAATTACTACATCAGCCTCCTTGCTGACCTCCCTGCCACCTGTCTCTCCCTCCTCCAGTCACTCTTCACTTCTCTGTCCAGATTGCTTTTCTACAAAAATATTCAGGCCACGTTTCCTCACTCCTCAAGAACCTCCAGTGGTTGCCCAAACAGAAACTCTTTACAAATTGGCTTTACAGTCCTCAATCACATTGCCCCTTCCTACCTCAACTTGCTGCTCCCCTACTACAACCCAACCCACACACTTCTCTCCTCTAATGTCAACCTTCTCGCTACGCCTAGATCCCGTCTATCTCACTGCCGACCTCTCGCCCACATCCTGCCTCTGGCCTGGAACAGACAATTACTCTCCTCATCTTCAAAGCTTTATTGAAGACACATCTCCTCCAAAGGCCTTTCCTGACTAAGCCCTCATTTCCTTTCCTCCCACTCCCTTCTGCATCTGTCTGACTTGCTCCCTTTATTCACCCTTCCAGCCCCACAGCACTTATGCACACTTCCATAATTTATTCATTTATATTAATATCTGTCTCCCCATCTAGACTGTAAGTTCATCGTGGGCAGGGAACGTGTCTGTAATATCATGTTGAACTCTGCCAAGCACTAAGTACAGTGCTCTGCACACAGTAAGCACTCAATAAAAATGATTGATTGACTGATCTGTAATGCTCCTGATCATTTAAGATTAAAACTGGTACTCATACATAAAACTATGGGCATGTCTTTCAATTTAAAATATACATTATAAATAATTTATATCAATATCTGCCTTCCCCTCTACACTGTAAACTCATCATGGGCAGGAAATAGGTCTGCTAATTCTATCGAATTGTACTCTCCCCAGCACTTAGTACAGTGTTTCTCACATAGTAAGCACTCAATAAATACCCTAAACTCATTCATTCAATTGTATTTGAGAATTTACTGTGTGCAGAGCACAGTACTAAGCGCTTGAAAAGTACAATTCAGCAACAAAGAAAGACAATCCCTGCCCATAATAGGCTCACAGCCTCATTTACTTTTAAAACTTCCCTTGTAACATTTAATTAGTTCTCACATCATCCATCATAATCATAATTATCAGGGCATTTGTTAAGCACTTACCATGTACCGTGCCGTGGTGCAGCAAAGCACTGTACCAAGCTCTGGGTAGATACAAGGTAATTAGGTCTGACCCAGCCTGTGTCCCATATAAAAATAACAATTTCTATGGTATGTGTTAAGTACTTACTATGTGCCAGGCTCTGTATTAAGCACTGGGGTGGATATGAGCAAATTGGGTTGGATACAGTCCCTGTCCCATGTGGGCCTCAATCTCAATCCCATTTTACAGATGAGGTAACTGTAGCACAGAGAAGTGAAATGACTTCCCCAGGGTCACACACCAAACAAGTGGCGGAGCTGGGATTAGAACCCATGACCTTCTGACTCCCAGGCCCAGGCTCTATCCACTATGCCAAGCCATTTCCTCTATATGGGACTCACAGACAACGTAGGAGGGAGAACAGGTACTCATTCTCATTTCCTCATTTCACTGTTCTAGCATCATCTCAGGCCTACAACCTCCTTCCCTCCAGCCATCTCAAATCCAGAATTTAAACAACGCTAACGACTGCAGAAATAAAAAATATCAGGACCCCAGGGTGTCAGGCAGGCCTGTGTTTTTGGAACCATCCCTTCTCTCCTCCCTCTTATCAGCTAAACCCCTGAGGTCGGAACTTGATCTGTTTTCACTGACCGGAGAACTCGTTCAAGGCATCTTTCTTGACCCAGTGAGGTTTACATAGTTTTGTTGAGGTGCGTTGCCTGCTTATGAAGAGAAGTTTTTAGATTATTCATCTTCATTTTCACTTTGTTGTCAGACCACCAGATCGGAACTGGCTGGTGTGATCAATTAAATTGCCTCCTCCCGCTCCCGTTTCTAAGCTACTGAGCCCTCAAGGATGAGACCGCTCCATTCCCCAGGACATAGATGGCTTCCTGCAGTCCAAGTTGAGTACCGGATGCTTCATGGCTTCCTTGCCTCCAACTGCTGATCGCCCTAGGGACCGAGTCCTCATTCATAAAGGGAGTAAAGACGGGATAAGAAATCAATCACTGATATTTATCGAGCAAGAACTGTGTGCAGAGCGTGGTAATTATGTAACTTGTCCATTCCAAGCCCTTAGTACAGTGCTCTGCACATAGTAAGCGCTCAATAAACACTATTGAATGAATAATACATTCTGAGAACATCCTTTTAACATCGAGATCTACCTACTCTATTGTATTGTACCTTCCCAAGGGTTTAGTACAGTACTCTAACATAGTAAACTCACCAAGTACCAGTGATTGACTAATCCAATACAGTGGTTGGCATCTCTGCCCACAAGAAGCTTATCATCTCTTAGACTGTGACTCTTCACTTAGACTTTGAACCCTAGGTACGGCAGGGACTCTGTTGAACCTGATTATGTTGTGCCTATCTCAGTGCTCCACTTCAGCTCTTGGCACATAGCAAACACTTAAATACCATCACTGTCATTATTCTCTCCAAAGAGTCTACATTAGATATCTCCCCTGCTTCTCTTGGGTCCCACCCTCCCGTTTCCATCCTCCCAAGCCATCTCTCCAAATGAGTTTTCCCACCTCCTCTCAAAAATCCAGCTCCTTCATCTGCTCTCCCACCCCATCCCTTCTCACCAAATCCGAACACTCTCTAGGAAAAAAAAACACATGGAGAAGCAGTGTGGCTAAATGGATAGAGCCCAGGCCCTGGGAGTCAGAAGGACCTAGGTTCTAGCTTTGCCACATATCTCTTGTGTGAGCTCAGGCAAGTCACTTCACTTATCTGGGCCTCAGTTACCTCATCTGTAAAATGGGGATTAAGACTGTGAGCACCATGTGGGACAGGGACTGTGTCCAATCTAATTAACTTGTATCAACCCCACTCCTAGAATAGTGCCTGGCACATAAATGCTTAACAACTACTATAATTATTTCTACTTATTCTTAGAGCCCTGTGAGGGACTCTATCTTGTATCCACACCAGTGCTTAGTACAGTGTTGACACGTAGTATTATTTGTTAAATGCTATCATTATTACGATTATTATTATTAGGACCTGGATTCTTACCCTGGATCTGCCACCTGTTTTCTGCGTGATCTTTGGCGAGTCACAACTTCTCTGTGCCTCAGTTTCCTCATCTGTAAAATGGGGATTAAATCTTACTCCCTCATTTAGGCAGAGCTACAAGTGGGACATGGACTGTGTCTGTCTACCTTGTATCTACCCCAGGGCTTAGCACAGGGATGGGCACACAGTTAAATGCTTCACAAATAACATTTAAAAGAAAACAAAACACGTGGTTCCCCCCCTTTAGCACAATCTTCAACTGCTAAGTGCCAAGCTTTTTGAAAATATTAAGAGAAAAAGGTTTTCTAGTCATCAAGCTCTCATAGGTTAAATGGACATGAGTCAAGTTCATTTTAAACCAGAAAGCCAGTATCAGAGAGACAAAGACAGTACCGAATTAGAAGTGTGCATTTGCTAGCTTTGACTCAGTTCTGACAAGGACGATGCGTTTAATATGAAATGGCCAGGGGAAAGGTCTTGAACAAAAAAAGGTTGTTAATTCAACAGTGTCATCCATAGTAGAGAGGAAGGTCTGCACAGCCTTTTTTTGGATTAACATTTATTTCCCAGACTCATTCCCAAGCCAGGAAACAATCTTATCATAAAAATGAAAACTGAGACGTTATAGAAGCCATCCCTCTCTTCTCTTGGTTGGCTGAGAAGCTTGGAAATTATTTCTGACCAAGAATCTTCTGGGAAATAAGGGCACACAGAGAGAGGCAAGACAGAGAGAGACTCTGTGTGTGTGTGCGTGTGTGTGCGCGTGTGCGTTGGAGAGGGTGGAAGGGATGTCAGGCAAACTCCCATCCTTGTGATTCCACTTTTGTCTTTGATGATCGAGGTAGATTTTCAGAACATGGTGCGAAACCTAATGATGATGACAAAGATGATGATAATGGTATTTGTTAAACACTATGTGCTAAACACTGTACTAAGCACTGAGGCAGATACTAGATAATCAGGTTGGACACAGTCCCTATCCCAGGTGTGGCTCACAGTCTAAGAGGGAGACACTCCTCTCATTTAAATTAACTAAATACTAAGTAGCAACAAAATGACTTGATGGTACTTGTTAAACACTTTCTTCCAGCTAAGCACTGTATAGAGAGCTTAAAGATAAAACAAATCAGTGGTATGTATTGAATGCTTATTATGTTCAGAGCACTGTACTAAACACTTGGGAGAGTACAACAGAATTAAATTGACACGTTCCCGGCCCGTAACAAGCTTAGAGCCTAGAGGGGGAGACATATTAAAACATGGATATGTACATTAAGTGCTGTCATTTGGGACTCATTCATTCAAACTTATTTATTGAGTGCTTACTGTGGGCAGAGCACTGAACTAAGTGCTTGGGAAGTACAATTCAGCAACAAATGGAGACAATCCCTGCCCACAATAGGCTCACAGTCAAGAAGGGGGGAGACAGACATCAAAACAAGTAAACAGGCACCAGTAGAATCATTATAGATAAATCTATAAATATATACACATTAATAAAAATAGAATGATAATTATATGTACATATATACACAAGTGCTGTGGGGCAGGGAAGGGGGTAGAGCAAAGGGAGCGAGTCGGGGCGATGGGGAGGGGAGGGGGAGCAGAGGGAAAGGGGAGCTCAGTCTGGGAAGGCCTCCTGGAGGAAGTGAGCTCTCAGTAGGGCTGGGGGAGAAGTAAGATTGGCAGATTTGAGGGAGGGCATTGCAGAATAGCAGTGGGAGGTGATCCGGGGGGACAGAAGAGAATGAGGCACAGTGAGAAGGATAGCAGCACCAGAGGAGTGGAGTGTGTGGGCTGGGATGGAGAAGGAGAGAAAAAAAGATTATAGTAATGATGGTACTTGTTAAGTGCTATGTGCTGAGCACTCTTCTAAGCACTGGGGGAGATACAGGGTAATCAGGTGGTCCCACGTGGGGCTCACAGTCTTAATCCTCATTTTCCAGATGAGGTAACTGAGGAACAGATAAGTCAAATGACTGGCCCGAGGTCACCCAGCTGATCAGTGGCCGAGTCGGGATTAGAACCCACCACCTCTGACTCCCAAGCCTGGGCTCTTTCCACTGAGCCATGCTGCTTCTCAAGTTGTGAAGGGAGGTGAGGTAAGAAGGGGCAAGGTGATGGAGAACTCTGAAGCTAGTAGTCAAACTCACTATTTACATCATCTATTTAGACTGTGAGCCCGTCATTGGGCAGGGATTGTCTCTAACTGTTGCCCAATGGTGCGTTCCAAGTGCTTAGTCCAGTGCTCTGCACATAGTAAGCGCTCAATAACTACTATTGAATGAATGAATAAAGCATCTATTGCCTATCTACTTGTTTTGTTGTCTGTCTTCCCCTTCTAGACTGTGAGCCCGTTGTTGGGCAGGGATTGTCTCTATCTGTTGCCGAACTGTACTTTCCAAGCATTTAATACAGTGCTCTGCACGCAGTAAGCGCTCAATAAATACGACTGAATGAATCTATGAACAAAAAATTATAAGACTGGATAATAATAATAATGTTGGTATTTGTTAAGCGCTTACTATGTGCAGAGCACTGTTCTAAGCGCTGGGGTAAACACAGGGGAATCAGGTTGTCCCACGTGGGGCTCACAGTCTTAATCCCCATTTTACAGATGAGGGAACTGAGGCACAGAGAAGTTAAGTGACTTGCCCACAGTCACACAGCTGACAAGTGGCAGAGCTGGGATTCGAACTCATGAGCCCTGACTCCAGAGCCCGTGCTCTTTCCACTGCGCCATGCTGCTTCTCACGCCCCATATAAGGCAAGGGTCTTGGGACTCCCACTTCCAAAGTCTTTCCAACTGGTCACACTGTGCTATTTTATAGATGTGCTAAGCGCTTAACAAATACCAACATTATATTTTAACTTCTGACTCCACATCTTTGATTACCTTTCACTAAACTCGTTGAAATCGGGTTTAATGCAGATTTGAGAAAATAAAAAGGATTAGAATTCATAGTAGATGCACGCTGGGCTGAACAGAGAAGTCGTGTGGCCTCGTGGATAGAGCACGGGCCTGGGAGTCAGGAGGACCTGGGTTCTAACCGCAGCTCAGTCATTTGTCTCCTGTGGGACCTTGGGCAAGTCGCTTAACTTTTCGGTGCCTCGGTTGAAGCAGCATAGCGTAGCGGTCAGAGCCCGGGACCGGCAATCCGAAGGCCATGAGTTCCGATCCCACCTCTGCCACGGGTCTGCTGTGTGACCTTGGGTAAGTCACTTCACTTCTCCATGCCTCAGTTACCTCATCTGTAAAACGGGAACTGAAACTGTGAGCCCCACATGGGACAGGGATTGTGTCCAACCCGACTGGTTTGTATCCACCCCAGATGTTAGTACAGTGCCTGGCACACAGTAAGTGCTTAAATACCACAATTATCATCATTACCACCTCATCTATAAAATGGGGTTAAGATTGTGAGCCTCTGTGGGATAGGGACTGTGTCTAACTTGATTACCTTGTACCTACCGCAGAGCTTAATACAGTGCCTGGAACAGGGTAAATGCTCAACACATCATAAAAAAAAAAAAAGATTCAGACTTTCATCATCTAGGCATTTGGCAAATGGTTGCTGAGAAAATAGACAATTTATTAAATTAAGAAAAACGAAACCATCATCCTCCGAGTTAGCTGATAAAAACAGAAAAGCAACTTGAAGGACATTCAAAATTAAAAAATATTTTTAACAGAGTGACTTGGAAAAATAGAGCAACTACTGGAAATAACAGACACTAATCTTAGCAGAATGGTACCATCTATGAATAAAAAAACAAATGGGAAAACACATTACCTTGGTAACTCAGAGTAGAATTAGAAATTAGAACTAAAACGAATATCAAACACAATAGCGGGAGGCATTTATTCAGAGGAAACCCTCAAAAATTGTATCTCTGAATGTTCTACCTCATGTCAAATTATAATGTTGTCAAACAATTTTAAACAAACAAGTTTAACTATCAAAACTAAGTATGCAAGATATGATTGAATTAGGTAATCTCCATTGGAAGATATTTTATGCATCAACTGAATATTGTAAAATTGGATTTTTTTAAATTCTGCCCAATCCTTTCTGCCATGTAACATTTAATAGAAGTTTTTCATTATCATTTTTATTATTACTATTGTGAGCCATATTTCCCTACATGAAAATGCATTTTAAGCATAAAACTTTTAGGCTTAGGTTTGAGGGTTTAGGCTACGTCCTTTGAATCGGCCCTCCCCTTTTAATTGTTTGCTAGGATACTGGGTTTGAATCCTGGCTCCAATGCTTGTTTGCTATGTGACCTTTGGCAAACCAGTAACTTCTCTGTACCTCAGTTACCTCATCTGTAAAATGGGGATTAAGACTGTGAGCCCCATATGGGACAACCTGATTACCTTTTATCACCCTACCACCCCCAGTGTTCAGAGCAGTGCTTGGCACATAGTAAGCACTTAAATACCATAATTATTATCATTACCCCAGCTCTTAGAACAGTGCTTGGCACATAAATAATGATGGTATTTGCTAAGTGTTTACTACGTGCAAAGCACCGGTGCTTAACAAATACCATCATTATCAGTTACGGTGCTTGGATTCAAAATAATTGGATTGGACAAAGTCCCTGTCCCTGGTCGAGAGCATCATACAATCAATCATTGGTATTTATCGAGTGCTTACTGTGTCCAGACCACTGTACTAAACACTTCAGAAAGCACAATAGATTTAGTAGACGTGATCCCTGCCCTCAAGAAGCTTACAAAAGCAGGAGTTGGGAAAATGATAAACAGCTTCCCTGTCACAAACTGAAACAACCCTGGAAGACCACTAACTTCTCTTCCTTCGACCTTGGGGTTTGGAGTATTTTTCCATTACTTCTTCAATCCTTAACCCTGCCCTTATAGTTATGACCCAAACCGGAATGGCATACCTTACTCAGATCTCAACATGAGCTCATAAAAGATCATTAAAGCTTGTAAATAACAAGCACACCGGACCTTGGTTATCAGGCAGTGACTCATGAAGTATTTTTTAAGAACGGCATGGTTGTATTTGCGAAGACCTAAGTCAGGCACTGGGTCAGAACAAGTTATTCAGATTGGACAGAGTACCTGTTCTACCTAGGGCTCACAGTCTAAGTAGGAGGGAATAAGATTGAATCCCCATTTTACAGGTGAGGCACAGAGAAGTGAAGCAACTTGCTTAAATTCATGCAGCAAGTAAATGGTAGAGTCAGGATTAGCACCCAGATCCTCAGACTCCAAGGCTCATGTTCCTTCCACTAGGCCATGCTGCTTGTCAAGAAGCTCAAGTGGTTGCCCATCCACCACCACATCAAAAAGAAACTGGCCATTGATTTTAAAGTATTTGATCACCTTGCCCCCTCCTATCTTACCTGTACTAAACATTGGTTGGGTTTATGACAGTGGGATTGGACACAGTCCCTACCCCACATGAGACTTACAGTGGGAGGGAGAACAAGTAACAAATCTCCATTTCATAGATGGAGAAACTGAGGCATAGCAAAGTGACCTATCCAAGGTTATACAGCAGACAAGCGGTGGACCTGGAATTAGAACCCAGGTCCTCTGATTCCCAGGGCCAGACTCTCCCCACTAGGCCACAGTGCTTCCTATTTTATCATATCCTAAGATCCCCATTCTACTTTCAAGAAGTCATGTCAGTTGGGCAAAACTCAGCATTTCAGTCAGTCATTTGTATTTATTGAGAGATTCCTGTGTGCAGAGCACTGTACTGAGTACTTGGTAGAGTACAACAATGTAACAGACACATTCCCTGCCCACAACAAGCTTACATTCTAGAAGAGGAATATTAATATTCATTCATTCAATAGTATTTATTGAGCGCTTACTATGTGCAGAGCACTGTACTAAGTGCTTGGAATGTACAAGTCGGCAACAGATAGAGACAGTCCCTGCCCATTGATGGACTTGCAGTCTAACTGGGGGAGACAGGCAGACAAGAACGATGGCAATAAATAGAGGCGAGGGGAAGAACATCTCATAAAAACAGTGGCAACTAAATAGAATCAGGGTGATGTACATCTCATTAAACAAAATAAATAGGGTGATAAATATACAGTCGAGCGGACGAGTACGGTGCTGAGGGGGTGCGACGGGGGAGGGGGAGGAGGAGAGGGAAAGGGGGGAGAAGAGGGTTTAGCTGTGGAGAGGTGAAGGGGGGGAAGAGGGAGCAGAGAAAAAGGGGGGGCTCATTCTGGGAAGGCCTCTTGGAGGAGGTGAGTTTTAAGTAGGGATTTGAAGAGGGGAAGAGATTTAGATTATCTGAGGTGAGGAGGGAGGGCATTCCGGGACCGCGGGAGCACGTGGCCCAGGGGTCGACGGCGGGATAGGCGAGACCGAGGGACGGTGAGGAGGTGGGCGGCGGAGGAGCGGAGCGTGCGGGGTGGGCGGTGGAAAGAGGGAAGGGAGGAGAGGTAGGAAGGGGCGAGGTGATGGAGACCTTACAGACACAGATACGTATGTTACAGATTAGTACATTCGTGCTGTGCAAAACAAGCTCCTCAGCTTCCCACCCAACCCTGTCCCTCCCCATTACTGTAGACACCACCACCATCCTCCCTGTTTCACAAGCCTATAACCTTGACTTCATTCTCGACTCATCTCTCTCATTCCACCACCATATTCAATCTGTCGCCAAATCCTGTCGATTCTATCTTAACGACATAATAGTGTTAATGCTACAATTGTTAACGATAAAACCTAGCTCCTTGGATTCTATACAGAGCGCTCTCGGAGTTCAATGGGCAGAACAAAGAAGTCAGGTTACAGACTTCGAGAACACGAAGGAAAAGGTAGTCAGCAAGGAAAACTAGTGGAAAGAGGATGGGCCTAGGAGTCAGAGGACCTGGGTTCTATTCCTAGCTCCATCACCTCTCTGCTGTGGGACCTTGGGTAACTCACTGTTTGGGGTGCGGAGGCAGAGAAGTAGCCCATGAAAGAAACTAAGAATGAGCAGGCAGAGAGATAGGAGAACAAGGAGAGGACGGTGTCATTGAAGCTGAGGTTTCATAATGCTTCCAGTAGAAGGGAGCAGATGACAGTGTTGAAGACAGCTAAGAGGTTGGGGAGGATTAGAATGGAGACGTGACTGTCGGATTTAGCAAGGAGGAGACCATTTGTGATCTTTGAGAAAGTGGTTTCTGTGGCATGAAGGGAATTGAAGCCAGATTGGAGGGGGTCAAGGAGAGAATCTTGAGGCAGCAGGTGTAAACAACTCTCTCAAAGACTTTGGAGAGGAGTTAGAAACAGCGTGGCCCAGTGGAAAGAGCACAGGCCTGGAATTAAGAGGTCCTGGGTTCTAATCCTGACTCTGCTGCATGCGTGTGTGACCTTGGGCAGCCCATTTAATTTCTCAATGCCTCAGTTACTTCATCTGTAACACGTGCATGAAAAACTGTGAGCCCTCTATGGGACAGGGACTGTGTCCAACCTGATGACTTTATATCTACCCCAGGGCTTAGAACTGTGCTTGGTACTTAGTAAGTGCTTAACAGTACCATAAATATTATTATGATGAAGCATAGGAGGGAGATGGGACTGGAGTTATTGCAATACTACAAGTCAGAGCTACTGCATCTGTACAAAGACATGAATATAATTTGAACTGTAGCACAATCACTATTGGGATTCACTTGACTGAAACATGGAAGAATGAAAAAGACTGCATGGCTCAGTAAGGGGACCACTAGTTTTGGGCTAACTTGGATATTTTTGTAGCGGAGTAAGTTTCTCTCTCTTCATAAAAGAGGGAAAACCAGTTGGGTGGCTATAATTCCATGCCGAAATCTTTAATCTCTTCTAGGCTTTTGAAGCAGCTCCTAAACTCAGCTCTCTCTAGTGATCCCACTGGATCACTGAAATGAACACTACTTCACATCCAGAGAGCCCTTAAACTCCCTTCTTTCTCTCTCTCCATTTTTTTTTCCTATATAAAATGGCGAGAATGAGTCTGACTTCTTCCTCCCCTTCCAAGCAGGACTAATTAAAATAACTGTAAAGCACTTGAGAGTAAAAGATATTATTTAGGTGCTTAATATAACAAACTGCCAAGGGATGATGTGAAATAGAATATATCCCAGTCTAATGAAGACTTCGGTATACTGTTTTAGGAAAAGATTCATGAATAATAAAATCAATGCTGACGCAATGTGGGATTTGAATTCCATTTTTATTTAATTACCTTTGATTAGCCCAAAAATGCACTCGTTTAGCTCTTTTGGCACATGTAGTGGGAAATTATAACCTCTCAAGGGTTCCTTCAAGCCCAAAATGGCTATCATTTCCCATCAAGGCAGTGGAAAAGTTTCCCCTTTTCAAAATGTTTTTGTTATGTAGTCTGGGGATATATGTTTTTTATTTCATCTACCTATTCTTCATCTCCAGGAATGTATCAGCTAGACACTTACCGAGCGCTTGCTTTATGCAGAGCACTGTACTAAGCACTTGGAAGAGTGCAACATAACAGAAGTGGTAGACATGTTCCCTGCCCACAAGGAGTTTCAGTCTAGAGAGGGAAACGGACATTAAAATCAATTACGGATGGGTACATAAGTGCTGTGGGGCTGAGGGTGAGGTGAATAAAGTGTGAAAATCCAAATACAAGGGTGGTTCAAAGGGAGAAGGAGTAGGGGAAATGAGGGCTTAGTTGGGGAAGGTCTCTTAGAGAAGATGGGAAGGATTTGAAGGCAGGGAGGGTGGTGGCCTATCGTATGTGAAGGGCGAAGGAGTTACAGGCCAGAGGCACCATGTGGGCTAGGGTAGGTTGTCATTAGAGTGGAGTGAGCATGTTGGGTTGTAATAGAAAATCAGCAAGGTAAGATAGGAGGGATTAAGGTGATTGAGTTAATCAATCAACTGCCTTTATTGAGCACTTAATAAATGTTTGGGAGAGTACACTGCAACAGAGTGGGTAGTCACATTCTCTGCCTACAACGAGCTTACAGTCTAGAAGGGAAGAAAGCTCGAGGCTGAGAGCTTTAAAGCCAATGGAAAGGAGTTTCTATTTAACGCGGATGTGGATTGGCAACCGCTGAAGGAGCTTCAGGAATGAACTTTTAAAAAAATGTATATTTCATATATATATATATATATATATATATATATATATATAAGAAAAATGATCAGGGCAGGAAAATGAAGTATGGACTGGAGTGGGGAGACACAGGAGACAAGAACGTCAGCAAGGAGGCTGATGAAGTAATCAAGGTGGGATAGGATAAACACTTGGATCAGCATAGTAGTAGTTTGAATGGAGAGGAAAGGGTGGATTTTAGCAAGGTAATGAAGGTTCAATTGACTGGATTTGGTGACAGACTGAACGTGTTGGTGGAATGAGAGAGATGAATTGAGAATCATGCCAAATTACAGGGTTGGGAATTAAGGAGGATGGTGGAGCTCTTTACACTGATGGGTAAGTCATGGGAAAGGCTCAGGACTTGGGAGGGAAGATAAGGAGTTCTGTTTTGGACACACTAAGTTTTTAAAGGTGTCAGTGGAACATCCAAGTAGAGATGTCCTGAAGGTAGAGGGAAATAGGAGATTGCAGAGGAAGAGAAATCAGGGCTAGAGATGCAGCTTTGGAAATCCCTTGATTCTATTTATTTGCTATTGTTTTAATGAGATGTTCATCCCCTTGATCCTATTTATTGCTATTGTTCTTGTCTGTCTCCCCCTATTAGACTGTAAGCCCATCAAAGGGCAGGGACTGTCTCTATCTGTTACCAATTTGTACATTCCAAGTGCTTAGTACAGTGCTCTGCACATAGTAATTGCTCAATAAATACTATTGAATGAATGAATGAAATCATCTGCAGAGAGAAGGTAGTTGAAGCCTTGGGAGTGAATGAGTTCTCCAAGGGAGTGGGTGTAAATGGAGAATGTAAATGGTGACCTCCAAGGTCACCAAGTATGAGCTCAGGTATAGAAGAATAACTTTGATAGCTGAAACTAAAAAGTAGAGAATTGGATTATAATACTATTGCACAGAATTCACTGAAATGCAGGATTTTCAAAGTTCTGTCCAATTACCCGGATCTACATCTCGTTCGCAATATATAATGAGCTATGAACTCCTCTAAATCTTTTCATCTTGTCGGTGCTCATGGTCTTTCTACTTATAACAAGAAATAATCCACCCAATTGAACCTGGGTAACCACCGAAGAGGTCATCCATCCAATCGGAGAAAGGTTTGACCAACGCTATTAACCATTTTGTAAGCACTTCAATTCAAATCACAGTCATCTGTACTACGATCGATTATAATAATAATATAGTATTTGTTAAGCACTCGCTATGTGCCAAGCACTGTTCTAAGTGCTGGGGTAGATACAAGGTAATCAGGTGGTCCTACATGGGGCTCCACAGTCTTAATCCCCATTTTACTGATGAAGTAATTGAGGCACAGATAAGTTAAGTGACTTGCCCAAGTGGCAGAGCCGGGATTAGAACCCACCACATCTGACTCCCAAGCCTGTGCTCTTGTCACTAGGCAATGCAACTTCCTTTCATAGCTTCCTCACAGAGGATGGTGTCTCTTCACCATGTCCCTTCACTGATCCCTTCACATACCCAGTCAGAGCAGGATTGATTTAAGTATCCAGTGACTATTTTGTATTTACCCCAGAATTTACCATAACAATATGCATTTAATATCATGAGTCAATCACTCAATCATATTTACCGAGCACTTACCATGTGCAAAGCACTTTATTAACCTCAGGTGAGAATACAGTGGGCAGGGAATGTGTCTATTCATTCTAGTATTGAACTCTCCCAAATACTTAGTACAGTGCTCTGCACACAGTAAGCACTCAAATGTGATTGACCGAATGAATAAATATAACAATAAACAGACATTCCCTGCCCACAAGGAGCTTAGAGTCTATTACCTACTCTCCTAGGTAGTTAGCAGAGATGGTGATAATCACAACAAAGGCAAATGATTTAGCGGAAGTGGTGGTAGAGTGGGATTTCAGATGTGTTGTGGATCAAGCGAGACAAGAAGCTGATTTTTTGTTGTTGTTGTTACAAACACTGCAAACTCAAATTGATTTGAATACATTTTTAAAGAGCCTTCAAATTAAACAGATATAAAGGATGAAGCCAGAGATAAAATATTTTGGGAAGACACTGTTTTGATAGAGAATTGGCAATAAAGATGCTGGACCGCTTTGTTTAGACTTTAAAGTGAATGAAGGAATGTGAGTCCTGAAATGCAAAGAGTTCTATCATTTAGCACAAACAGCTGAGAGCAACCAATGGTGTAGCCAAACCCATTATATATTTTAAACATGTTCATAAGTGATTTTAACCTTTCACTTCCCACTGAGTTTTTATCAACTTTTAAATACGGCAGGAGAAACCATGTTCTCATCGTGACCATTAAAGAAATTCAGCTCTAATGAATCAGGCCATTATCAAGTCATGGTCTATAAATTTAAATTAATTACATTAATATAGAGAATGCCACATTTCCATCACTTTTATGTAGCCAAGCAGCATCCCTCTTTTCAAAAATAGCACACTGAAACCAGAATATCAATCAATAGTATTTACTGAGTGTTTACTGGATGCAGAGCACTGTACTAAGCACTGGGGTATATCCAAGCTAATCAGCTTGTTCATGTTCCTCAAGGGGCTCATAGTCTTAATCTCCATTTCATAGATGGGGGAACTGAGGCACAGAGAAGTTAAGTGACTTGTCCAAGTACACATAGCAGACAAGTGGCAGAACTGGGATTAGAACCCAGGTCCTCCAACTTCCAGGCCCATGATCTATTAATTATGCCACACTGCTTCTCTACATTCCAAACATTTAGTACAGTGCTCTGCACATAGTAAGCGCTCAATACTATTGAATGAATGAACTAAATTCCCCTAATTTGCAGTTGATTTCTATCCAGATCTAACTCTAGAACATTAACTCTGAGAAGAATGCTTGCATTGGATCAACTTTATGTGAACAGTAATCAGTCCCAAATAAAAGGCATAAAGGAAGTTCGAGGCCCCCCACCAAATGCAAAAGGAATCCACCATAATTTATGCTTAAATCTTCTGTCCTAGATTTGAAAGCCTAGCATAACCATAAACAATTTAAAATCAGTAGTATAAGTGCTGCAAAATGTATTTATCTTTTCTCATTTAAAAACACATATCATGGGCATGACAGTTTGTTTCATTTTATAGAATATGAAATTAACTCTTGGAAATTCACCCTAGGAACCCCATCCAATTTTCTCATCATGCCCCATTAGCTTCCATACCCAAATTGGTTTTAGGCAGTTTTAGCCTCCCCTCCAATCTGGTTTCCACCCCCTTCACCCCATAGAAACTGCCCTCTCAAAGGTCACTAATGATCTCTTTCTTGCTAAATCCAACCTCTCAAGGAATGTTCGTCCTGAAATGCAAAGAGTTCTATCATCTAGCACAAACAGCTGAGAGCAACCAATGGTGATACTGTGATACTGAAACATTATTATTCTTTAATAACAACATGATTTAACCTTGGCTTCACTAACACTGTCCTCTCCTGGTTCTCTGCCTATCATTCTGGCCACTGATTCCCAGTCTCTTTCAGAGATTCCTCCTCTGCCTCCCGCCCCCGACTGTCAGGGGGTGGTGGGCGTTCCCTCAAGATTGAGTTCTAATTCTCTATCTACCTGCACTCCCTTGGAGAATTCATTCACTCCCATGGCTTCAACTACCACCTCTATGCGGATGACACCCAAATCTCCAGCTCTAATGTCTCTCCCTCTCTCCAGTCTCAAATTTACACCTACCTTCAAGACATCTTTACCTGGTTGTCCCACTGACACCTCAAACTTAACATGTCCAGAACAGAACTCCTTATCTTTCCACCCAAATCCTCTCCTCCCTCAATATTCCCAAAGCCATAGACAACACCACTCTCTCATTAAACACTCATATTCAATCTCTCACAAAATCTTATCAGTTCAATCTTCACAACATCGCTAAAATCCACTTCTTCCTCTCCGAACTGCTAGCAGGCTAATCCAAGCTCTTATCCTATCCATCCTCGATCTAACTATCAGCCTCGATGCCGACCTCTCTTCCTCCTGTCTCTTCCCACTCCAGCCTCTACTTCACTCTCCTGCTGGGATCATTTTTCTACAGAAATGTTCAATCCACATTTCCCCATTCCTCAAGAACCTCCGGTGTTTGCCAATCCACCTCCACATCAAACGGAAATTCAGCTTTAAAGCACTCAGTGACCTTGGCCCCTCTTATCTTGCCTTCCTGCTCTCCTCCTCCAACCCAGCTCCCACACTTTGCTCCTCCAAAACCAACCTCTTCACTGTATCTCAATCTCATCCATCTCACCACCATCCTCTCACCCACATCCTGCCTCTGGCCTGGAATGCCCTCCCTCTTCATATCTGACAGTTACTCTTTCCATCTTCAAAGCCTTTTTTTAAGGCCCATCTCCTCCAACAGGCTTTCCCTGACTAACTCCTCATTTCCTCTTCTCCCACTCCCTTCTGCATCGCCCTTGCACTTTGACTTGCTTCCTCTAATCATGATTCCCTCAGCCGCACAGCACTTATGTACATATCCGTAATGTATATATATATATATATATATATATATATATATATATATATATATATATTAACGTCTGTCTCCCCCTCTAGACTGTAAGCTCAGTGTGGGCAGGGAACGTGTCTACCTACTCTTATTTTGTTATATTGTACTCTCCCAAGCACTTAGTACAGTGCTCTGCACAAGTACATTCCAAGCGCTTAGTACAGTGCTCTGCACATAGTAAGCACTCAATAAATACTATTGAATGAATGAATAGTAAGCACTCAGTGATTAATTTAACTTGCAGCTGCCAGGATTAATGAAGAACATGAGTAAGAAGATTTTGAAAACAAGATTGATTAAACAAAAATGAACAGTGTTTGTTGTTCCACTAGTGTAGGATGTTTCTCTGATAGCATCAGGGGTAAAATCACTTGGTTCCTCCATCTTTCTGCATGTCAGTCGGGTGGGAAACTGTCTCAGTTCTGGCCACAGTAACAACCACAGTGAGAATTATTGGCAGAAATAGCTACGGGAGGATAATAATAACTGTAACATTTTTTAAGCACTTATTATATGTCAAGGACTGTTTTATGTGCTGGGGTAGATTCAAGATAATCATGTGCGTGAGCCAAATGGGGCTCACACTCAAAGAAGGAGAACAAACAGGGATTGAATCCCCTTTTTACAGAGGTAACTGAGGCCCAGAGAAGTGACGTGACTCACCCAAGGTCATGCAGCAGGCAACTGGCAAAGCCGGCATCAGAACTCAGGTCCTCTGACTCCCAGGCCCTTGCTCTTTTTTAAATGATATTTGTTATGCACATAATATTGGCCAGACTCTGTATTAAATGCTGAGGTAGATACAAGCTAATCAGGTTGAATACGCTCCATGCCTCATGGCCTAATGGATAGATCACAGGTCTGGGAGTCAGAAGGAAATGAGTTCTAATTCTCGCTCTATCTCTTGTCCACTGAGTGACCTTGAGCAAGTCACTTCAGTTACCTCATCTGAAAAATGGCCTTTAAGAGTATGAGTTCCAGGTGGTTCAGGGACTGTGTCCGACATGCTACCCAAGGCCCGGCATATAGTAAGCACTTAAGGAGGTACCCTAACAAGTACCACATGGGGTTCACAATCTTCATTCCCATTTTACAGATGAGGTAACTTAGGCCCAGAGAAGTGAAGTGACTTGCCCAAGATCACAGAACAGATAAATTGCAGAGCCGGGATTAGACCCCACGTCCTTCTGACTCCCAGGTCCGGGCTCTATCCACTAGGCCGCACTCTTTTCTTTCCACTGGGCCACAGGAGAAGCTAAAGGAGGTGTAAGAAGCTAAAGGAGGCGTACTGGGATGGAGGATGATTGAGAAAAGGAGCGAAACTGCAGCAGACGCAGCAACCAACCACCGTCCAGTGCTTTAGCCGCTATTCCGGCTCCAACCCTCCCCAGCAGGGGGATGGACAAGCTGGAAATTCCCAGGGGGAAAAGTTTAGGAAATCAGCAGAGGGAACAGCTGCTCACACCTGCTACTTCTCTGCTCTCCTCCAGCAACTTCCACTCAGCTCCTCACCACTCACGTCTGTGTGGAAAAACATCCAGATCTGGGTGACTGTGCCGGTGCGTGCCCTCGTGCTCCTCCTGCGTGCCCGTTAATTATGGTAGTAAGCACTTACTATGCACCAAGCACTGGGGTAGATACAAGTTAATCAGGTTGGACACAGTCCCCGTCCCACATGGGGCTTGCCGTCTCAATCCCCATTTTACAGATGAGGTAACCGAGGCCCAGAGAAGTGAAGTGATTTGCCCAAGGTCATAGTAGACAAGTGACAGAGCTGGGTTTCGAACCCAGTTCCTTCCTACTCCCAGGCCCGTGCTCTATCCATTAAGCCACACTGCTGCATGTTTCCATTTTTATATTTTCCTCCCATAGCCCTAGAAGGAAGCCTTGCCTAATTTGCATTTAAAGGTTTCTGTGCCTCAATTTCCTCATCTGCAAAATGGGAGTTCAATACCTGTTCTCCTTCCTCAGACCGTAAGCCCCATGTACGGCAGTTTTGGAACTGTTTCAGAGCTGATTACCTTGTACCTACCCCAGCCCAAACTACAACACGACACAAACATGATTATTCCTTAAGGAAAAAAACAACAACAACCACCACCCTATTTTGTTCTATCGAGAAAGGCAATTCCCAGCCTGTATAGTATGTGGCATCATGTCAAATCGTACCCAGGGGAATGGCACATATGTTCAAAAGGGTGTCCAATCCAGTCCCTCCATAGGCGCCCAGCTTCATTTATGGCAGGATCTTCGGGGATTGCAGACTGGGATCTACGGGCAGATCACCCATGCCCAGTTTCCCCATCTGTAAAATGGGGAGAAGCTCCCAGTTCTTCTCTCAGGTGGTGGCCCTCATGTCGGGTACAAATTGAGGCTCTCTCTTTTTTTTTTTTTCCTTTAATGCTACTTGTTTAACGCTAACGATGAGTCAAGCACTGTTCTAAGCGCTGGAGTAGATGCAGGCTAATCAGGTTAGACACGGTGCCTGCTCTACACTGGGCTCACCGTTCTAATCCCCATTTTACAGATGAGGTAACTGAGGCACGGAGAAGTAAAGTGACTTGTTCAAGGTCACACGGCAGACAAGTGGTGGTACTGGGATTAGAACTCAAGTCCTCTGGCTCCTAGGCCCAGGATCTTTCCACTAGACCGTGCGGTTTATCTGGGGACAATACAATTTATTTTTCTATCCCAGGGCTTAGCACAGTACTTCGGCACATAGCTCTAAAATAAATAAATATTATTGGGAAATTCCATCCCCACCCAGGTCCTCACCATTTCAAAGCATGGAACTCGACCCAACTGGAAATACTAACTCTTATGTTGAAAGATTTTTAAAAAATGAGCAAGATTAGCAAGGACACATGAAAAAAATATTTTCAATACACTTTTTTCCCCACTCTAGTAAAGCCTATCATGCCACCACATTAATTGTAAAAGCATTTGGCATCTCTGTAGAACTTCCTTTCATGGATTAGGAAAACTAGACCCAAAAGTCTTTCCTTTATTATAGCAACCAAGGGAGACTGCCTATCTACAACTGATAATCCACCTAAAAATGTAAGAGGAAAAAAAAAAATCTGTTGAACTTGATATTCTCACAGATTCCCAGAGTAGTAAAATGTTTTTCTTTCCTCTTCATGCTATTGCAAAACAAAAGATTAATATACCAAACTCTATTTCTTCTCCTATCTTTATTTCAACCCCTACAGCAATTTGGAACAACTATAATGCAATGGGGCCTAACTATAGTTTTTAATTTTGTATTTACAGTGACCTATTCCAAAAGAGGGCTGCTTTTTCTCACAGATTCCACAAACGCCTGAATCTCTCTTCTCTGTTTCTTGCAGATTCAGGGTAAGAGGAGACATACTACTTATTTTAAGCAGATAATTTTATAGACCTTGAATGATCTCAAAGCCAGAATCAAATTAATACATTTCAATATTATACTGTGTTTTCTGTTTATTACAAAGCAGGATGTTTCTATCACTTTTCCAAGATAGTTTGCGATATAATTGAGGAAGATTATCCCAATAGACCAGCTGCTTAGCGGTTTCTTGCTATTCATCTTTTCAAAAGTTAAAAAATATCAAGATGACTATGTTAATAACTGGGCAGATGCACCCTGGGAATTTACCTTGTTTAATCACAACCACCCAGAAAAATGACTAAATATATTCCATTTAATGCTTTGACTGACTCACGTGCAAATTAAAAAAAAACAAACAGTTACAGGATTGCTCTTCCTGAGGTTTTTCTTTTTTTAGACCTGAGAAAAATGAAGTTTCAAAGTTGAAGAATGTTAGTTAAGCCTAATGATGATTCCCAAATCTCCATCTCCAGCCCTGATCTCTCCCGCTTCCTGCAGTGTCACATTTTCTTCTGCCTTCAAGCCATCTCTATTTGGATGTCTTGCCATCACCTCAAAATTAAGCTGTCCAAAACAGAGCTCCTCATCTTCTCCCCCAAACCCTGTCCTTCCCTTGACTTTCCCATTACTGTAAACAGCACCAGAAGCACCATGGCCTAGTGGAAAAAGTACGGGCGAGGGACCTGGGTTCTAATCCTTGCCTACTGTGTAACCTTGGGCAAGTCACAACTTCTCTCTGCCTCGGTTCCCTCATCTGTAAAATAGGGATGAAGACCGTGAGCGCTCTGCAGGACAAGGACTGTGTATGTCCCGAATATCTTGTATCTACTCCAGTGCTTAGAACAGTACCTGGCACATAGTAAGCACTTAAATGCCACAATTATTATTATTTTGATAAGCTCATAATCTTGAGCATTATCCTTGACTCTCCTCTCTCATTCAACCTACACATTCCATCTGTTACTACATCCTGTCAGTTCAACCTTCACACCACAGCTAAAAATCCATCCTTTCCTCTCAATCCCAAACTGCTATCCCGTGAATACAATCACTTGTCCTCTCCCACCTTGATTACTCTAACAGCCTCCTTACTGACCTCCCGGCCTCCTGTCTCTCCCCTCTCCCCAGTCCATACTTGACTCTGCTGCCCGGATCATTTTTCTCCAAAAACATTCAGGCCATGTTTCCCCCCTCCTCAAGAACCTCCTTCCAGTGGTTGCCCATCCACCTCTGCATCAAACAGAAACATCTTACTATTGGCTCTAAAGCAGTTAGTCAATCACCTTACCCCTCCTACCTCGCCTATTCATTAACTACACCCCAGCCCGCACACTTTTCTCCTCTAATGCCTACCTGCTCACTCTACCTCCATCTCATCTATCTTGCTGACAATCTCTCACCTATCTCCTGCCTCTGGCCTGAAACACCCTCCCTTTTCATATTTGACAGTAACTGTCCCCCTTCTTCAAAGCCTTTTTGAAGGCACATCTCTTTCAAGAGGTCTTCCCCACTAAGCCCTCATTCCTTCTTTTCCCACTCCCTTCTGCAACTCTTTGACTTGCTCCCTTCATTTACTACCCACCGTCACCCAGCCCCACAGCACTTATATACATATCCATAAATTATTTATTTACATCAGAGTCTGTCCTCTGTCTCCCCCGCCAGACTCTAAACTTGTTGTGGGCAGAGAAAGTTTCTGTTATACTGTTGTGCTGTACTCTCCCAAGTGCTTAGTACAGTACCCTGCACAGTCGGAGCTCAATAAATGATTGATTGATGACGAGTGCTTGCAGGGTTTGTCATGAGTTTCTTTGATTTTTCTATTTTGTTCAGTCACCTTAATTATTTAAAAACTGATTATTGTTTGTATATATGTATGTGTGTGTGACATCCTTGACCTGCAATCAACCAATGCTATTTATTGAGTACCTATTATAATAATAATAATAATAATAATAATTACGGTATTCGTTAAGCACTTACTATGTGCCAAGCACTCTTCTAAGCACTGGGGGTGGTGGGGAGCAATACAAGGTAATCAACTTGTCCCACTTGGGGCTCAGAGTCTCAATCCCCATTTTACAGATGAAGAAACTGAGGCACAGAGAAGTTAAGTGACTTGCCCCAAATCACACAGCTGACAAGTTGTGGAGACAGGATTAGAACCCATGACCTCTCACTCCCAAGCCCGGGCTCCTGCCGCTAAGCCATGCTATTATGTGCAGAGCACTGTACTAAGTGTTTGGGAGAAATGATAGACATGATCTCTACCCTCAAAGAGCTTATTGTCTCCTTTGATGCTCCTCCTCCTTGTGGGCCACTGTATGTAGGATTTTCTACTGTTCACTGTAACATCTGACATAGAAGGTGGGGAAAGAAAGAATACAAGAAGTGAAAGGAGATCAAACTGTAATTTGTTCACTTTTCTACCTCATTTGCAATGCTTGTAAATGTTTGAGTAATAAAGAGGAATCATTGGGAATGGAGAAACCAAAAAAAGTATTTGTGTAGACTGGATTTTCCTGAACCTCCTTGATCACAGATAATACAAAGTAACATTTAGAGAAGCAAATGATGTAGTCTGAATAGTTAATAAGAAAAGGACCTTCATAACTCAGCCAGTGGCTTTATTTCTACTTCTGAAAATCCTAAATACTTCTGGTCTACTCAAATCAGGTCTACTCTCTACCATGTTATATTTTCTCTGACATTAAATCTCTTTTTTGAAGTTCTGAATTTGAGAGTTCTTCATTGGACTTTTTATTCCCCCTAGACTTTTCTCGTTAGAATTCATCGATAGTTTGGGGGTGGCCTTTGCCCTCCGTGGTTTAAGCTCTGGGTTCTTATGTCAAAAATTCTTGGAAACTTCTCCAGGATATTAGAACGTCCAGAACAGAGCTACTTTGAAATCCCTCATTTGCAAATCTGCTTTACACGGTGAACTCATTTTGTATCGATTCCATGTGTCCAAAGGAGTCTGTGAACTTGCCTGCATCGCACTGCGTAAGTTCAAACGATATGGAATCGGGGCAGGAGGGAATGGGAAATTTCTGATTCCGCCAAAAGAGTGATGCCTAGTTCAGGGTGAACCAGTGTGGCTTTATAAGCCATTATGGAAGACATTCTACCATGAAACACACGCGGCTTGGCTAGAAATTTAAAGATGCCTGATACTCCATCAGGAAAGCTTTAATGTTAGAATGGTGACTATTTGGTGATTCCAGTGATATGAAGAAACAACAAGATGCGTGAAGGGAGACCATTAGGAGCACTCGAGTCCCTAAGGAAAAATGTGAAGTGTCTCGTGTTTTGAGCAACTAAGTGTTTTAGCTGTCTTTTTGGTGGCAGTGAAAGAAAACTCCTGTTAGGCTTCAGAGTCCTGCTCCTTGTAACACATTTGACAGATGTTTCATGTTGCTAACAGAATGTTTGTGTGGCAGACGGCCTGCCTAATCAGAGTTCATTAAACATGGACTTATAAGGGGCCTAGATACTTGGCTAGAGCTCTATCTTCTATCTTTGCATAGACATTTAATAAAGATTTCTACTTGGAGTGTGTTAAATGAGCAAACGTTTTCAAAGAGTTATTCCTCTAACAGGTTAGCTCCTTAAAAAAAGGTTAAAAAAAATGGCAGGATATGCCCACTTCAGCTCACTTTCAGTTCTGCTCTAGGAATCCCACAAATCAAAACTAGTTCTATTTACGCGCAAGTCAATAGCATTCTCTTTCTTCATTGCCAAGTGGAAACAGCACTTGTGTACCTCTATTTAAACTCTGTTGCTTCCTCTTGCCTGTGATTTTAGTGTGCGTCTCCTACTAGAACATAGTCTCCTTGAGGGCAGAAAATATGTCTACTACCTCTGTTATACTCTCTCATGTGTTCAGTACAATGCTCAGCACAAAGAAAGCTCAAATACTCTGATTAGGGTTCACAAGACCAGGGTTCAGGATCTAGCTCTGTCACAGGCTTGTTTGGGCAAGTCACCTAATGTCTCTGGGCCTCATTTCCCCCTCCATAAAATAGGAATAAATCCCACATACCCCCCAGTTAGCATATATGATGCCAGCATTATCATTTTATTATTAAATGTGATTGATGTTGTCAAAATTCCTCAGAAAAGCTGTGGCAGCATATGGAGCTGATTGAAAGAGATTTTAGTCTTTCTCTAGCTCCCATCCTTATTTCCCCTTCCCCGATCTCACCAGGTCTCCTGGAAATGCCCAGGATACAGGAAACTTGGGAGGAGAAAGAAGGAAGAAACACAGAGTCTCCAGTACAACCTGCTAATAATGCTAACCTTCTCACTGTACCTGACTTCATCTATCTCACTGCTACTCTCTCCCACTTCAAAACCCTTACTGAAGGCATATCCCTTCCAAGAGGCCTTCCCTGGCTGACCTCTCTGTTGTCTTCTCCAACTCCCTGACTCGTTACCTCTATTCATCTCCCAGTCCCAAAGCACTTTGGTATATAACTGTAATTAACTTATATTGTCTGTCTCCCTCTCTAGATTGTAATAATAATAATAATAATAATAATGTTGGTATTTGTTAAGCGCTTACTATGTGCCGAGCACTGTTCTAAGCGCTGGGGTAGACATAGGGGAATCAGGTTGTCCCACCTGGGGCTCACAGTCTTAATCCCCATTTTACAGATGAGGGAACTGAGGCACAGAGAAGTTAAGTGACTTGCCCACAGTCACAGAGCCGACAAGTGGCAGAGCTGGGATTCGAACTCGTGAGCCCTGACTCCAAAGCCAATGCTCTTTCCACTGAGCCACGCTGCTTCTAGTAAGCTCATTGTAAGCTCATTGTGGGTAGGGAATGTCTGTATTGTTATATTGTGTACTCTTCCAACCACTTAGTGCTGTGCTCTGCACACAGTAAACACAAAAGATATGATTGACTGACTGTGACTCCAGTACTCTCGGAAAGAAGCTGCCAATCACCTTGATTCTCAGGGTAATCAGGAGCACCTTCCCCTTACCTCCAACCAAAGGAGATAGAAATCTATCAGCAGGCAAAAAATCTCTGCCAGGCCAGGTTGGATCCAAGCCAATCATGAAATAGGAGGGCAGTTTCCCTTTGGCTTAAGTAGAAAGAAAACCATACAACTTATGAGAGGTTTGGAGGCTTTTAAAAACTGTAAATTTTGCTACGTTAATGGTATTTGAGCACTGTGGGCTGAGCATTTCAGTATGCACTTGATAAAGTTAAAAGATGTAGTCCCTATCTTCAAGGAACTTACAATCTAGTGGGGAAAACAGACACTAAAATAACTGCAGATAGAAGGCGAAAAAAAGCAAGCGGCAAGACGGTTATGTGAATGAGACGATGCCAGCTGATATGCCCAGAAGTGGTACAGGAAATTGAGCCTGACCATAAGTGCAGAGGAATTGCAAAAGCTCTGTGGAGGTGGTTGAAAAGGTGCTTTCTGGGAAGAAGACAGATTAAATCAGGAAAGAGTTCCAGGAGGAGGTGAAATTTCAGCAGGATGCTGAATGTAGGAATACGTGGCCGGCACACGCACAAGTGCTCATTGTTCCAGTGTATACTTCTATCAGCTCACTGTTGGCAGGGGCATAGGTCTATCAACTCTTTTATATTTTAATCAATCCATTCTATTTATTAAGTGCTTACTCTGTGCAGAGCACTGTACTAAGGGCTTGGGAGAGTACAATAAAACAGAGTTGGTAGACACGTTCCCTTGCCCCCACGAAGCTTACGGTCCAGAGGGGAGACAGACTTTAATATAAATTCCAGATATGTACATATTGTACTCTCCCAAGCACTTAGTACAGTGTTCTGCAGGGTGTTAAGGACTGGGAGAGAACAATGCAATAAACTTGGGAGATGACAGCGTGGTCTAGTGGACCTGGGTTGTAATCCTGCCTCCCTGAGCCTGCTATGTGTCCTTGGGCAAATCTCTTTACAGATGAGGGAACTGAGGCATGGTGAAGTAAAGTGGGGATTGAGACTCTGAGCTCCACGTGGGAAAGGGTCTGTGTCCAATCCAGTTTGTTGGTATCCATCCCAGCACTTAGTACATTGGCTGGCACATAATAAACACTTAATGTCATTATTATTATAGTCTAAAGGTAAATCACAGAGTAATGGTAGCCTATGGACAAGTCACTTAATCCAGCACTTTCTCCTCTGTCATATTCCTCCTGAATTCTCATTTTCCTCAATACCATAAGCCTGAATACTTTCCCTAAGCTCCAGAGAGGCTTTAAATCAATGGAGCGACCCACATTAGCACCAACAACTTGCCATGCCCTCGTGTGACCAGGTGGGTGGGTCGAAGCCTGAAGCAAAAACCCATTCACAAACGTATTACAAAATTCAAGAAGTCTAAACCCGAGGATGGAATATGAAGGCATTCACTGCAGCATCCTTTTCTTCACATGGGACAAAACAACAAAAACAAGAAAATGTAGTTGTTCTCAGATTAGATATAACTGAGAACAAAGATTGCAGAAGGAGCACAGAAGCAGTTGTCCTGCTTAGAGAAGCAGCATGGCAGTAGTGGGATTGAAACTGTGAGCACCATGTGGGACAGGGATTGTGTCAACCCAATTGGCTTGTATACACCCCAGCGCTTAATACAGTGTCTGCCACAAAATAAGTGCTTAAATATCACAGTTAGTAAATCTAGGAGCTAACCCTTCCCTCCAAACCAGAAATGACAAGACGCTGAGAGGATCAGCAGGCCCAGAACCAATATCCTCACTTGCTCTGTTAGTGAACTTTCTAATTCATTGGCTTTTAAAAAGTGATTAACATAACCTAAGAGATTGTTTGATATAATTACCCTCCCTCCACCCCCAACCACTTCACCAATAGCCTCAGTTGTTCTAAACAGTGTTCTGAAGAAAGGGCAAACATCCATCAAGAAGAAGCTAATTAGAGCATTTTCTTCTAAAATAATTTCAAACTCACAAAGTCACAGGACCATTCTTTAACTGGAGATGAGTGCCCTTGATTTCCTCCTTCGCCTTAGAGGCAAAGCTTAACCCAGAGTTTATTACATTTAATTAACAAACTACTGTTCTACCTCCAAACTGTTAGTTTGAATCCTTGGCTTGTACCCAGAACACATCTGGATTTTAATGCAAATTAAAAGATGGAATTTTTCTCTGTACTATGTTGATTCAACTCAAAAACAAAGAAAATTGAGAGCCAGTTGGCTTGGTTATCAGTAGTCGATCCCAGGAGACAACACAGAATTCGATACCTTTTAGAAAAGGATTACAATTTTCCATTTATGCATATCCAGGAAAAGCCAGAACACTGGACCTCCAAGGATAGGGCCCAGGAAGAACAGGTCCATATCTGTTCATGTGGCACATTTAAGTTTTTCTCTCACTTCATCTGTCACTTAGTTCGGGTACTTGTCAGTTCCAAATGTCATTTAAAAGTCTAAATCTTGTAGAAATGCCCATGCTTATATTATTGAAACTTTCTCAAAAGGGATCTCATGAAACAAGGTATTGTTTACTGTGGAGTTATCAAGGGAATAAAAGTCTAGCTTTCCTTACTGTAGAAGGTCAACTACTCTGGTGTAACTTGTGGTGAATCCGTTATTCAAATTGCAAACACATTGAGAACTCTGCCTGCATCTCCCTCAGCATCCCCTCATCTGAAGGCCACCCACTTCTGAAACAATCTCTGGAGTATTGCTCTTTGAGCTGCCCTTTAAGACTTAATAATCTCATCCTACTTTTGTTTTACACTTAAACCACCACTAGTCACCTTCCAAACCATCTGCCCACTTAGCCTCTTGTTTCAAGCTCCTGGTATCTCATATCTCAGGCCCTCTTGAATCTTTTTTTTTTTTAAAAGATGTGTTAAACTGTATATTCATTCATTCACTCAATAGTATTTATTGAGCGCTTACTATGTGCAGATCACTGTACTAAGCATTTGGAATGTATACATCAGCAACAGATAGAGACAGTCCCTGCCCTTTGACGGGCTTACAGTCTAATCGGGGGAGACGGGCAGACAAGAACAATGGATTAAGCACTGAGATAGGTATAAGAATCACACTGGACACAGTCCACATCTCACGTTGGGCTCAGAGACTTAATGGCCAATTTACATATTGGGCAACTGAGGTACAGAGAAGTTTAAGGATTTTCCCAGTGTCACAGCAGACAAATGATAGAGCCAGGACTAAAACAGAGTTCTTTCCGACCCTGAGACCTATGCAGTATCCACTAAACCACACTACTTCCAACTCATCTCCCCCCACCTAACATTCTTAATAAGAATTAAATGATCCTTACCTCACTGAAGCCCCCCCTTTCCAGTCCTGCAGACACCTCCCTCTCTGCTTTTGACCTTCTCAGCTGAATAGGCCCACCATCAACTCTTCAGAGCAAACATCTCCTCCCTCTCCATTTGGCCTCTTGTTCATTCTCTTTCTCTCAGCTGCAACCTGTTTATTGATTTCCAACCAAAGACCACCTGGTTTCCCTTTATCGCTACTGATTTCTTAAAAAGTCACAGGCTTCCACCCCCTCCAAAACCTCCTAGGCCTCTTTTTCTGATCAGGAGAAATAGACTAGTTCCTTGCATTTATGATATTAATTGTGGCATTTGTTAATTGCTTACCATGTGCCAGGCACTGTTCTAAGCGCTGGGGTGGATACAAGCAAATCTGGTTAGACACAGCCCCTATTTCACATGGAGCTTAATCTCCATTTTACAGATGAGGGAACTGAGGCACAGAAAAGTGAAGTGACTTGTCCAGGGTCACACAGCAGACAAGTGGCAGAGCAAGAATTAGAACCCAGGTCTTTCTGGCTCCCAGACCTGTGTTCTGTCCACTAGACCACATTACTTATGAGCAAATGAAATGAGTAGTTTGCTGTCTATTGGAATCCTTTTCAGGACATTTGAATTTTGCTAACATCAAGTCTATAAATAGGTTTATCTGACCATCCTTTGGGCAATGGATTTTAATTTACCTCTAGACCTAAAGCTCAATGCGTGCAGGGAATGTGTTTACCAACTCTGTTATAGTGTATTCTCCCAAGCCCTTAGTACAGTGCTCTGCACACAGTAAGCACTTGATTAATATGATTGAATGATTGATAACTCCAGAATAGCCAAACACACTAACAGTGTTTGAAAAAATATGAGATTTTTCTAAAAGTGTTTGTGGAATTTATTAACTGTTTATTAGGGGTCAAGCAGTGCACTAAGCATTGAAATAGGCAGAATATAATCAGATAGTAATGATGGTGATATCTGTTGAACAGTTACTGTGTGCTAAGCATTGTATTGAGTTTTGAGGGAGCTACAAGATGATCAGGTTGGCACCATCTCTGCCCATCATGGGGCTCACAGTCTGAAGAGGGCATAGACGGGATGCCGAATACCAAATCCTCATTTTACAGATGAGGAAACTGTAGCACAGAGAACTGACTTGCCCAAGGTCACGAGTTGTAGAGCCAAAATTAGAACCCGGGTCCTGTGGCTCCCAGGCAGGCCAGTGCTCTTTCCACTGATCTATGCCGTCTAAAATTATAAATAAAATGAAACGTACATAAAATGGAAGTTCCGGTAAAGGCAGTTAGTCAGGGCTTGAATCCTATTTCAACTGGGTCTATTGTATTCGGGCAAAGTAAATGCAGAGTGGGAACATTCAACTGGATAATTTAGGTCCCAAATCAAGTGACCTGAGTTAATGAGGGCAAAGTAGGCTGGCCTGAATTATCCAGATAATTGCCTCAATTTTCCAATTCACTTTATTAGTGAGAGTTTGCCTAAAAGCAACTGCTTCCAAATCACTTTAAAGAAATCCTCTTCCCTCCTCTACTCATCTAGCCCTCTAGGGGAAAATCACATTTCAGCTGGGAATGGAGCCTTTCTGTAAGTGACTGAATATGTGAATCAACTTGGGGAAGTGAAAGAAACTCTTACAGTCATGTTTGTTGGAATCTGTCATGTTTCCAAGTGAATTTTACTCTTCCATTCTAATGTCACTGATTGTCAAGGGAAATGAATGCCTGTCTCACAGCCTGATTTTTCAGTATTTAAAGAATTCTTTTAGACGTTGCCTCAGCCTCTAGAGGAGGAAAATCTCGCACTCTAAGGACATTTCTCTCATCAGTTGCATGAACAAACTTAGTGACCATGGTTTTGAATCAGATTCTGACTCAACCAGATAATAATACAGATCTTACAAAAACCAGGAAATTTTCCGGTCTTCTCCACCCACCTTGAGAACAAGTTTTAAAATTACTTTCACCAAGGGAGAAACTAGAGGTCAGAAAGTACACAGGTCTGGAGGTCAGGAAACCCAACTCCTCCACTAGCCTGCTGTGTGACCTCGGGCAAGCTACTGTACTCCTCTGTGCCTCATTTTCCTCATCTGTAAAATGGAGATTAAATACCTGTCCTTTCTCCCTCTTTGACTGGGAGCCCATGGGGGAAAGAGACTGTCTCTAATCTAATTTTCGTGACCTAATGGAGTGCTTGGTACTTAGTGCTTGATAAATATTATTACTATGATTATTATTATTATTCAAACTTTTCTCAAATTCCCCTCATCTGCCCACTAGAATCAATCAGTGCATTTATTAAGCACTTACTCTAATAATAATAACGGCATTGGTTAAGCACTTACTATGTGCCAGGCACTATATTGAGCGCTGGGGAGGATACTAGACGGCCTCTGGCTCAGAGACTCAATCCCCATTTCGCAGATGAGGTATCTGGGTCTCAGTGAAGTGACTGGTCCAAGGTCACACAGCAGACAAGTGGCAGAGTCAGGATTAGAACCCATGACCTTCTGACTTGCAGGTCTGTGTTCTACCCACCTGGCCTTGTCAGCCCTAAGCCGAGCACTATACTTAAGTGCTTGGAAGAGTACGATACAACTGAATTAATCGACACATTCCCTGCCCATAACAAGCTTGATGTGAATAAATAAGTAACGTATAATATGGAATTTAAAGATATGTACATAAGTGATGTGGGGTTGGGGGTAGAGAGAATATCAAACAGACCATGAAATGTGTCTGATCTCACGCTCTAAGAAAACATGTGTAAGGATATAATCATTCCAGTACATTTAAATCTAATTAGGTGTGGCCGCCTAATTGCAAGGATTGAAAACACGAAGGCTGAAATCTGTTGGAAGGAAGGAATTGAAAATCAGGAGGTTTGAGTAAACTCTGTCGCTGACTAAAGGGTGATCTTGTATAAACTGCTTATCTTTTCTACCTCATTTTCCCCATGTCTAAAAATGCCTGATTAAATGAAACTAAACTAGCCAGAGAACACACATGCTCGGGCCAGAAGTGAAACAAATACCCAAGTTGGTGTACAAAACCAAGAGCGACAGAGGTCCTCAGACACATAGACACCGAAGCCACACACAGCAGTATGAACAGCCCGTTGTTGGGAAGGGATTGTCTCTATTTGTTGCCTAATTGTACTATCCAAGCGCTTAGTACAGTGCTCTGCACACACTAAGTGCTCAATAAATATGATTGAATGAATGAAATAAACACACAGCAGGAATTACTATGTGCAGAGCAGCAGTACTGCCTAGCGGATAGAGCACGGGCATGGGGGTCAGAAGGACGTGGGCTCTAATCCTGGATTCGTCACTTGCCTGCCACGTGACCTTGGGCAAATCACTTTACTTCTCTGTGCCTTAGTTACCTCATCTGTAAAATGGGGATTAAGACTGTGAGCCCCATGTGGGACAGGGACTTTGTCCAACACCATATGTTTGTATCCACCCCAGTGCTTAGTATAATGCCTGGCACATAGTAAGTGCTTAACAAATACCACAGTTGTTATTATTATCATTAGAGCACCTCACTAAATGCTTGGGAGAGTACACTTAACATACCTGGACAAACACACACACACACAAAGACACACACATAATTTAAAAACAAGATGCTGGTGACGGTGGCAGATAAAGAAATGGGGGGGGATAAGGGCGAGGGGAAGGGTTGGAATTCCCACCATGAGAGCTGTGGTACATGCCGCAGAAAGAGGACGGGGAGATGAAGATTTAGGGAGATGAAGGTTTACTGGCTGCCACAACTAGGAAAGATTTGGACCTAGAAGCAGGACCAGGGAGAGGGGGTGAAGGGGTGAATCTCCTCTCCAACAGGGCTTCGACTCCTCAATCAATCTCTTCTCTCCTTCTACAACCCAGCCCACACACTTGACTCCTCTAGTGCTAGCCTTCTCACTGGGCCTCCATCTTGCCTGTCTCACCACCGACCCTGGTTCACGTCCTGCCTCCGTCCTGGAATACCCTCCCTTCTCAAATCTGACAAACAATTACACTCCCCTCCTTTAAATCCTTATTGAAGGCCCATCCCCTCCAAGAGGCCTTCCCAGACTAAGCCCCACTTTTCCTCATCTCCCACTCCCTTCTGCGTCGCCCTGACTTGCTCCTTTCACTCTTCCCCACTCCCAGCCCCACGGCACTTCTTTGTACATATCTGACATTTTATTTATCCCTTTGCTCTTCCCCCCTCCCAGCCGCAAAGCATCTATGTCCATATCTATAATTGTATTTATTTTTGTGGATATCTGTCTCCAGAACTCTAGACTGAGAGCTCGTTGTGGGCAAGGATTGTCTTGATTGCTATATTGTACTTTCCCAAGCACTTAGTACTGTGCTCTGCACACGGCAAATGTTCAATAAATACGATTGAATGAATGAATGACATTTATTGAGCACTTATTCTTTGCAGAGCGCTATACTAAGCGCTTGAGAGAGTATGGTGCAATAGAGCCAGTAGACATGATCCCTGCCCTCAAGGAGTTTACTGTTGAGGAGGCGAGTCGGGTGGGGGGACCTTAACATGTGGAGACCTTTGACCCCACCCCTAAATGGGCTGGGGAGAGGAAGGGGGTGTGTGTTCTATTTGAAAGGGGCTTTCCCTCCCTCAGTTTTTTGCTCCGTTGAAATTCACCCCAGCCCCATAACACTTTCATAAATATTCTTATATTCTACTACTTCCTCTAACCCTAATCTATTATAATGTCTATCTCCCCTCTAGACTGTAAGCTCCTTGTGGGCAGGGAATGCCTCCATTTATTGTCATATCGTACTCTCCTAAGCGCTTAGTACAGTGATCTTCACACAGTAATAATAATAATCATGGTATTTGTTAAGCGCTTACTATGTACTAGGCACTGTTCTAAGCTCTGGGGTAGATACAAGGAAATCAGATTGTCCCACGTAGGGCTCACAGTCTTAATCCCCATTTTACAGATGAGGTAACTGAGGCCCAGAGAAGTGAAGTGACTTGACCAAAGTCCCACAGCCGGTAAATGGCTGAGAAGGATTAGAACCCAGGACCTCTGACTCCAAAGCCCGGGCTCATTCCACTAAGCCATGCTGCTTCTCCAATAAGTGCTCAGTAAATTTGATTGACTGACTGTAGACTCTAAGCTCTTTGTGGCCAGGGGTCATATCTTCCAACTCTGTTGTATTGTGCTTTCTTAAGCCTTCAGTATAGTGTTCTGCGCATACTAAGCGCTGAATAAATACCATCAATTGATTGCTTGCTTGATTAATTGACAGCAGGATGGGAAGTCGTGGGGAAGGAAGGTGGGGAAGTTTGGATCCCACCAGGGAGGGCTTCTAGTAAGTGAGTGGGCAGAGAAAAGGGTTTTTCCACCAAATAAATGACTTTCAGCCTGGAGACACCGGCTGAGGAAAGTGATTTAGTGATTTAGTTTTCCTGGTGGGAACAGAGAATGGGAAAATCAAAGGGTGGAGAAGGGGAAGCAATAATAATCATAGTAATAATTAAGGTATTTAAGTGCTTACAAGGTATTCATCGCTGGAATGGAAACAAACAAATGGGGTTGGGCACAGTCCCTTGTCCCACCTAGAGCTCACAGTCTCAATCCCCATTTTACGGAAGAGGGAACTGAGGCACAGAGAAGTGAAGTGACTTGCCCAAGGTCACACGGCAGGTAAGTGGCGGAGCCGGGGTTGGAACCCATGACCAGAAGGGTTAGACGCCCAGGTCCTGGCTCTAGCCACTCCACCGTGCTCCTTCTCATGATAAGTGAGTTGGTCTGGGGCTATGGAGGACCTGGGAAGGATCGATTCCCCAGGCCAGAACTAGTCAGAGTGGACTGTAAGACTGTTTTTGTGTCTGGAAACAATCAATCAGTACGATTTATTGAGCACTTACTCCGTGCAGAGCACTGCACTGTTTGGGAGAGTACAGTTTATTTTTACTGATTTATTTATACGAATATCTGTCTTTCCTCTAGACTGGAAGCTCAATGTGGGCAGGGAATGTTTCAATTTACTGTTATATTGTACTCTTCCAAGTTCTTAGTACAGTGCTCTGCACACAGTAAGTAGTCAATAAATACGACTGACTACGGTACAACAGAGTTGGTAGATGCGTTCCCTACCTGCAGTGAGCTTACAGCCCGGGGGGAGGGAGGGACAGACGTTAATATAAATGAATTATGGCTAAGTACGTGAACGCTGAGGGGCTGAGGGAAGAGTGAATAAAGGGTGCAAATCCAAGTGCAAGGGTGACGCAGAAGGGAACGGGAGAAGAGGAAATGAGGGCTTTGTGGGGAAAGGTCAGTGGGCAAAGGGAATGGGGAGGACCTCGACCTCCACGTGAACGTCAACTGCTATGGAAGGTGCTGATAGGGAGTATGAGAGGGAAAAGTGCAAGAACAGAGCACATAATCAACATAATAATATCTGTGGTATTTGTTACGTGCTTATTATGTGATGATGTTGGTATTTGTTAAGCACTTACTATGTGCAGAGCACTGTTCTAAGCGCTGGGGGAGATACAGGGTAATCAGGTTCTCCCACGTGAGGCTCACAGTCTTCATCCCCATTTTGCAGATGAGGTAACTGAGGCCCAGAGAAGTTAAGTGACTTGCCCACGGTCACCCAGCTGACAAGTGGCAGAGCGGGAATTCGAACCCATGACCTCGGACTCCCAAGCCCGGGCTCTTTCCACTGAGCCAAGCTGCTTCTCAAATTATGCGCTTATTACGGTACTAAGCATCTTCTAAGCAACCTAGCCTAATGGAAAGAACACAGGCCTGGTAGTCAGAGGACCTGGGTTCTAATCCCCACTCTGCCGCTTATCTTCCGTATGAACTTGGGCGAGTCACTTCTCTGTGACTCAGTTCCCTCTTCTGCAAAATGGCGATTCAATACCTGCCTTTCCTCTTACTGAGACTGTGAGCCCCATGTGGGACCTGATTATCTTAGATCCAGCCCAGCACTTGGTACAGTTTGGGGGCACATAGTAAGCACTTAAATAACACAATCATTATTATTATTTGGAGGTTCTAAAAACCACAATTATTATTATCATTATTTGGAGGTTATAAACCAGGGGAAGTTAACCTTGAAGACTCCATAGGGGTAATAATGGGCACTTTGAGGGGGAGAACAGGCCTGGTTTGGTAGGAAGGAGAGGGGAGAGTACTTTGAGTACTTTGAGGGGAGAGGATTTGAAACAGGAGGACGTTAGTGGCATGTATGATGGGCTGAAGAGGATTAAGGAGAAACAGTGTTTTGGTGGAAAGAACAGAGGCCTGGGAATCAGAGGACCTGGGTTTCGTCTGCCACTTGCCTGCTGTATGACCTTGTGCAAGTCACTTCACTTCTCAGCTTCTCAAGCCTCAGCTTCCTCATCCGCAAAATGGGGATTAAATCCTACACCCTCCAACCTAGACTGTGAGCCCCATGTGCGACAGGGACGGTGTCTAACCTGATCATCTTGTATCTACCCCAGTGCTTAGAGACGTGCTTGGCACATAGGAAATACTTAACCAATATCATCATCATCATCATGATTTCCAATCTTTGTTGAGCCCTTACAAACCACACTGTGCTAAATGTTGGGGCAAAGTCCAAAGTTTCTGACCCCATTGTGAAGCTAAAAGATGAAGGGAAGATAGAGGCAAAATGTTCTGGAGGTGAAAAGAGCGTGGTATTCAAACAGTGCCTATCAAACAGTGCACAATTAGAATCCAAGTACTGGAACAGGTTTATTTGTATTTTCTCAGTGCTTAATAATAATAATACTAATAATGTTGGTATTTGTTAAGCGCTTACTATGTGCAGAGCACTGTTCTAAGCGCTGGGGTAGATACAGGGTAATCAGACTGTCCCACGTGAGGCTCACAGTTTTAATCCCCATTTTACAGATGAGGGAACCGAGGCACAGAGAAGTTAAGTGACTTGTCCACGGTCACACAGCTGACAAGTGGCAGAGCGGGGATTCGAACCCGTGACATAGAGCTCATATGGTGCTAATAAATAGATCATAGCTTAGAACAGTGCTTGGCACACAGTAAGTGCTTAACAAATACTATCATCATTATTATTATCATCATAGGTGCTAATAAATAGCTGAATTTATGAAGGAATGAATGGTTGAATGAATGATAGAAGGAATGTGATATTTATTAAGGGCTTACTACGTGCCGGGCACTGTACTGAACCCTGGGATGGATACAAGCAAATCAGGTGAGATACAGTCCCTCGTCCCACGTGGGGCTCACAATCTCAACCCCCACTTTACAGGTGAGGGAACTGAGGCACAGAGAAATGAAGCGACTTGCCCGAGTTCACACAGCAGACCAGTGGCGGAGTCGGCATAAGAACCCATCTTCTTACTCCCAAGCTCGTGTTCTTTCCTTTAAACCGTGCTGCTCCTCAGCTCTCTAAGCTCTTAGTACAGTACTCTGCACACAGTAAGCGCTCAGCAAATATCATCGATTGACGTTTGTTTAATAATATAAGAGGACATCGAGAGAAACACGGACTTCAGTTCCTAGTAGTTACTCGGAGACTTCAACATCCACACGGATGCAGCCGGTGACTCCTCTGCCGCCCGCCTTCTATCGCTCCTTGACTCTGCCGACCTCCTGGAACTTGGAACGCCCTCCCTCCTCACCTCCGCCAAACTACCTCTCTTCCCCTCTTCCAAGCCCTACCGAGAGCTCACCTCCTCCAGGAGGCCTGCCCAGACTGAGCCCTCCCTTTCCCTCTGCTCCTCCTCCCCTCCCCATCGCCCCGACTCTTCTCTACCCCCTTTCCCCTCCCCACGGCACTCATGCATATTAGTATATATTATTTATCACTCTATTTATTTTGTTAAGGATGCGTATAGATCTATGATTCTATTAATCTTGATGGTATTGACGCCTGACTACTTGTTTTGTTTTGTTGTCTGTATCTCCCGTTTAGACTGTGAGACCATCACTGGGCAGGGATGGTCTCTATCTGTTGCCGAATTGTACATTCCAAGCGATCAGTACAGTGCTCTGTACATAGTAAGTGCTCAATAAATACGATTGAATCAATGAATAAATATGATTGATTGATTGAATGAATGAATGAATGAATGAATGAATGAATAGTAAGCAAAAAGGGAGAGGGGGAGAGAGGGAGGAAGGGATAGAGAGACAGAGACAGAGAGACAGAGACAGAGAGACAGTGACAGAGAGAGAGCTCTATCCACTACGCCATGCTAGAATGCATGAACTGCTGTGGACCGGGATCATCTCTTTTGTTGCTGAACTGTACTTCCCAAGTGCTTAGTACAGTGCTCTGCACATCGTAAGCACTCAATAAATACGATTGAATGAATGAATGAATGAACCCTTTTTCTTCATCAAAACAAAGCCGGATTCTGAGGCCGTTTGGAACGTGGGTCCTACCTCCACGGAAGCTTTCGGAGTCGGGTGGGAAAAGAAGGTAGGTCAGCTCTGGAGAGCCATGGTGAGGGGCTTTCAATCTGATGGTGAAATGAGATACTAACTGTGATGCCAGGCACTGTACTAAGCGCTGGGGTGAATATGAGCAAATAGGTTGGACAACTAATTGTGGGCAGGGAATGTGTCTATTTATTGTTACATTGGACTCTCCCAAGTGCTCAGTCCAGCGCTTTGCACACATTAAGCGCTCAATAAGTAGGGAAGCAGGATGGCGTAGTGGATAGAGCACAGGCCCGGGAGTCAGAAGGTCACGGGTTCTAATCCCTGCTCCGCCACTTTTCTGCTGTGGGACTTTGGGCAAGTCACTTCACTTCTCTGGGCCTCAGTTCCCTCATCTGTAAAATGGGGAGGAAGACTGTGAGCCCTACGTGGGACAAGTGACTGTATCCCACCTGATTTGCTTGTAACTACCCCACCGCTTAGAACAGTGCTTGATACATAGTAAGCGCTTAACAGATTCCATAATTATCATTATTATGGTGTATCTATGTTGGTGCTTAGTACAGTGCCTGGCACATAGTAAGTGCTAAACAAATTACGGGGGGGGGGAGGAGGAGGAGGAGGAGCAGGAGAGTGAAGAGGAGGATGAGGATGAGGAGCAGGAGGATGATGATGAGGAGGAGGAGGAGGAGGAGGAGCAGGAGGATGAGGTAGAGGAGGAGGAGGAGGAGGAGGAGGAGGAGGAGCAGGAGGAGGAGGTGGAGGATGAGGAGGAGGAAGTGGAGGAGGAAGTGGAGGATGAGGTAGAGGAGGAGGAGGAGCAGGAGGATGAGGTGGAGGATGAGGAGGATGAGGTGGAGGAGGAAGTGGAGGATGAGGAGAAGGAGGATGAGGATGAGGAGAAGGAGGATGAGGATGAGGAGCAGGAGGAGGAGGAGGAGCAGGAGGATGAGGTGGAGGAGAAGGAGGAAAAGGTGGAGGAGGAGGAGGAGGAGGTGGAGGAGGAAGTGGAGGATGAGGAGAAGGAGGATGAGGAGAAGGAGCAGGAGGAGGAGGAGGATGAGAAGGAGGAGCAGGAGGATGAGGTGGAGGAGGAGCAGGAGGATGAGGAGGAGGAGAATGAGGAGGAGCAGGATGAGGTGGTGGAGGAGGAGGAGGAGGAAACGGAGGAGGAGCAGGAGGAGGAAGAGGAGGAGGTGGAGGAGGAGGAGGAGGAGGAAGAGGAGGAGGAGGAGGGGGAGGAGGAAGAGGAGGAAATGGAGGAGGAGCAGGAGGATGAGGTGGAGGATGAGGAGGATGAGGTGGAGGAGGATAAGGAAGAGGGAGGAGGATGAGGAGGAGAAGCAGGAGGATGAGGAGAAGCAGGAGGATGATGAGGAGGAAATGAGAAGGAGGAGGAGGGGGAAATGAGGAGGAGGAGGAGGGAGGTGGAGGAGGAGGATGAAGAGGAGGAGGAGGAGGAGGAGGTGGAGGAGGAGGAGGAGGAGCAGGAGGATGAGGAGGTGGCGGAAATGAGGAGGAGGAGGATGAGGAGGAGGGAGGAGGAAATGAGGAGGAGGAGGAGGGAGGAAATGAGGAAGATGAGGAGGAGCAGGAGGATGATGAGGAGGAAATGAGAAGGAGGAGGAGGAGCAGGAGGAGGGTGAAATGAGGAGGAGGAGGAGGAGGAGGAGGAGGAGGAGGAGGAAGAGGAGGAGAAGGAGGTGGTGTGGGTGCGGCTCTGGGCTTTGAAGAGGCCGTGCGCGTTGCGGTGGTCCTCGCTAGGCGGCGCTGCGGCCCCCGAATGCGCGCGGGAAACGTGGGCCCCCCCCCCACCCCACCCCCCCCCCCCTTCCCCAGGGGGGACACCGGACGGGGGACACACAAGGGACAGGGGACAGCGGGCGCCCACAGCCGCCGCCTCATCAGGCTCCCAAGGGCCGCGGCGAGAAGCCAGCCGGGCTCACCGGCCCTCCACCAACTCTCCAGTCGCTTAGCACTTCGTCCCTCCATCCCTCCCTCCCTCCCTCCCTCCCTCCCTCCCTGCCTCCCTCCCTCCCTCCCTCCCTCCCTCCCTCCATCCCTGGCTCCCTCCCTCCCTCCCTCCATCCCTGCCTCCCTCCCTCCCTCCCTCCCTCCATCCCTGGCTCCCTCCCTCCCTCCCTCCATCCCTGCCTCCCTCCCTCCATCCCTGCCTCCCTCCCTCCCTCCCTCCCTCCATCCCTGCCTCCCTCCCTCCCTCCCTCCATCCCTGCCTCCCTCCATCCCTGCCTCCCTCCCTCCATCCCTCCCTCCTTCCCTCCCTCCATCCCTCCCTCCCTCCCTCCATCCAATTGCATTTATTGAGCACTTACTATGCAGTAAGTTAGCTGTGTGACTTTGGGCAAGTCACTTAACTTCTCGGTGCCTCCGTTCCCTCTTCTGTCAAATGGGGCTTAAGACTGTGAGCCCCACGTGGGACCACCTGATGACCCTGTATCTCCCCCAGCGCTTAGAACAGTGCTCGGCACCTAGTAAGCGCTTAACAGATACCAACATTATTATTAACAATTCAGCAACAGAGACAGTCCCCGCCAACAACGGGCTCACAGTCCAGAAGGGGGGAGACAGAGAGCAAAACTAACAAGTAGACAGGCATCGATAGCATCGAACCACTTCATAATAATCATAATTGTGGTATTTGTGAAGCGCTTACTATGTGCCAAGCACTCTTGTAAGCGCTGGGGGAGATACAAGGCCATCAGGTTGTCCCACAGGGGGCTCACAGTCTTCATCGCCATTTTACGGATGGGGGAACTGAGGCCCGGAGACGGAGACGAGCTGACACTCGTCAGCTGTGTGGCTTTGGGCCAGTCCCTTCACTTCTCTGGGCCTCAGTTCCCTCATCTGTAAAACGGGATCAAGACCGTTAAGTCCCACAGGGGACAACCCGACTACCTTGTCTGTACCTCAGCGCTTACTATATGCCAAGCACTGTTCTTGGTGCTTGGCACACAGTAAGCTCTTAACAAATGCCATTATAATCACCTATCTGCTGCCAAACTGTACTTTCCAAGCGCTTAAATACCCCAGTCTGCCCACAGTAAGCATTCAATAAATGCGATTGAATGAAATTATTATTACTGTTACTATTATTCCCTATGAAGGCCTTCTTTTAAAAAAAAATTCAAACCAACATTCCCTGCATCCAGTAGGCGCTCGAGCCCTCAGTACAGTGCTCTGCACACAGTAAGCGCTCAATAAATCCGATAAATGAATACGACCGAATGACTTCACATTCACTCATTCAATCATCGTATTTATTGAGCGCTTACTGTGTGCAAAGCACTATACTAGGCACTTGGAAAGTACAGTTCAGCAATGAATAGACAATCCCGACAGACGACAAAGCAAAACCAGTAGACGGGCATCGATAGCATCAAAATAGATCAATAGAATTATAGATCTGTACACATCATTAACAAAATAGAGTAATAAATAATATACACAAACACGCACAAGTGCCGTGGGGCGGGGAAGGGGGTAGAGCAGAGGCAGGGAGTCGGGGAGATGGGGAGAGAAGGAAGAGCGGTGGAAAAGGGGGGGCTCAGTCTGGGAAGGCTTCCCGGAGGAGGTGAGCTTTCACATCTGTAGCCAAGAGATGTTCCCTTTCTCCTTATCGAATATGAGCTTTCAAAAGCGGGGGTGGGTTTAAACGGCCTAGTGAAACGAGGGAAATTGCCCCTCGGAGCTGTCCCCAGGTATAATCACGCCTTTCCTTTTCTATCCACCCCTCAGAGTTTTGGGAAAGCTAGGTCATCTGGAGAAGGAGGGGAGAGCATCGTTTCATTAACCTAGGCGTTTTGCTAAATGGGATGCTGTGCAATCGTCATTGTCATCAGAACCACGTCTATGTTATAATAATAATAACGGTGGTGTTTGGTAAGCACTTACTATATGCAAAGCACTGTTCTAAGCGCTGGGGTAGACACAAGGGAATCAGGTTGCCCCACGTGGGGCTCACGGTCTTAATCCCCATTTTCCAGATGAGGTCACTGAGGCACAGAGAAGTTAAGTGTCTTGTCCACAGTCACACAGCTGGCAAGCGGCAGAGCGGGGTTTCGAAGGTCGTGTGCATGTGTGTAGGTGAGGGTAATAATGATAATAATAATGATGGTATCCGTTAAGCGCTTCCTATGTGCCAAGCACTATTCTGCGACCTGGGGTAGATACGAGGCGATCGGGTTGTCCCGCATGGGACTCACAGTTTTAATCCCCATTTTACAGATGAGGTAACTGAGTCACCGAGAAGTTCAGAGGCTCTGCCAAAGTCACACAGCAGACGAGTGGCGGAGCCGGGATTAGAACCCACGTCCTCCGACTCCCAAGCCCGGGCTCTTTCCACTGAGCCACGCCGCTTCCCAGCGTAATAATAATTAATGTTGGTATTTGTTAAGCGCTTCCTATGTGCAGAGCCCTGTTCTAAGCGCTGGGGTGGACACAGGGGAATCAGGTCGTCCCACGTGGGGCTCACAGTCTTCATCCCCATTTGACAGATGAGGGAACCGAGGCACAGAGAAGTGAAGTGACTTGCCCACAGTCACACGGCTGACAGGGGGCGGAGGCGGGATTCGAACCCATGACCTCTGACTCCAAAGCCCGGGCTCTTTCCACTGAGCCACGCCGCTTCTCAGTGTATCCCCCCCAGGCAAGCCACACAGTCGGGTTGTCATGTGGCCGTCCCTATTTGCACACCGCCTGGGTTACTGGTGGAAACTGTGACTGCGCTTCTGGCCAGACCTGTCCTCTTCCGGCATTTACCACTCCTCCTCTCCCCTAATTAAAGCCTCTGGCTTGGAAGACTTCCATCCTTTGCCCAGAAAGCTCCAATACAATGGGAAACTGCTCCCTTGATTGAGAATACACTTTACAAGAAAAAAAAAATAAATTAAGACGCAAATGTTGGCCTCTTGATCCTGTTCCTGGGCCCGAAGAATCAGTCTTCCCATGCAGCCTGCTGGAGGAGTTCCCCCACCTTGAGGGTTTCTCTCTCTGATTTTAATAATAAAAATAATTACGGTATTTAATAATATTGGTATTTGTTAAGCGCTTACTATCTTCAGAGCACTGTTCTAAGCGCTGGGGTAGATCCAGGGTCATCAGGTCGTCCCACGTGAGGCTCACAGTCTTAACCCCCATTTTCCAGATGAGGGAACTGAGGCCCAGAGAAGTGAAGTGACTCGCCCGCAGTCACACAGCTGACAAGCGGCAGAGCCGGGATTCAAACCCATGACCTCTGACTCCCAAATCCGGGCCCTTTCCACTGAGCCACGCTGCTTCTACTTGTTAAGCGCTTACTATGTGCCAAGCACTGTAGCGGCTTCCCGGGAGGGAAGGTGAGAGGAGATGGAGAGGGGCCGGCGAAGGATCCGAGGCGAACACAGGGCAGCGGCCGGGGAGACCCCAAGAATGTGGGGAGCCAGGGAAGGGGAGAAGCGATGTGGCCTAGTGGCTAGAGCATGGCCCCGGGAGTCAGTAGGACCTGGGTTCTAATCCCGCCTCCACCTCACGTCTGCCGTGTGACCTCGGGCCAGTCACTTCACTTCTCTGGGACTCGGTTACCTCAGCTGGAAAATGGGGATTGAGGCCCTGAGCCCCACGTGCGACAGGGACTGGGTCCAACCCTATTAGTTTATATACTCTAGCGCTAGCGCTCAGAACAGTGTTTGGCACATAGTAAGCGCGTAACAAATACCATCGTTATTATTATCGGTATAGTGCCTGGCACGTAGTAAGCAGCTAATAAATACCATTACCTCACCCGTAAAATGGGGATTAAGACCGTGAGCCCCGTGTGGGACAGGGACTGTGTCCAACCCGACTAGTTTATATACCCTAGCGCTTAGTGTAGTGCCTGGCACCTAGTAAGTGATTAATAAATGCCATTTCCTCATCTGTGAAACGGGTATTAAGACCGTGAGCCCTATGCGGGACAGGGACTTTGTCCGACTCAATTACCTCGTATCCACCTCGAGCTCATTACACATAGTAAGCATAGAGTAAGCGCTTAACAAATACCACAATTATTATTATTTATTATTATTATTAAGGGGACAGTAATCAGTAATTTAGACCCACTTTCCTAGGAATGTCCCAGAGGTGGGAATGGCAAGTGGCACTGCAGGGAACCACCCATAATCATTCATTCATTCAATAGTATTTATTGAGCGCTTACTATGTGCAGAGCATTGTACTGAGCGCTTGGAATGGGCAATTCGGCAACAGATCACTAGTCCACTCACAACTTCCCATAGTGCTAATCTAATAATCACGGTATTTGTTAGGCGCTCACTCTGTGTCAAGCACAGTTCTGCTGGGGAGCAGCAGCATGGCGCAGTGGCTAGAGCACGGGCCTCGGCGTCAGAAGGTCATGGGTTCTAATGCCAGCTCTGCCACTTGTCAGCTGTGTGACCTTGGGCAAGTCACTTTACCTCGCCGAGCCTCAGTTATCTCATATTAAATGGGGATCGAGATTGTGAGCCCTACGCGGGACAGGGACTCTGTCCTATCCGATTTGCTCGTATCCATCCCAGTGCCTGGCACAGAGTAAGCGCTTAAGAAATACCACGATAATAATAATAATAATAATAAGCACTGGGGTAGATACAAGTTTATCACGTTGGACGCAGTTCCTGTAATCAACGTAAGTGACAGACCCTACTTCTTAAGCTCTAATTCATACACATCCCCTCTCCCCTGACCTGTAATTATTAATAACGATAATAAAAGTAAGTGCTTACTATGCACCAAGCACTGTGCTTAGCGCTGGGGTAGATGTGATACAATCAGACACAGTTCCCACGTGTGTGTGCGGTGGGGTGAGGGGTGAGGGCCCCAGCCTGAGGGGGACAAGAGATATTTTCCCTATTTTATAGACGATGACACTGAGGCAGAGAGAAAAAATATGGGATTTACCCAAGGTCCCATTGTAGGCAAGTGGCAGAAGCGGCATTAGAACCCAGGTCCCCTGACTCCCAGGCCCGTGTTCTTTCCACTGGGCCACACCGCCTCCCAACTTTAGTGTCTGTTTAGGTCGTACACTTCATGAGGGCAAGGACTGTGTCCTACCACTTCTAATTCCTCTCCCGGGCGCTTAATGTACCTCTCAGCCTCCACAATTCGGTGAGTACAGAGCCTCGTTGGCTGATGGGTGGGTGGGGGATCTGATGGGGGTCATGAGTATGTTTCTATGTGAGGGATGTTGGCCGCGGGCGGGAGCTCCGGGGGGGCAGTGGGTCCCCTGATTTCTGGGAGACCCACAGGCCCGGCAGGAGACCCTCTGGGATCCCTGGGCTAACGTGACTTCCAAAAGAAGGTTACTACCCTCCTCTTCCTCCTCCTTTCCTTCTCCTCGCCACCCCCCCCCCCGCCTCCTCTTCCTCCTTTTTCTCCTCCCCTACCCCTCCTTTCCCCCTCCATTCCTTCCCTCTACTTCTCTTCTTCCTCCTCCCCCGCCTTCTCTTTTCTTCTTTTCCCTCTCCTCCCTCTTCCTCTTTACCCCCTTTTCCTCCCTCCCCTCCCCTTCTCCTTTTCCTCCTCTCCTCTCCCTCTTCTTTTCCCCCTCCTTTTCCTCCTCCACTTTTCCCTCTCTTCCTCCTTCTCTTCCTCCTCCCCTTCCCCTTTTTCCCCCTCCTTTTCTCCCTCTCCTCCTCTCCTTCTCCTCTTCCTCCCCTCTCTTCTCCCCCTCCTTTTCCTCCCTCCCCTCCCCCTCTCTTCCCCCTCCCCTCTCTTCTTCCCCCTTTTCCTCTCTCTTCTCCCCTTTTCCTCTTCCCCCCTTTTCCTTCCTCTCCTTTTCCTCCTCCCCTTCACTCCTCTTCCCCCCCCCTTTTCCTCCCTCTCCTCCTCCTCCTTTTCCTCTTCCCCTCTCCCCCCCTTTCCTCCCTCTTCTTCTCCCCTCTCCTTTTTTCCTTTTCCTCCCTCTCCTCCCCTTCTCCTCTTCCTCCTCCCCTCTCCTCTTCCCCCTTTTCCTCTCTCTTCTCCCCCTCTCCTCTTCCCCCTTTTCCTCCCTCTCCTTCTCCTCCTCCCCCTCGATCCTCTTCCCCCCTTTTTCCTCCTCCCCCTCCCTCCTCTTCTCCTTCTCTCCCCTCTCGCTCTTTTTCCCCCCTTTTCCTCCCTCACCTTCCCCTTCTCCTCGTCTCTGTTGCCTAATTGTACATTCCAAGCGCTTAGTACAGTGCTCTGCACATAGTAAGCGCTCAATAAATACTATTGAATGAATGAATACATCCTCCTCCCCCCTCTTCCCTTTTCCTCCTTCTTCTCCTCCCCTGTCTTGCTCCTCTTTCCCCCCTTTCTCCCTCTTTTTCCCCTTCTCATCCTCCTCCCTCTCTCTTTCCCTTTTCCTCCCACTCCCCCCCCCCACCTCCCTCTTTCTCTTCCTCCTCCCCTCTTTCCCCCTTTTCCTCCCTCTCCTCTCTCTCTTTTCCCTCCTCCTCTTTCCCCCCTCCTTTTCCTCCCTCCTCTCTCTCTCCCCCCCCTTCTCCTCTTCCTCCTCCTCCCCTCCTTCCTCCTCCTCCTCTTCCTCAGGGCCTCTGGGTTTCCTTCCTCTGCTGAAGCTGATGCTCCTCCTGATGCTCCACTTCCCACCCTCGCCTGGAGTGCTCACCTGCTCTTCTGGGAGGAAGTGGGAGAGTGTAAACTGCCAGGTTGGAGGTCACCCATCATCGGCCTGCTCCAACCGGATTCCCTTGCCCCCGGCGGGGCCTGCCTGAAAGCCCCCTTCCCGCACCACTCCCCTCTCCCCCCCAATCGATCACCAATCCATCAATCGGTCGTATTTATAGAGCTCGGCCTGTGGGCCGAACACTGCACTAAGCGCACGGGAGAGTACAACACAACAACCTTAACCGAGTTGGAAGACACATTCTCTGCCCACAAGGAGCTTTTACAGTCCAGACACAGCAGAACCCTTCGATTTGATCTGCCCCAGGCCACTTGGTCACACACCAAGTCAACCCACTGGATGGTAAACTCCTCTAGGAGGGGGTTCGTGTCTACCAACTGCATAATTCTCTCCTAAGCGCTTCACACAGTGCTCTGGACACGGGAAACTGTCAGCTCCTAGAAGACAGGGATTGTGTCTAACTGCATAGTTCCCTCCTAAGCGTTCAGTACAGTACTCTGTACACAGTAGACTGTCAGCTCCTAGGTGGTAGGGATCGTGTCTACCAACCGCATAGTTCTCTCCCAAGCGCTTAGTACAGTGTTCTGCCCACAGTAAGCGCTCAGCAAATATCACCGATTGACCTTTGTTTAATAATCTAAGAGGAAATTGAGAGAAACACGGACGTAAGTTCCTGGTAAACACAAAGGGAGAGGCAGAGAGGGAGGGAGGGAGAGAAACACAGAAAGAGAGACAGAGAGAAAAGAGAAGAGAGAGTGGGAGAATAGAGGGAGAGAAAAAGAGAAAGAGGAAGAAAGAAGAGAGAAGGGGAGGAGAGAGAGAGAGAAAGAGGAAGAGAGAGTGGAGAAGAGAGAGGGGGAGAAAAGGAAGAGACGGGGGAGAAGAGAGAAGTGAGGGGGGGAGGGAGAGAGGAAAAGAGAATGGGAGAAGAGAAAGAAGGAGAGACGGGGGAGGGAAAGAGAGGAAGAGAGCCGGAGGAGAGAGAAAGAGAGAGAGGAAGAGAGAGTGGGAGAAGAGAGAGCAGAGGAAGAGAAGCAGCGTGGCTTAGTGGAAAGATAAGGGGCTTGGGAGCTAGAGGTCATGGGTTCTAATCCCGGCTCTGCCACCTGTCAGCCGTGTGACTCTGGGCGACTCACTCTCTGTGCCTCCGTTACCTCATCTGTAAAATGGGGATTAAGACTGAGCCCCACGGTAGACAACTTGATTACCTATCTACCCCAACACTTAGAACACTGCTTGGCACATAGTAAGTGCTTAACAAATACTATAATTATTAAGAGAGAGAGGGGAGAGAAACCGGGAGAGAGAGTGTGAAAGGAGAGAGAGGAAGAGAGTGGGAGAAGAGAGAGAAGGAGAGAGGGAGAGCAAGGGAAGGGGGGGGAGAGAAAGAGGGAGAAAGTGGGAAAAGAGAGAGGGGGAGAAGAGAGAGAAGGAGGGGAGGGAGAGGGAGAGGGAGTGGGAGTGGGAGAGAGAGAAGGAGAGAGGGGGAAGAGGGAGAGAGAGGAAGAGTGGGAGAAGAGAGAAGGAGGGGGGAGAGGGAAGAGGGAGAGGGAGTAGGAAAAGAGAGAGGAAGAGAGAGTGGGAGAAGAGAGAGAAGAGAAAGAAGGAGAGAAAGCAGGAGGGGGAGAGTTGGAGAAGGGAGAGAAGGAGAGCGAGAGCAGGGGAAGAGAGAGGGGAGAGAGAATGGGAAAAGAGAAGAAGAGAGAGTGGAAGAAGAGAAAGAAGGAGAGAGAGCAGGCGGGAGGGAGAGAGTGGGAGAAGGGATAGAAGGAGAGAGAGCAAGGAAAGGAGGGAGAGTGGGAAAAGAGAGAGAGGAAGAGAGAGCGGGAGAAGAGAGAGAGGAAGAGGGAGTGGGAAAAGAGTGGGAGATGAGAGAGAAGGAGGGGGGGGGAGGGAGGGAGAGGGAAAGGAAGAGAGAGGGGGAGAAGGGGAGGGAGGGAGAGGGAAAGGAAGAGAGAGGGGGAGAAGGAGAGGGAGGGAGAGGGAAAGGAAGAGAGAGGGGGAGAAGGAGAGGGAGGGAGAGGGAAAGGAAGAGAGAGGGGGAGAAGGAGAGAGAGGGGGAGGGAGGGAGAGAGAGTGGGAAAAGAGAGGAGGGAGAAGGAGAGTCAGAGAAGGAGGAGGCGGGGGGGGGGGGAAGGGGGGGCCTGGGGATGGATGGGGAGGATGTAGAGGAGGGGATGGGGAGGTGTTGGGGGCGGGAGGGGGGGATGGGGAGGGGTCGGAGGGAATGTCCCGGGCGAGAAGGCCGTGAGTGTGGGAGTGTTTCCTCGGGGGGCCGGTCCCGGCGGCTTGTGCCCTGACGTCTGCCCGGCCCGGCCGGACACACAATAAGAGGGGGGCGGCGCGGCGCGGCGCGGCGCACACACCCGGGGGGCCCCCCACCACACACACCCCCACCGACCCCCACCGACCCGCCGATCGACGGACACAGGACGGAGGACGGGGGACAGAGAGCGGCCGGCCGCTCCTCCGCCCCGGGACCCGCGGCCGGTCCCGCGCGGACCCCTGAGCCCGGTGCCCGGGAGGGAGGGATGGAGTAGCCCCCGCCTCTCCGTCCGTCGTCCGTCCGTCCGACTCGTCTCCGTCCCCATCCTCCTCCCCCTCCATCCCAGGCGGGGCTGAGCCGCTGGTCCAGCCCGGGGGACGGACGGACGGACACAAGGTGAGCCGGTGGGCCGCTCCGGAGGGCGGACGGGCGGACGGTGACCCGTCGGTCCACCCCGGGGGAAGGACAGAAAGTGACCCGGTGGTCCACCCCGGGAGAAGGGCAGGTGAGCCGGTGGTCCACCCCGGGGGAGGGACAGAAAGTGACCCGGTGGTCCGCTTCGGAGGAGGGACAGTCGGACGGACGGTGTGACCCGTTGGTCCACCCCGGAGGAAGGACAGAAAGTGACCCGTTGGTTCACCCCGGGGGAAGGACAGAAGGTGACCCGGTGGTCCGCTTCGGAGGAGGGACAGTCGAGGGGACGGACAGAAAGTGACCCGGTGGTCCGCTTCGGAGGAGGGACAGTCGGACGGACGGTGTGACCCGTTGGTCCACCCCGGGGGAAGGACAGAATGACCCGGTGGTCCACCCCGGGGGAAGGACAGAAGGTGACCCGGTGGTCCGCTTCGGAGGAGGGACAGTCGGACGGACGGTGTGACCAGTTGGTCCACCCCGGGGGACGGACAGAAAGTGACCCGTTGGTTCGCTCCGGGGGAAGGACAGAAGGTGACCCGGTGGTCCACCCCGGGGGAAGGACAGAAGGTGAGCCGGTGGTCCACCCCGGGGGAAGGACAGAAGGTGACCCGAGGGACACTTCGGAGGGACAGACGGACGGTGATCCGTCGGTCCACCCGGGGGACGGACAGAAGGCGACCCGAGGGGCCACTCCGGAGGAGGGACAGTCGGACGGACAGTGAGCCGGTGGTCCCACTCGGGCGACGGCCGGCGGCCGCGGGTCCCGGGAGGAAGGCGAGGCAGGTAACCAGTCCCTCCCCTCGGCCTCCCACGGGGTCCGGACAGGATAGGACCGGACGGGAGCCCAGGGGGGAGAGGAGCCAAAGGGCCGCCAGGACCTGCTGTCCGGCGCGCTTTCTCCCTGCCCGCCGCGGCGTCCCGATGGGAGCATCCCCGGGGCAGGGCCCAGGGAGGGGACACCCCCGGACGGGGCGGCTCGGAGAGGGGTGACGCTCAGGACGAGGTCCGGAGAGGGGATCCCCTCCCAGCCCCTCTCCGCCGGGAGAGCGCCCGGAGGGGGACCCCCCCCCCCCGGCCGGGGCAACCCGGGGAACGGGAGAGGGACGGCCGGGGTCGGGGGTACCCAGGAACCACGGAGATGCCGCCGCTGCGTGGTACCCAGGGTCGGGGTCATCCGGGATCGGCGGTGCCCTGAGTCGGGGGTACCCGGGGTCGGCGGTATCCAGGGTCATTGGCTCCCGAGGTCGGTGGCGTCCGGGTTCGGTGGCGCCCAGGGTCGGTGGCACCCCGGATCGGTGGCGCCCAGAGTCGGGGGTATCTAGGGTCGGCGGCTCCCGGTGTCGGTGGTACCCAGGGTCGGCGGTGTTCGGGGTCGGCGGTGTTCGGGGTCGGCGGTAACCTGGTCAGAGTTTTCTGGGGTCACTGGTTCCCGGGGTCGGTGGTACCCATGGTCAGAGTCACCCAGGGTCGGAAGCACCAGGCCGGCGGCGCCGGGGCCGGTGCGTTGGGCCCAGGCTGGGCTCCCCCGGGCTGTCCCAGGCTCAGAGGTCCAGAGACTTGGGCTGCCGCGGGAGCTGGGGGCTGCCGAGGGGACTGGGGGCTGTTGGGGGGCTGGGGGCGAGGGGCGGGTGAGCGCTGGAAACTTCCCACGAGAAGCAGTCCCCGGAGTCGGCCGCTCTCCCCAAAACTCCTATCGACCCAGCTGGTAGGATGTGGATGAGTTTCGACTCGGCTTTTGAAAGAAACAGAAACCCCGAAGCACTTAACCGGCCATGAAACCTCAACGGTCTTTTAAAGCACGAGAGAGATATAATGATGATGATCAAAAAAGATCTGACGGGTTTAACCAAGAGAAGGAGAAGGCCAGACCGGCTTTTCGCCTGACAGGGTTGGGACTGGGGATCCCTGAGTCCTGGAAGTCTAAAGGTTCTCCCAAACTCCGTTAGGAGCCCGGCAGGGGGATGGGGTTCTAGGCGTTTTCCGGTTTCGGTGTGGGGTGGGAATATCTCCACCTCCCCTCGTCCCGACTCTGTCCCCACGGGGCGGAGGGCGAGGGATGGAGGCTGGAGACCGGAGGGGGCCGGAAGGTCGAGGCTGGAGATCTGGAGACCGGCGGCGGACGGGGGTCGCAGGTTGGAGCCCGGGGGTCGCATCCGTGGCCCGGACGTGCGACGCAGGGTGGCCGCGGTCCTCCTCGCCCCCTGCCCCCGGGTGTTGCTCGGCTGGGGGCGGGGAGGACCCCTGGCCTCCCAAAGTGGGGTGGGGGAGGAGGGGCCGTCTGGGCGTGGACGCGGCCCTCCGCCCGGGCTGGACGAGCCGCCGTCCCTCTCGGGGGCCAGGCGAGCCGATGCCATGTGAGCCCGGGGAGGGGCACGTGGGTGTGAAGTCAGGGCGGAGAGAGGGAGGAGGCTTGGCCCCAGAGGCCCCCGGCATTGGCCTGGAGCGTTTGAGTGGACTTTCCTCTCCGGCTCGGCCGTCCCCTCGGCTTCCCCCGCCCCCTTCCCCCATCTCCCTCCTCCTCCTCCTTCTCCTCCTTCTCCTCTTTATCCTCCCTGACCGTCTCTCTCTCTCCTTTGTCCTTCCCTTCCAGGACGAGGTGGAGGCTCCCTCCTTCCCTCCCCGCCCGCCCGGGCCTCGGCGAGCTTGGCGACCCTCCCCGGCAGTGCCCTCTGCAATGGGCAGCCGGAGGGGGCCGGTGCTTCTCGCGCTGCTGCTGCTGCTGCTGACCGCGACCGCCGGCCAGGGGAGGACCCAATCCGGACAGCTTCGGGACAAGCGGACCCTCCTAAACCTAATCATGGAGATCATTCAGCAACTCCAAAAGTACCGCCTGGGCCAGGACGGCAGGTGGCAACTCTTCTCCAAACAGGATTACACTTTGGGCCGAAGGGAAGTCACCGATTACGGGGTCTATCCGGATGAACAGAGGGTCGGTAAGTCTCCCTTTACAGTAGTGTCTTCCTCCTTTCCAGTGTTTACGCCAGCGGGGAGGAAGGGGTCGGAGAACCCAGATCCGCTAGGAAAGGCGTGGGGTTTGGATTCCCGGTTCCGAGATCTCCGATTCCTCCGGGATGATGTGAATCGGAGCGCTGCCGTTGCACCGAGTTGAAGGCTTGAACGCGTTCCCGAATCCGGGGTTATTAGGTTGGAGGAAAGAGTGAGACTAGGGAGATCTGTTCATTTGAACAGATGAACAGGATGGCTCGGATGACAGTTTAATAGACAAGTGGCAGTTTAGAAAAACAAGGAGAGACATTTGTTTGCATAGGTGATGGAAAAATAATCCCATTATATCCTCTTCTCAGACACGCTAGTTGTTACCGATGTTATGAGTTTCTGAACAGAAACTATCTTTTAAAAAAAAAAAACAACATGGAAAATACTCTGAGCAAAGCAGAAGCCTGTGAAGAAGAAATGTTTTAGAAGTCTCTTAGAGGGAAACTTTCCCAGGAGGTCCGTCCCACCGGGAACTTCCAAAATAAGTATTTTAGCTCTTTCAGGTTCTTTAGGGTGTAATCGGGACAGATACGACAAGGTCGATCTTATTTAGACTCAAGCTACAGGTGAATGAAGACCGGCTTCGGAGGAAATGTCTAAACTGAGGGTCGAATAAAGTTCGGGATGGGCACGTTCTCTCAGATGGAATGGTGGAGGGAGCTAAACAGCCACTTCCAGGCAGAGCATCCGTAGAGAAATGAAGTGTAAAGGGTCACCCACGATCCTCACCGACACGGGTGAGGGGCAGACAAATGAAAATGATCCAAGTTTCTGGTCAACACAAGAGAGAGAGGCACTGAATTTGGGGAACGAGACGTTTCCTTTCGGGATCCTTAGAATCCAAGTGCGGAGAAATCAAACCTAGAGATGGAAGGGTTAAAATGGGCTTAGCGGATCATCTGTCTGGCGATCCAATCGAGGGTATTTGACCGCTTACTTTGTAGGGAGCGTCGTACTACTCGCTTGGGAGCGTGCGACAGAGTTAGTGAGCACATTCCTTCCTCTCAAGAAGCCTACAAACTAAAGGCTAAACTAAATAAATTACAGGTAGGGAGAAGCGACGGAGTTTAAAGAGAAGGAAGTAACCACTGTGGGAGTAGAGAGGGTTAGTATCCAAGTATTTAGGGCACGGCATGGCCTAGTGGAAAGAGCAGAGGCTGGGAGTCGGAGGACCTGAGTTCTAATCCAGCACTCCGCCACTTACCTACCCGTTTGACCTTGGGTTAGTCACTTCGCTTCTCTGTGCCTCGGTTCCCTCCTCTGCAAAATGGGGATTGATACCTGTTCTCCCACCTACTTAGACTGTGCCACCTGGGATTTGATAATCTCGCATCTACCCCACCGCTTAGTACAGCACTCAACAAATGCCACAATCATTATTATTCCCAGCTAGATTATAAACTCTTCGAGGGTAGGGATATATCTATTTTGTTGTACTCTCCCAAGGGCTTGGTATAGTGCCCTGCCTCCTAAGTCATTGATTGAATAACTGATTTCCCCACCCCATTTGCCCCCTACCCTTTTGCATCACCCACGTACCTGGGTCTCAGATATGTACTTGGGTCTGTACCCCTGAAGACCCCCCCAGCCCCAAAGCATGTATGTCCATGTCCTCATACTCTGCCATTTCCCCTAGCTGTAATCGCTTCTGCTACCTGTCTCCCCCTCTAGACTAAGTTCCTTGTGAGCAGGGATCATGTCTACCACCTCTGTTGTATTGTAATAATAACGGTATTTGTTAAGCGCTTGCTACATGACAGGAACTGTTCTAAGCACTGGGGTAGATACAAGATAATCGGGTTGGACACGGTCCCTGTCCCGTGCGGGGCTCACAGTCTTGATCCCCATTTTACGGATGAGGGAACCGAGGCACAGAGAAGGGAAGTGACTTGCCCAAAGTCACACAGCAGACAAGTGGCGGAGCGGGGATTAGAACCCATGGCCTTCTGACTCCCAGGCCCAAGCTCTATCCACTGAGCCGTGCTGCTTCTCTTGTACTTTCCCAAGCATTTAGTACAGAGCCTTGCGCGCCTAAAGTCCTCGACAAACACCACCGATTCATTGACCAAAGTGCCAGTAGAGGGAAATAGGGTGGGGAGACGAGAGATTAGTCAGGGAAGGCCTCCTGGAGGAGATGTGATTTTAGAAGGGCTCTGAAGACGGGGAGAGCATCGTTCTGCTTTTCCTCAAGATGGGGATCCTGGTACGTTTCGTCTTCGGTCCCTTCAGGACCCAAAGCGAAGATGTTGGGAACATCTGACCGAACAAGCATAGTCCACTTCTGGAGGAGAGAAGCAAAGGCCCGATTAAAAAGCGAAAGAAGCCGATCTTCCCCCAGATTTTGAACACCGCAGGATGCACAGCTCCAAAACAATCCGCAAATGCAAATGGTATTTGAGGTTCAGAGGGGACCGGTCGGTGAGTCAGAGACGTTTCTACATTCTGGCTCACAGGCACCATCTTTCAGTCTGATGCTGCAGACCTCAAAAACAGTACCCTAGCATCCGGCCCCTAATAAATGCTCTTTTTCTTGGATGAGAAACGCATCACAGGATGCCGATCGCATTACGGTCGACTCTGCCCTCAGTGAGCTCAGGGCGGTCCAAGTCTGCCCCAGCTGGCGGACCTGACCTCCCCCTCGAAGGAAGCGGGGCCCGTTAAGTTCAGTACGCTGGGAAAGGTTTCTCTCGGGTGACGTGGTTAAAACCCTTCTCCTTCTTTCCGACAGAAATTGTCCCTCGGGATCTGAGGATGAAAGACAAGTTTTTGAAACACTTGACCGGTGAGTTTCAGTCGTTCCTTCCAGACTTGGGCTGATTCTTTTGCCGCACGCAGAACCCTCATGGCTTGTTTTCTTCTTCCATGTTTCAGGTCCTCTCTATTTTAGTCCAAAATGCAGTAAACACTTTCATAGACTTTATCACAACACCAGAGACTGCACCATCCCAGCATGTAAGTGCCAGCAGTCATGTGATCCGCTGTTTCGGTACACCAGAGTGAGCTACAGATGGAGTGGTTCTAGGGAATGTACTTTATGTCCTTTGATTTGACTGAAAGGGGACCTTTCTCCCGTTTCTCTCGTTTACTAAGAAACGTTCCTTCATCACTGTGGAGTTAGACATCGGACTAGGGCGGGGATGTCGAAAGAGGGGCTGATGTTGATAGAGACGGCTGACTATTGGAAGGACGAGCGGAGAGGACGGAGAATCACCGCCGCCGAGAGGAATTTAACTAGCGGTTGTGGGGACGGACCTTTGATTCATCCTTGATTTGTTTACGAATCCTGGAATGATGCCTATGTTTGTATCTGCTTGAAGACAAAAACCAAACAAATGTGAAGAATGAATTACTCCAGGAGAGGCTGCCAAGCGTTATACTCTAGGGTGTAAATACCCGAGTAGCTGGGCTGATTGATTCCAGGGAGCAGTGCGGGCTGCCTCACACTCTCCTGTCTAAGGAGGCCTCTAGTTTGTAACCCCTTTTCCAATCCTCTCGCTGCGGGGTTCACCACCCTCCCCACTGACATAGCTTCCACCTGCTCTCCTTATTATTATTATTATTATTATCGTATTTCTTAAGTGCTTACTATGTGCCAGGCACTGTTCAAAGCGCTGCTAAAGAAGCAGCATGGCTCCAGTGGAAAGAGCACGGACTTGGGAGTCGGAGGTCGTGAGTTCTAATCCCGGCTCTGCCGCTTGTCAGCTGTGTGACCTTGGGCAAGTCACTTCACTTCTCTGTGCCTCTGTTTCCTCATCTGTAAAATGGGGATGAAGACTGTGAGCCCGATGCGGGACGACCTGATGACCTTGTATCTCCCCCAGCGCTTAGAACAGTGCTTGGCACATAGTAAGCGCTTAACAAAGACCAATATTATTATTATTATTACACGGTAATCCGGTTGGACACGGTCTCTGCCCAACCTAAGGCTCACGATCTCACTCCCCATTTTACAGATGAGGGAACTGAGGCCCAGAGAAGCAAAGTGACTTGCCCAAGGTCACCCAGCAGACAAGTGGCAGAGCAGGATTAGAACCGATGACCTAGAACCCAGGATTAGCACTCCCAGGTCCGTGCTCTATCCACTAAGCCAAGCTGCTTCCCCATAACTGTGATATCCGTTAAGCACTGGAGTAGATATGAGATTGGTTGGACTCATGGAGCTCAGAGTACAAGGTCGGGGAGACAGGTATTTGGTCACTATTTTTAATAATTTTAATAATTATGGTATTTTTTAAGCGCTTACTATGTGCCAAGCAATGTTCTAAGCACTAGGGTAGATACCAGGTAATCAGGATGGACACAGTCTCTGTCCCACATGGGGCTCACAGTCTTCATCCCCATTTTACAGAGGAGGGAACTGAGGCCCAGAGAAGTGCTGTGCCTTGCCCAAATAACACAGCAGACAAGGAGCCAGGATTAGAACCCATGTCTTCTGACTTGCAAGCCGGTGCTCAAGTTAAGAGACTTGTCCAAGGTCACACAGCAGGAAAGCGGAAGAGCAGGGATTAGTACCCAGGTCATCCGTCTCCCAGGCCCGGGCTCTTTCCACTAGGCCACACTCCTTCTTTTTCCCAAACTGCAGAAGCTCACAATCTTTGAAACTTCCCAGAGGATTTCTTCCTTAATAATGTTGGTATTTGTTAAGCGCTTACTATGTGCAGAGCACCGTTCTAACCGTTGGGGTAGATACAGGGTAATCAGGTCGTCCCACGTGAGGCTCACAGTTAATCCCCATTTTACAGAGGAGGTAACTGAGGCACAGAGAAGTGAAGTGACACGCCCACAGTCACACAGCTGACGAGTGGCAGAGCCGGGCGTCGAACTCATGACCTCCGACTCCGAAGCCCAGGCTCTTTTCCACTGAGCCATGCTGCTTCCCAGTACACCACTTTCCTTTACACCAAATTTCTACTCTGGCAAAGGGTGTGCGCCGTATGCCGCCAAGTGATCAAATGGTGGGTGGAGATTAAAACGTGGAAACGCGTAAGAAGGTCTGAGAGGGAAATCTCCTTAGAGTCGGAGCCCCACGTGGGACAGACACTGTGTCCAACCTGGTTATCTTAAACCTACCGCAGCACTGAGCACAACGGTTGACACGGACTAAGCGCTTGACAAATTCAGCCAGTCGTATTTATTGAGCACTTACTATGGGCGGAGCACCACTGTATTAAGCGCTGGAGAGATTTCGCTATGACTGCCCGCAATGAGTTTGGAGGGGGGAGACAGATATTAATACAGATAAATAAATGACAGATATGTGCGTACGTGCTGTGGGGCTGGCATGGGCATCAGGGCGACGAAGAAGGGAGTGGGAGAAGAGGAAAAGAGGGCTTAGTCAGGGAAGGCTTCTGGGAGGAGATGGGCCTTCAATAAGGCTTTGAAGCGGGGAGAGTAAATGTCTATCAGAAAAGAAGAGGCAGTTCCACTCCAGAGGCAGGACGTGGGCAAGAGGTCGGCAGTGAGATGGAGATGGAGGTACAGCGGAAAGGTTGGCATTAGAAAAGCCAAGGGTGGGGCTGGATTGTAGTAGGAGAGTAGCGAGGTGAGGTAGGAGGGGGTCAAGTACTTGGGTGCTCTAAAGCCAATGGAAATTCCATTATTACTATCGTCATCATCACCCAAGAGTCGTTGAATTGTACCTACCGGGGTGGCCCAGCCTCATGGACCCATGGGTTGACATCAGAAAACAGAATTTGACCGTGAGGCCCGAAGCCGAAATCGTTTCTTTAAGCAGGGTGGGAAGCAGGAGTTTGTGGGGGGTGGGGGGAGGGGGCGGAAAGGGGGATGATGACATAGGGCGGGAAGAGAGCAGTTGATCCTGGTTGGGGAGGAAGGCGTACAAGGGGTGGCAACCAGAGGCGGCCGGGGCAGGACAAGGCAGGAGCCGGAAGAGGGGAAGGGCACAGAATCCCTCCCTGGTAAATAATGAATGATAATTATGATACTGGTTAAGCGCTTACTATGTGCCAGGCACCTTTCCAGGCGCTGGGGTAGATACAAGGTAGTCAGGTTGGGCACAGTCCCTGTCCCACATGGGGGCTCGCACTCTTTAATTCCCCATTTTACAGATGAGGTAACTGAGGCCCAGAGAAGCCAAGTGACTTCCCCAAGGTCACACAGCAGACACGTGGCGGAGCTGGGATTAGAACCCATGACCTTCTGACTCCCAGGCCCGGGCTCTATCGACTAAGTCACGCTGCTTCTCCCTCCAGGTCTGGGCCCCTATGGACAGGGCCATTATCGCGAGCGCCCAACCCCTTCTCCGCACCCCCGGGCCCTTGCTGCCACCATGGGAAAGAATAAAGATGGAACTGTGAGGGCCACCCAGTGACAAGTGAGGAAGAGCCCTTGGGCCTCCCAGTAGTAATAATAATAATGATGACGACGATATAACGATAGTATTTCTTAAACGCTTACTGTGGCACTGTTCTAAGCACTGGGGTAGATGCCGGATCATCTGATCGGAGACAGTCCCTGTCCCAAATGGGGCTCGTGATCTCTTAATCCCCCTTTTACAGACGAGGTGACCGAGGCAAGAGGAAGCCAAGTGGCTTGCCCAAGGTCACACAGCAGACAAGTGATTGAGGAAGAGCCCGTGGGCCTCACAAGTTTCCCGGTAGGCATAATGACGATAATGATGACGACGGTGTTTCTTAAACGCTTACCGTGGCACTGTTCTAAGCACTGGGGAAGAGACACGATCACCAGATTGGACGCAGTCCCTGTCCCATATGGGGCTCCCGGTCTTCATCCCCATTTTACAGATGAGGTAACTGAGGCACAGAGAAACGAAGTGGCTTGCCCACGGTCACACAGAAGACAAGTAAGGGAGGAAGAGCCTCACAAGCCTCCCGGTGACAAGTGAAGAGGAGCCCATGCGGCCGGTGAGCTTCACCGGGGCAAGGGAGGGAAAGCCTGTAAATGCAATCAATTTAAAAGCGGACTGCGAGGCCGCTTCTGATGAAAAGCCAAAACCCTAAATAATAATAATAATAATAATAATCATGTTGGTTTTTAAATGCTTACTATGTGCACAGCACTGTTCTAAACGCTAGGGTAGATACGGGTTAATCAGGTGGTCCCACGTGAGGCTCACAGTCTTCATCCCCATTTTCCAGATGAGGGAACTGAGGCCCAGAGAAGTGAAGTGACTTGCCCGCAGTCTTACAGCTGACAAGTGGCAGAGTTGGGATTCGAACCCATGACCTCTGGCTCCCAAGCCCGGGCTCTTTCCACTCATCCACGCCTAAAGCGAGACCCCAACCCCTAGGCGGCCTCCCTGCCCCCCCAGATAACCCTAAATAAAACAGCGTCAGCAGCAGTTCAGGCAGTTTGGGAAATGTAACTGTGCTTCCGGTACCACAGAGTCCCTTTTCATTCAATCGTATTTATTAACAATAATAACGTTGGTATTTGTTAAGCGCTTACTATGTGCAGAGCACCGTCCTAAGCGCTGGGGTAGATACAGGGTAATCAGACCGTCCCACGTGAGGCTCACAGTCTTAATTCCCATTTTACAGATGAGGTAACTGAGGCACAGAGAAGTGAAGTGACTTGCCCGCAGTCACACAGCTGACAAGTGGCAGGGCCGGGATTCGAACTAAGCACTTACTACGTGCAGAGCACTGTACTAAGCGCTTGGGAAAGAACGGTTACCCCAGTAATAGTGACGATCCCTGACAAAACCAGCTCACAGTTAGACAACACTGCCAAAGTGGCTCAGTTCAGTAGGTTTTTGGTTTGACTGTAAGAATCCAGAATGAGATTGATTGAGCGTCTACTGGGTGGAAAGCGCGGGACTAGAGTGTAAACTCCTTACGGACGGTTACTGTGTCTATCGACTCTCCGGTACTCTCCCAAGAGAGTCGTGGGCGGGGAATGTGTGTGTCATATTGTTCTCTCCCAAGCGCTTAGTACAGTACTCCGTAAGCAGTTGTTAAGCACCAATGATTGATTGTCTCCGAGGGCTAAGAACTGGAACCAAGCACTTGGGTCAGTACAATTGAGGTAAATCACATGTCCCCTGCCCACAAGAAACTTGTAATCTGCCATTTTTGCTTTTATCAGTAAGAATTATTACAACGGTGGTATCTGGTAATTGTTGCTGGAATAGGATATAGTACTACTGTGCGGCTATTTCAAAATAGCCTTCTCTTGTGAAGGCCAAAGAGCCTTCTATTTTGATCGTGTAGATATCCTAAAACCATTTTCAAATGTAATAATAACTATGCTCTCTGAACAACCTTGCAGCGTGGCTTGGTGGATAGAGCACGGTTCTAGGATGCAGAAGGACCCGGGTTCTAATCCCGGCTTTGCCACATGTCTGCCGTGTGATCTTGGGCACGTCTCTGAGCCTCTGTTACTCCATCTGTAAAATGGGGACTAATAATAATAATGACGACGGCATTTATTGAGCGCTTACTATGCGCAAAGCACTGTTCTAAGCGTTGGGGGGGGGGATACGAGGTGATCGGGTTGTCCCACGCGGGGCTCACAGTCTTCATCCCCATTTTACAGATGAGGGAACTGAGGCACCGAGAAGTAAAGTGACTTGCCCCAAGTCACACAGCTGGATTATGAGTGTGAGCCCCCGGGGGGACAGGGACTGTGTCCAACCCGATTTCCTTGTATCTACCCCGACCGCTTAGAACAGATCTTGGCACATAGTAAGCACTTAACAAGTACCATATTCATTATCATTATTATCGAGGAGTTCCTATCCTTTAATGGCTTGTTTTGAGGTCAGAGTGAGCCAACGGCAGGTTAAAATGATCATTTATTCTGGGGCCCCCAGGAAAAGCATGCTGAGAAGTCAAAGGAGTTGCCTTGTGTTCGTATTATCCGCCAAGATTCTCTTAGTCCCTGGGGTGCGAGAGGGAGATTGTTGTGGACAAAAGGCTACTCTCCTTATTGAATTCTAGCCCATGAGCTACCAAGTAGTCACCTGACTACCCAAGCTTTTTGTCATCTCACGGTTAGAATGGAATGATGGATTATCCAAATCTCAACTATTGGGTTGCTGGAATACCAGGAGAACAAGCCTGTTATAATAATGTTGGTATCTGTTAAGCGCTTACTATGTGCAGAGCACTGTTCTAAGCGCTGGGGGAGATACAGGATAATCAGGTGGTCCCACGTGAGGCTCCCAGTTAATCCCCATTTTACAGATGAGGTAACTGAGGCCCAGAGAAGTGAAGTGACTTGCCCACGGTCACACAGCTGACAAGTGGCAGAGCCGGGAGTCGAACTCATGACCTCTGACTCCGAAGCTCAGGTTCTTTACACTGAGCCACTGATTATGCATTTATGCCAAACTTAGGAAAACCGAACCAATCCGAATCCAAAGCAGCTCGATAACAAAGAAAAGACAGAAGTTTCAGGGCTAGTGGACAGAGCACAGGACTGGCAATCAAAGAGACATGGGTTCAAATTGTGACTTCGCCACTCACCTGGACGAATGTCTTAACTTCTCTGAGCTTTGGTTTTCTCATCTGCAAAATGAGGATTCAGCACCCGTTCCCCCTCCCGCCCTTAGCCTGTGGGTCCATGTGGGATAAGGACTGTGCCCAATTTGATTATCCTGTATCTCTACCACAGCATTTAGCACAGTGCTTGCCACAGAGCAAGTGCTTAACAAATAGCACCTATCATTATTATTTCAGAGATTTGCCCTGTTCCTCCCATCCCTCCCTCTGATGCCCCCAACATCACTTTCTGCACATAATGGAACCATAGGTGTCCTAAAAAAATAAGAGTATCCGTTGAATACCACAGAATAGAGTGAGAAGCCGCACGACCTCATGGATACGGCACAGGCTTGGGAGTCAGAAGGACCTGGGCTCTGGTCCCAGCTCTGCCACTTGTCTGCTGTGTGACCTTGGGCAAGTCTCTTCACTTCACCTACCTCACCTGTAAAATGGGGATTAAGACTGTGAGCCCCATAGGGGATATGGATCGGGTCCAACCCGAGTAACCTGTATCTGCCCCGGCGCTTAGTACAGTGCATGGCACATAGTAAACACTTATCAGATACTGTAAAAAATGCGCTGTGCTCAGTGCTTTGGAAAGACGAGAGCACCAGATGTGTTCCGTGACCACAAAAAGCTCACGCTCTGACAGGGGATACCCGATATAAAGTGTTGCAAAAAGTGGAATCAGAATGAATACTGGAACATAGAACTGTCGATAAAAATATACAGAAGAGCTGAGAATGGGCGTAAATAGTAATGATGGTATTTTTTAAGGATTTACTATGTGCCAGCCACTGTGCTAATAAGCGCTGGGGTGTACACAAGCAAATCGAGCTGGACAATACCTGTCCCACGTGAGGTTCACCTTCTCAATCCCCATTTTTCAGATGAGGCAACTCAGTCCCAGAGAAGCCAAGTGACTTGCCCAAGGTCACACAACAGACAAGTGGCGGGGCCGGGATTAGGACCTTCTGACTCCCAGGCCCGTGCCCTATCCGCTACGCCACGATGCTTCTCTTAAAGAAACACCCAAGTGCCGGACACAGCTGTCGGAGCGCTACGACTCGGACCGTTGGGGATGAATCGGGGAAGCCGTCCGGGAGGAGGTGGGCTTTGAGGAGTGTTACCCGCTGGTCCAGTGCGTGTTGGCAATGGGCCTAATGGACTGGCCCGGTCGACAGCCCTCCGAAACAGCGTAGTCGGGAAAGGCTGAACTGCACAGCTTCCAAATTCCTGCCACCCAGAGAGTTAAAGCGACAGGGCTTGTTTATTTAAAGTGAATGTAGATTTTCTCCTGTCACAGCAGCTGACACTGCTAAAGTGCAGGCTGCTCCTAGGAGCCCAGTAAGTCTCTCCCACAGTCAGGAACAGACTGGCTGGAGGGGGAAGACTGATTCGGGGGGCAGAGGGCAGTTTATCTTCCCTTCAGGAGCCCAGTAAGTCTCTCCCATAGTCAGGAACAGACTGGCTGGAGGGGGAAGACTGATTCGGGGGGCAGGGGGCAGTTTATCTGCCCTTCGGGGTGGAGAGGCAGCACTCGGCTGAACCAGTGTGGATCTGACAGCTTCAGAAAGTCATCTTAAAAGGCCAACTCAGACACGCTTAGTCCTGCCAAGGGGAGTGATTCCCCTAGGCACTTGGGCAGCGTGGCCTAATGGAGAAAGCCCACACCTGGGAGTCAGAAGGACCTGGGTTCTAATCCCTGCTCCGCCCCTTGTCTGCTGTGTGATCTTGGGTAAGTCACTTCATTCTCTGTGCTTCGGTTCCCTCATCTGTAAAATGGGGATGAAGACCGTGAGCCCAACGTGAGACGGGGACTGAGTCCGACCCAATTAACCCGTATCTACCCCAGCGCTTGGTACGGTACCCGGCGCAGAGTAAGCACTTAACAAATACCACAATAATAATAATAGATCGCTGTTAGGGAATATGACCATTAGAGCCCGTTTGGTTTGTGTGTCGGGGTGTGTACGCATCCGTGGACTCGGTGAGCACCGCAGTGTGAGTTTTCCTCGACGCGGGTTCTTAAAAGAACCCAACCCCACGCTCCAAGAGAATGGAGGGAATGGAAGACTATATGATGTAAGCTCACTGTGGGCAGGAAATGTGCCTGATCATTGTTATATTGTATTCTCCCAAGCGCTTAGTAAAGTGCTTTGCACCAAGTGCTCAATAAATTCGACTGAAAAAATGAATGAATCAGCTGTTCTAATACGTGATCAGCATTCCTTTTTCCATCTGCTCACGTCTAAATCGGACTGCTGAGTTCAACCACCTGAGGTTTTTTTCTGAACTTGGGTGTGTTGGAACACTCAGTAAATTGTCATAAAATGTTTTTTAAAATGTGAATAAGCTAAGGATACTTTATATATACATATCCCTTCACACTTTGATGAATTCAAAGTGTTTTACGATTAGTGTGGTGGCATGGATTATTACTCAATTTCTCCAATAAGGTAAAACTGAGAGATGAAAGGATCTGCCCTAAATAATACAACAGAGCCAAGAATTCATGTCACGTGACTTGCAGACCAGTGTTCTACGAATTAGATCAGCTGTCTCTCAGCGAAGCCTAAAATAAGCTTGTAGGTTCCATATTTTTTAAAATACACTTTCATTGGCAAAAGTCTGGACATATAAATGGTAGTTTTGGGTTTTTTTTTTTTTTACTCTACAATTGGTTTAGAGATATTCATGACCCCATAAATTAATAGCTGCATATTCCTGTTCATTAGAAAACTTTTTCCAGTCATTTAATTCCACAGGAATTGCCAAGTTTTTCCCCACAAAATTCTTTAAGAGAATATCCAGTGATATTTTTGTCACAATGAAAAGGTGAAAATTCCCCTTTCGGTTTCAGGTATAATAATGATAATCACCATCTTCATCAATGGTATTTATTGAGTGCTTACTATGTGCGTAACACTGTACTAAGCTTTTGGAAGAGTATAATACAACAGAGTCGGCAGACACATTCCCTGCCCACAACGAGCTTAAATAAAAATTTTAAAAATAGCTATTTATTAAGCACCTACGCTATTTTAAGGACTGGGGTTGACACAATCCCTGTTGCGCGAGGGACTCGCATCTCCCTTAATCCCGTTTAACTGTTGAGGGAGCTGAGGCCCAGAGAAGTTAAGTAACTTGCCCAAAGGCACTGAGCAGGGCACTAAGAGGTCTGGGACTCGAGATCAAGCTGCCTCAATTGTAGGTAACTAAAAGAAGTGTTTTGTTTTCTCTCTCTCTGCAAATGAAACCATCTCTGCTCTCACAATTTTAACTCCTAGCCATTTTTCCTACAAACTTCCAGTCCCAAGCCCTCTGCATTATTCCTTCAAATGGGGACTAAGCGTCCATTTTTACAAAGGGCCTTGGGGCACGGGAGCAAAACTGGAAATGGCAGAGCCCAGGCTTGGGAGTCAGAGGACGTGGGTTCTAATCCCGCCTCCGCCACCTGTCTGCTGTGTGGGCCTGGGCAAGAGAAGCAGCGTGGCTCACTGGAAAGAGCACGGGCTTTGGAGTCAGAGGTCATGGGTTCAGACCCCAGCTCTGCCACTTGCCAGCTGTGTGACTTTGGGCAAGTCACTTAACTTCTCGGTGCCTCAGTTCCCTCATCTGTAAAATGGGAATTAAGACTGTGAGCCCCACGTGGGACAACCTGATTCCCCTGTGTCTACCCCAGCGCTTAGAACAGTGCTCGGCACATAGTAAGCGCTTAACAAATACCAACATTATTATTATTATTATTATTTCACTTCTCTGGGCCTCAGTTACTTCATCTGTAAAATGGGGATTAAGAATGTGAGCCCCACATGGGACAACCTGATTACCCTGTATCAACCCCAGAACTTAAACAGTGCTTGACACACTGTAAGCACTTAACAAATACTATAATCACCATTATTAAAATTATTATTCCACGAACAATGAGGGGTGGTGAGCAACTGGGAAAAAGACGATATTTCTCAATCACGAATTTCCCTTCCTTGAATTATGTTACTTTGGAACATAAGAGCGTGGTGTAGGGGAAAAAGCAAGGGCCTAGGAGCCAGAGGATGGGTTTTGGCAATTGCTTGCTGTGTGATCTTGGGCAAGTCACTTAACTTCTCCGTGCCTCAGTTTTCTCAACTGTCAAGTGGGGATTCAATACCTGCTCTCCCTCCTACTTCATTCAATCATATTCACCGAGCACCTTACTGTGTGCAAAGCACTGTATGAAGTGCTTAGGAGGATACAATATAGCAATAAACAGACACATTCCCTGCCCACAACGAGCTTAGAGACTGTGAGCCCCCAGTGGGACAGGAACTGCGTCCGACCAAATTAACTTGTACCCACCCCAGCACTTAGAACAGTGTTTGACACGTAATAAGGGCTTACCGAGTACCATCAAACTGACAGATTTCTGCTGGGTGAGGCCAAAGCTCAAATCGTTAACTAGATGTAGACTCTGTGATTCCAGGAGGCTTTTTTTCCATGGCTCCTAAGGAATTACAGTGTATTAATGACAGGTATTTGCAGAAAACCCATAGGGCATATTTTTTTTTTCCTTCCCCCTTGGCGTTCCAAGACTTTGCCCTACTAATTGGCTCCACTTGTGATTTCTTTTCCATTTAGACTACAAAAGATGTGCCAGGCTTCTGACTCGGTTGGCTGTAAGTCCAATGTGCATGGAAGGATAAGGTAAGCACTCTATGTAATCACATCGGGCTGCATACCAAAGCTGTGAATCCTATGTTTTGGACATGAAAAATTCATCAGCGTGAAAACAATCATTCCTTGGCTAAGGGAGTCCCCCTTTCAGTAAGGTTGACGTAACTGTCTTGATCTGGCAAAATATTGGCCGTAAATAAAAGGCATCCATACTGAAACACATTATAAGCACCCCCAGGCAGCATGATAAATTATTCATAGGCATATAGAGTTGGCACATATTGGATTTGTTTATGTGGAACAACTGCACATCAACAAGATTGGAATGGCAAAAGCTGGAAAGGAACTGCAACTAGAAAGAGCATAAAAGGTAACAAAAACAAGAGTCGGTTTTACCAGGCAAAGAGGCCAAGGGAAAATGTCACCTCCCAGGAGGCAGAAAGGGAAAGTTAACAACAGGTGCCTGAAAAGCAGGGACTTTTAAAATGTGTTTTTATTTTCTCTCAAAGTGATCAAAAGGAATAGCTGGCTAGGGGGAATCTTAATTGGTGTGAAAGGATGGAAAATTACACCAGAAAAAAGAACTGGAGAGTGGTATTTTACAAATGTGTCTGTTACAGTGTACTCTCCCAAGCGCTTAATACAGTGGTCTGCGCACAGTAAGCGCTCAATAAATAGGACTAACTAGAAAGCTTAGTACAGGGCTCAGCACACAGTAGGTGTTCAATAAAAGCCACCGATTGATTGATGGGTTGATTGAACGATAAGACCCCGAGATGCTTCGAAAGAGTAGGAGGTAAAGAGTCAGGAAGTAGGCTATTTTTAGTCTTCTGTTTAGTTTGGGTTGATATCTTTAAAAAGAGTGCAGAGAAAATGAAGAGGAGCAGCATGGCCTAGTGGGTAGAGCACTTCTCAGGGAGTCTGAAGGACCTGGGTTCTAATCCTGACTCCATTTGTCCGGTGCGTGACCTTGTGTGCAAATCATTTCACTTCTCTGTCCCTCAGTTACCTTATCTGTTAAATTGGGATTGAGACCGTGAGTCCTATGCGGGACATGGACTGTGTCCAACTTGATTAGCTTGAATCTACTCAGGGCTTTGTACAGTCCCTGGTATAGTTAGTTCTTAAAAAAAAAATCACCACCAAAAAACCAAAACAAAACTGAAGGATGGTCCAGAGAAAAGCAATATGTTAAGAAGAGGCTGTTCAGCCCTCTATGACCTCTAGGAAATCGCCGAAAGGAAATGGACTTAAAGTAAAATAAGAGAGAAAGTGGTTAGATCCAAGGAAGAACTTCTGGTTTATTACCACTGTGGGCCAAGAATAATCTACCCATGAAAATTAGATTCCATCACAGGAGGTCTTTAAAGAGGAAACAGACAACTAACAGTTCTAGATTGTAAATTATTCACTTTTCGGGAGGCAGGGGACTGGATCAGACGATGACAGTCGGTCAGTCAAAAATATTTAATGAGCGCTTACAGTGTGCAGAGCAGTGTTCTAAGCGCTTGGAAGAGTACAATATAACAATATAACAGACACATTCCCGGCCCACAACAAGCTTACAGCCTAGAGGGATGAGATTACATCTAGAGAGACACACTACAATAACTACTGTGTCACTTAAGTGCTTACTATGTGCCAAGCACTGGTGTAGACACAAGTCAATCAGGTTGGACATCGTGCCTGTCCCACATGGGGCTCAAAATCTAAGTAGGAGGGAGTAGGATTTAATCCCCATTTTACAGAGGTGGTAATTGAAGCACAAAGAAGTTAAGTGACTCGCACAAGGTCACACAGCAGATACCTAGCAGGACCACCTGGATTAAAACCCAGGTTCTCAAACTCCCAGGCCCACGCTCTTTTCATTAGGCCATGCTGCCTCTCTATAATGACCCTCAAGGACTCTTAGTAACTTGGATTCTACGATTTTCACAGATGATTTCAGCAATTGCTCATTTGTGCATAAATACTGGTATATTCAATGTCATCCAACCCTTTGGTCTCATTCACTGGCACATATTTTGCAAACCGGTGTGTGTCTCAGTACCGCTTTCCTACATCACAGCATTAATTTATAATAATGATGTTTAGGTGCTTACTGGATTCCAAGCACTGTGCTAAGCACTGAAATAGATACAAGATAATCCGCTCAAACCCAGTCCCTGCCCGGTAGAGGGCTTCCAGTCTTAGGGGGAACGAGAACAGGTATCTTATCCCCATTTAACAGATGAGGGAACTGAGACATAGTGAAGTTAAGCGTCTTGACTAAGGCTACAGAGCAGGCAAGTGGTGGTACTGAGATTAGAACCCAGGTCTTCTGATTCCCAGTCCCTTATTTCCACCAGCCCATCTAATGTTGGTATTTGTTAAGCGCTTACTATGTGCCGAGCACCGTTCTAAGCGCTGGGGTAGACACAGGGGAATCAGGTTGTCCCACGTGGGGCTCACAGTCTTAATCCCCATTTTACAGACGAGGGAACTGAGGCACAGAGAAGTTAAGTGACTTGCCCACAGTCACACAGCCGACAAGTGGCAGAGCTGGGATTCGAACTCCTGAGCCCTGACTTCAAAGACCATGCTCTTCCCACTGAGCCACGCTGCTTCTCGTGACTATGACTTTAATATTTTAAACTTCCTCCAAGATAACGGTTTCCCTTTTAGAAACAGAGTAAAACACTGTCAGGATGCAGTTAAACTAAAGGGCCCAACATAACCACGATCTCTTAAAAACTAAGCCCCCACCACCAGTCACAAAAAATGTCCAGAGACCCATTAGGAATTAATCTCTGAAATATAAAATATAACTTTCCTTCATAGTCGATTGTGAGAAGGTAGAAAAATATATTTAGCACAGAATCCCATCATTCGACTTTGGAAATATGTCAACAAGATTATTTACAAACCTGCCAGATGACTCACGCAAAGGGAACGAAGTCAGCATTCTTTCCCACTTGCTCTTCTACAGTTTGGATGCATTTCAACATGGGACAAACAGTGGCAGTTCCGGAATGATAGAGAGCAAACGGACATTCAGAACTTGGGCAAGCAATTTTCTTCCCCAAAGGCCAGATGTAACCATTTCTGCTGACAGTTAATGAACTTCCAGACTTTGGCCCGTCCCTACATTGCCAGAGATGAGATTTGAGCTGATCAGGAGCCATTAACTGGACACATTTCCCCATTAATCAATCAAATTTCTTGAGCACTTACTGTGTGCGGAGCTTGGGAGGGTACAATATAACAGATTTGGTAGACATGTTCTCTGCCCACAAGGAGCTTACAGTCTAGAGAAGCAGCGTGGCTCAGTGGAAAGAGCCCGGGCTTGGGAGTCAGATGTCATGGGTTTGAAACCCGGCTCTGCCACTTGCCAGCTGTGTGACCGTGGGCAAGTCACTTCACTTCTCTGGGCCTCAGTTCCCTCATCTGTAAAATGGGGATTAAGACTGTGAGCCCCACGTGGGACAACCCGATTACCCTGTATCTCCCCAGTGCTTAGAACAGTGCTCTGCACATAGTAAGCGCTTAACAAATACCAACATTATTATTATTATTACAGGGAGGACCTTATAATCTAGACGTTAATCAGAAAGTGGGCATATGGGAGTCACCTTAAAGTCAAACTACCCTGCTCCTACAAGTCCAGCCTAATATTCTCCCACCTTTTTGGCTGACTGAGAAGGGGAGGAAAGAAACAAAAGCTTAGAGCCCCTTAGTTTAGCTTGAAAATATTTGCTCCATTAAGAAACAGGGTGGCTCCATTAACTTTCTCCACATTTTCAAAATGTCATATACTTTTCCTCAGGTAGACACATTTGCTGTGCCCAAAGACCTTTACCTTCCCTTGTACTGGTCATTTGTAAAATTGAGTTAGTAGTGCTTCTCCCTACACTTAAGCATATTAAGGTCAAAATAAACAGGATTTACCGAGTGCCTGCTATGTGAGGAGGACTGTGCTAAGCACTTGTCATAATCATCATCAACAAAGTATCTAATGTGAGCTGAGCGCTGTCCTAAGTGATTGAGAAGATTCTAAGGAAAAAATCGATTTTTTTTTTTTTTGCGGGAACAGTTAAGCACTCACGGTGCAGCGTAATTGGGAAATTCACAACAAAGAATCAACATGTTTCTTGCCTACAAGGAGCTTATACTCTAATAATAAATGCGCTATTTTTTAAGTGCTTACTATGTAACAGGCCGTAGGGTGGATATTGAAACTGCGAGCCCCATGTGGGACAGGGACTGTTTCCCAACCGATTTGTCTGTATCCACCCCAGGGCTTAATACAGTGCCTGGCACATAGTAAGCGCTTAACCAATACCATGATTATTATTATTATCACAAGCAAATCGGGATGGACATTATTACTACAAGCAAATTGGGATGGACACAGTCCCTGTCCCACATGGGGTTCACTCTTACTCCCCATTTTACAGATGAGGTTACTGAGGCCCAGAGAAGTGAAGTAAATTGCCCAAGGTCACACAGCAGACAAGTGGTTGAGGCACGATTAGAGCCCAGGTCCTTCTGACTCCCAGGTCCAAGCTCTATCCACTAGGCCACGCTGCCACTTAAAGGCTAAAACTCTGTGATGGGATTTTTAGGAGGATTTTGGAAAATGGAGAAGTTGTGGTTTTACGGAATTGATAAGGGAAGGAGTTCAAGGCAGAGAAAGACATGAGTAATGGGGCAATGAGCTGGAGATGGTAGAGTTGCAAACGATACAAAGTTAGTTTAGCTGGGAGAAAGAGAGTATAAAATGGGATGGAGTGGGAGAGGAAAGTGGATACATGGAATACTTCTAAATGTTTTTAAGTTGAGCTGGAGTGGGCAAATTAGTAGAACGCACATAGCATGTTATATTTTGAATACATAAAGGTAGAGAAGGGAGAGGGGAAGAAGGAGAGACAGAGACCGAGAGAGAACACATAAATAACAGAAACGTCAGTATAATGTGATGGTTTGCTATCAATGATACATGCCTTAATCTTTAGGGATGTGCAACCTGACATTTCTTACTTTCTTTGACATTCTCAAAGTTTGCTTTTAACACACTAATATTACTCATCCATGAATGTATTCAAACCCCTCTTGAACCAGTTGATAGTTGTCTTGCACAACTCCCTAGGATGGTGGTAAACGCGATAATAATGTTGGTATTATTACCAACCAGTTAAAACCGTGAGCCCCACGTGGGACAATCTGATCACCCCGTATCTATTCCAGCGCTTAGAACAGTGCTCTGCACATAGTAAGCGCTTAACAAATACCAACATTATTATTTGTTAAGCACTTACTATGTGCCAAGCACCGTTCTAAGCACTGGGGTAGATACAAGGTAATCAGGTTGTCCCACGTAGGGCTCAGTCTTCATCCCCATTTTACAGATGAGGTAACCGAGGCCCAGAGAAGTGAAGTGACTTGCCCAAGGTCACACAGCTGACAAGTGGCAGAGCCGGGATTGGAACCCGTGACCTCTGACTCCCAAGCCCGGGCTCTTGTCACTAAGCCAGATACAAGGTAGATACAGGGTAATCAGGTTGTCCCACATGGGGCTCACAGTTTTAATCCTCATTTTCCAGATGAGGGAACTGAGGCCCAGAGAAGTTAAGTGACTTGCCCAAAGTCACACAGCTGATAAGTGGTGGAGTTGGGATTAGAACCCACGATCTCTGACTCCCAAGCCCGGGCTCTTGCCACTGAGCCACGCTGCTTCTCTATACTTGGTAAACTCGGTTTTTCTCACCTGCTGGGTCATGAGCTTTTGCCTTTTTTTCTCAGCTTATCACCAAGTTTTAACAGGTTCCTTGTAGTATTCACACTTTGGTATTTGGTGAACAACAATTCTGTGCTTTTATAAATTTCAGTCACGTTTCCTTTCTGGTTTTGTCTTTCCAAACTAAACAGTCATCATTTTTATAGATTATCCTACATTCAGTATCAAATTTGTGCCTATGTCTATTATTTATTCACTTTTTAAAAAAGATTATTCTTCAGTAGCTTGTGCTTAGATAGTTTGGGTAACTGGTATTAAGATAGACAATTTTCACTGTAATACTATCATTAATATTGCTTAGTTTATCTGAAGTTTGCTTACCCTGAAAACCCACTGAAGGTGATATCTAAGTCACTGTGAATAGCCAGGGAGGAGAATTTGCATTTTGTGTCAAGAAGACCTTACAAGGTTAAAAAAAGAGAGAGAGAGAGAGGACAGAGGGGTTAGAAAAAAAATTTCAGGCATACTAGCTCTTGAAAGGACACAGAACTATCAAATATTATAGTGGTAAAGTCTTTCCACCTTATTCACACTATTTCAACACTGCAAAGCACAAGAACGGCCAGAACAATCTCCTTGTTCCCATTTCATCACATGGCAATTTCTCAACCTTGAAGGTCTCTTGTGGCCAGGGGTCTAGAGAAGCAGTTTTTAAGCGCCCATAAATCATGTCAATCCCATTTGTTTCTTTCAAACTCCCTTCCTTCTGTTTCCCTCATCCCAGGACAGATCTCTGGTTGAGCTATCACTTCATTAGGAAGCCCAAATAATAATTATAATAATGGCATTTGTTAAGCGCTTACTATGTGCAAGGCACTGTTCTAAGCGCTGGGGGGATACGAGGTGATCGGGTTGTCCCACGTGGGGCTCACGGTTTTAATCCCCATTTTACAGATGAGGGAACTGAGGCCCGGAGAAGTCTCCAAGTCTCACAGCTGGCGAGTGGCAGAGCCGGGAGTAGAACCCACGACCTCTGACTCCCAAGCCTGGGCTCTTTCCACCGAGCCACGCCGCTTCTCCAAATGAGTGTCAAATTTTGGGGCTAACTCTTCCCACCTGCAAACCCATGAAAGAACATGCCTACTCAATCACCGTCTTTGTCTTTCATACTTCTGGTTTCATCTTTCCCTAAATGTCAGTTGATCCAGGGGGTCGCCAACCCTCTCCCCACATAACACCAACCTTGTCCCTGTACCTTCATCTTGTCTACCCCACTCCCAATCCCTTGCTCTGGTCTTGAACTCCTGCCCCCCTCCTTCAAAGCCATCTGGAAATCTTATCTCCCACGCAAGAGGCCATCCCTGTCTAATGCCTGCTCTCCCTCCTGTCGCCTTTCCAATTGAAACTCAGCACTTACTTTCCTGAAACTCTGCCTTTTCCCTTCTTTGTAATTTATTTCATGGGTTCGTATCCCGGCTCTGCCACTTGTCAGCTGTGTGACTGTGGGCAAGTCACTTAATTTCTCTGTGCCTCAGTTCCCTCATCTGTAAAATGGGGATAACGACTGCGAGCCTCACGTGGGACGACCCGATTACCCTGTATCTACCCCAGCGCTTAGAACAGTGCTCTGCACGTAGTAAGCGCTTAACAAATGCCATTATTATTATTATATTTCAATGTCTGTCTCCCCCTGTAGACTATAAGCATCTCCTGGTCAGGAATGATGAGCAACCAACTTTATTGTAGCTTCCCAAGCGCTTAGCATAGTGCTCGGCGTATGGTAAGCGCTCAATAAGCACTACATTGATTCACTGTATCTAATTCTCAGCCAAGTATTCTTTGTCAGTCCTTCCCAGATTGCTCTGCACAGAGCAGGTCCTTTAATAAATACTATTACTACTATTAGTATGAATGATGATATAGACCCAGAGTTGATCAAAATAACTGTTCTCATCTCACACCATTCAACACTGGGATCCTATAATGATGATAATAATAGTGATAATGATGAAAATAATTGTATTTAAGAGCTTACTATGTTCTAGGTGCTGTATTAGCTACAAGATGGATCAGTTGGGTCACCATTCCTGTCCCACACAGGGCTCACAGTCTAAGAGGGTGGGAGAACAGGTGGATCTGTGATCTTTGGGCATTTGATATTCACCCCACCCTCAACCTCATAGCACCTAGGTAGATATCTTTAAATTATATATTCTAAATTATTTATCTAATGTCTTTCTCCCCCTCTAAATTGTAAGCTTACCGTAGGCTGCTGTATTTTAGAAGCAGCAGGGCCTAGTGGATAAAGCTTGGAAGTGGAAGTCAAAAGGACTTGGGTTCCATTCCCAACTCAACCATTTGTCTGCCTTGGGCAAATCATTTAACTTCTCTGTGCCTCAGTTACCTACCTCTTCTGTAAAATGGGGATTAAAACTGTGAGCCCTGTGTAGGACAGGGACTGTGACCAACACAATTTACTTGTATTCACCCCAGCGATTAGTACAGTGCCTGGCACAGAGTTAGTACTTAACAGGTATCACAATCATTATTATTATTACTCTCCCAAGTGCTTAGTACAGTTCTCTGCACATTATGAGTGTTCAACAAACACCACTTATTGATTGACTTTGTTGAAGAGGAAATCAATCAAGGGTATTTATTGAGTGCTTACTGGATGCAGAGTTGGGAGACAAGATCCCTGCCCTCAAGGAGCCAAACTGAGGCACAGAGAAGTGACTTGTCCAAGGTCACACAGAAGGTAAATGGTGGAGCTGAAATCCGACTCTCAGACCCGTACTCTAGTTATGCTGCTTCCCTATAACTAAACTGTCAACAGAGCATACTTTAATTTAAAAAGTGTAAAAAAACCATTATATTTTGTACTTTAAATATGTGACTGCTACCGACATAAACTGCGATTACTGCTTCTCTATTCAAGTTATAAATGTTAGACCTAATTGGGCTGGAAATGGTAAATTTATGCATATTTAAGTACCCGCACAATCGAGGTGGTTGGAAGAAACGGAGAGGGTTCCATAAGAGGTCGATTGAAAAGATCTTTAATGGGAGGATAATACACACTTCTACTACCGTACAAGGATGATTTTGATCCTAAAGGAGGGTTCCAAGAAAGATGTGATTAAAAACGAACCCTAAATGTGTATATCTGCAAAGTGTGCATTTTGTATTCTCCAGGTAGAAAATGTTTAGCGGAGTTACATTTAAGAGTAAAGGTTGAATGCATTTTTTTTTTTCTCCAGGTGGTTGACTACCCTCCAGTAAAGGAGCAAACACCAAGAACCAGGAGAAGTGCCTTGGAAACTGACAGGGAAATAGAACTCTCTACCTTTTTAAACATATTCCATTGTGAACAAGAGATTTATTTTTGCAGACCAAAAGACTCTTCCATAATTCCTTTAACATGTGTTTTGTATGCTGTCGACACTGTTTGCAAATCTATATTCTGTACATTAATCTAACTGCCAGTAGTACTGTCGGCACTCCTTTTCAAGAGAAAAAAAAAAAAAAAAAAGGTAACAGTCAACTTTTGATGTGTAGTCCTGCCAAATACAGACAAAACATGCATCTTTTTCAACTGGAAATTTCAATCTTATCGACTTGTTCTGAGACCTCATGGAGTATTTCTTTTGCTCTTTGTATAATCGGATTTAGTTTGAAAGAGAAAGCTTTTAACAGAGGGTATTGGTACTCGATAGCTATACCTCTTTTACAATTACCCTTCGAGTTTATTTCAAATTGCATGTAAAACTCAAAAAGCCAACTGAATAATCATCTTTTGGAGACAGTGGAGTATGGATTTGTGAAAGCATACCCAGGCTAATTTCATTTGCTCTAGGTACAATAAATGTATAAAACATTCCAGCTAATGTGCAATATGTAAATACTGTAAATAAATATGAGAAATAAATGAAGTGTTTGGTATAGTAAGTTGACCCTGTGAGGTGATTTTCTTCATCCATATCAGCATTAAAACTAGAAATCGGAATAACTACCTTTTAAAGTAACTTTCTAACCACACCCCCAGGATGATAGCAGCGTGGTTTAGTGGAAAGAACCTGGACTTCGGAGTCAGAGGTCATGGGTTCGACTCCCGGCTCTGCCACCTGTCAGCTGTGTGACTGTGGGCAAGTCGCTTAACTTCTCTGTGCCTCAGTAACCTCATCTGTAAAATGGGGATTAACTGCGAGCCTCACGTGGGACGACCCGATGACCCTGTACCTACCCCAGTGCTTAGAACAGTGCTCGGCACATAGTAAGCGCTTAACAAATACCAACGTTATTATTATTATGGTTAGGTATATTTTGAGACTCAGCAAAGCATTATTCAATTTACCAATCATCTGAAGGCCAAAGTTATGTACAAAACTGTCCCCGCATACCCTTCCAATGTCAAGGGTCTCTCCACTGGGGATACGAGGTTGAAGACCCTCGCTCAATTCTGCTACCTAGGCAGGATTCGATTCAACAGCGCAAAGAGACGAGACCAAATTCAACACACCTAATAGGTATTTTGGGATCCGGAATACTGTACCACCGACTCAAGATTTAGGCACAGCTCAAGATCTATGAAGGCAGCATGACCTAATGGAAAGAGAGTGTGGGCCTTCACGATGGAAAAATTCAGTCGATATTCTTATCGAAATGGGACAAGCTAATCAGACACAGTCTAAAACTCTCTTTCTAGAAATAGTCAATGAAATCAACTCAAATATATTTGAGTGGTTTTAACCAATGGACATTACACAGAGGTGATTATTGTGGACTCCGGCCAAAACGAATGGGAGAGCAAATGCTTTTTTCTGGAACCAAGATAGAAATTCTGTTTCTGGCCTCATGACTAAATTTTTTTTAATGAATTTCAAATAGTGGAATAACCACTACTTCTTTAAGATGATAGTTTGGAATCTAAGACTCATAGAGAGATACGATCCTTTATGGATTTCATCATCCCAGATGGAAAGAATGAGTTCAAAAGATTCAGCCTACAAGGTTAAAATAATTGCAGAAAAAGTCTACGTAATCTCCTCATTTGGTAAATCTCTCCAGAATTTGCTAAAGTGCCATGATCTTTTCTCCCTTTTTACATTTCCAATCATTAGAAACAGAGCCCTATAAGCTCGCTATGGGCAAGGACTGTGTCTACCACAGTGTGGCTTAGCGGAAAGAGCACGGACTTGGGAGCCAGAGGATGTGGGTTCTAATCGAGGCTGTGCCACTTGTCTGCTGTGTTACCTCGGGCATGCCACTTAACTTCTCTGTGCCTCAGTGACCTCATCTGTAAAATGGGGATGAAGACTGTGAGCCCCACATGGTACAACCTGATGACCCCGTATCTACCCCAGCGCTTAGAACGGTGCTTGGTACATAGTAAGCGCTTAACAAATACCATAATTATATTATTACCGTTACATTGCTCTATTGTCCTCTCCTAGTTCAGTGCTCTACACACAGCAAGCATTCAATAAATAAGACTGATTACATGTAAGAGGTGCTCATGCAATAGGCTTGAGGTGACCCCAATTCAAAATTGTTTTATGATTTTAAGCTCATCCATTGGATTGGAAGCTCATCCTCTAGACTGGAAGCTCATTGAGGGCAGGGAATGGGTCTGTTATATTAGACTCTCCCCAGCACTTAGTATGATGCTCTGCACACACAGTAAACTCTCAATAAGTGTCACTGATAGATTGATTTATATTCCTGGACAATTGATCACTCTTCGGTTTTTCTCTTCCAATGTCTTAACTGACTTTATTTTAGAAACCAGATAAAATTGAGGTGCCCCCAATTGCTTTAATATCACAGAGTATAGACCCTATAAATCAATAGGTCCCTAAGACTTGCAAAATACAGTGAGAGGAATGCCTCAGTTCTTGCATGTTATATTTCTGTGAAGACATCCTAGCATTACACTCTGTTCATTTCGGGACTCTGTGTGTAAAATCACACTGGGTTAGTAATCCTTTATGATCCCCTAGGTATTTCTCTGCCAGATCGTCTCCATCATTTCCCCATCCTAACAGCTTCAATATGCAGTTTTCTAGTCTTTATTTCTAATCTTCATTTACTCTACAATAGCTATTGAGCACTGTATTAAGCACTTGGGAGAGTATAATATGCCAATATGATCATTTTCATCTTGTTGAATTTTAATTATAAATAATCCTTCCTTGGTGTGCATCTTCCTTGACCTCAATGAGAATGACGTTAAGCCCAGCCCCTCACTCGGGTCACTGGTGAAAATGTTCAAACGAGATAACTTTGAAGGCACCATTATAGAACAGTATGGTCACCATCACACACCCCACCCATCTTCTTTTCTTATCTTCAGTTCCTTCAGGTAGCAGGAGGGAACTGAACAAGCAGAGGCCTCAAACTGGTCATGTGCAACATAGCTTACACTGATGTTAGATTAGATGGAATGAGCGTCATACGCTCGTAAAGACGACAGGGACCTTAAATTCAGTTCGCTGCTTCTGGCTCAGAGGGCTACCTAGTCTTTTCTCCAAATAATCAAGAATACGTTCTCTGGAAAAAGGGCTTTTGGAAAGGTAAATGAACAAATAAGGAAACAAAATCAACACACTAGTAAGAGGTAGGCCGCCTGCGTCTTATTTTATTTCCATTTAATACAGTACAGATAGTCCACATGTTTTGCTATTTGTATCAAGACTTTTTATCCTTTTTTAATACAAATGAAATAGTTTGGCCTTCATTATTTGGAAAGATCAAAATGTATTCTTTGAACCTATTCCTATTTCCCCTATTTTCTTTTGACCAGCGCTTAGAAATTTAATTCACAAATGTCCAAGGAGCAGCAGATTCTTACTCCCTTGCTCCATGGACAGGAGAAAGACAGCCTTTGGAGACAGCTACCTATCGCTACATTTTCTAATTCAAAATGTAAACTCAAAATGTATGCGTCAAGACAAATTATTTGTCCAATACTTAATTTTTGGCTAGAACAAGCATGGGATTATAATTCCTGACTTCAACTTCACTGATTAAATGATATAACTTGGGTCTCAAGGTTCTAAGACTTCCATATTCATGATTAACTGATACTAATAAAATGGACCACAGCAATATTCAACATTAAGTAGACTGGTAATGCAAATATTGAGGTACCGATGATTTATTCCATCATCCAGATTCAAGTGAATTGATATAAAAGCATTCCCTTTGTTTTAAACAACCAGATTCAACGGAAGAGTGTGATAGAGTAGTTTAGAAACATATCAGTGGTCTCGTTATTAAGTCAAAAAACCACGGGTGAACAGAACTTCAATTTCTTTAGTCTCTTCCGTGGAGGGGACACAGCCGATTTATCCAAGTTTCCTAACTGCATTCAAAATTTTGGAGAGAAGTAGATCACACCACCTTTAGTATTGTATTCCCAACAATGTGATTAGCTACCATCAATCACACTGTCCTCTGGCACTTCATACTGGATGGAATATTCTTGTACCTTCATACGCAGATCAGTGAGATGAGGGGGTGAGGAAAAACAATTTTAAGTGTTGTTATACAGCTCTGCTCAGGTTCAAAATACTAATAAACACCATGTGTGTAGGTAAGTCCTATTTTTATACTGCACTGTTTACCTTAGAAAACAATTAGACTATCAAGTGATCAAAAGCAACTGCACAAAATTCAACACACTTTATAAAAATATGTTATACTCAGACAGAAGAATGGTACTTATTTAAAAATCGCCTTTCATTTTTAAAGTATACGATCTTCCCAATCAACTCAATCCTCCACAGCCCAGTTTGGATATTTGAGGTTTCAGGTAATCCAAGAGCGAAACATTCATTTTCTGAAACACTCAAAATTTAGCACTATGGTGATTCCTTTTACTAAGTCCTAAAGTGCTTAAGTTCATTCAATCGCATTTATTGAGCGCTGTGTGCAAAGCACTGTGTCAACAGATGGGTTTCTGTCAAACTTCGCCCTGAAAAAATCCATTCTATTTCCATGAAACAAAATCGTCACTTTAGGAGATTCTGCCTATTAATCTGAACTTGCTTCGCATTTCTTTCTACCTCTTCGGGTCTCCCCTAAAAGAGAGGATGAGATAAATACCTTATGCTCGTATGGGAGAAATGAAGGCAGAAAGGGATGTGTTTATTTTTATGCTCTCGGTAGCCCCAGAAATAGAACGGCTCTGGGAATTGGGAACTGAAAACGAAGGGAAAGTCGAGAATGGGGGATTTTCATGAAGTTAGCAACAACAGTGTAGGCGAGCTGGGATTCTTTTAACTGTCCAATGGCTCCAAATAATTCTGGGGCACAAATCATTAAAAGGATCTTTTTGTTATATTAGAAATACCTCAGTTAGATGTACAGTCAAATGAAAACAAAGTTTCTATATCTCTAATGAAAAAGTTTTGAAAAAATGCTTACAGATAATCATAAATTTGATGTGTACTTTAGTGTCTGTATTTGAGGTACTGGAGAATGGTGGACTTGAATGTATTTACGCTTATTATAAACTCTACCTTTCCAAATCTAAACATTTAGATTACTGTCAAAAATAATGATCACGCTTCATTTGAAAATATTTTAGATCAGAGTGTGTACTATTTAGTGAACTTAGAAGAACGACTATCACCTTCAACTGTAGACATTACACTTTAGCACATCGACCAAATCAAGTGTGGATATTACTTCAAAGGCAGATGTTCATCACTCTTGCCCTCCATGAGATTGTTCCAAAAATGCTTTGCAGCATCTAACACACTGCTGGTACACAGTCTCAAAATCGGAGTCGTTCCCCTAAAATCATACGGAGAAAGGAGGAGGAAAAAAAAACAAAAACGGGAACAATTTAAAAGCATCCCTAATGGATTTCCCAAAGGCTGCAAGACAAACAGGTTTCCACTCCTCCTACCTTCCACCCGCAAACAGAGAAGGGAAGCGGCTTTCAACTGGAAATATAAATCATACTTACATAATACGGATCTTCAATGATAAGTTGCTTCTGAGGATCATAGCTTCCAAGGAGTTCAATTTTAGCTTTGCAGTTTTTAACCTGATTACCTTTTCTATTCAAATCTCTGAAAAACGAAAACACGAACTTAGTTTTCGAGCCTATGGTTTCAAGGGAAACAGAGACATCTGCTATGGCTATATGAAGTGCTCGAATCCAAATCCAGCAAAAGCAGCTAGGCAAAATAAAATCCTGGGAGATCGACGTGAATCATCGTACGGCAGCCATGACGGGACTGAAGTCTCCTTGGAAGGGCAGTCTAAAACAATTCTCCATATTTCAACGGGCTCTTCTAGGAATGGATCAAACAGCATATAGCCTTATAATGCGACTTTTCACCCTTACATACCTATCAGTTTACTCAGACTAGCTGGTTTATTGCTTCGGTCATATACTACTACTACTACTAATTGTGGCTATTAATTATGGTATTTGTTAAGTGCTTACCATGTGCCAGGCACTGTACCAAGCGCTGGTGTGGATACTAGCAAATCGGGTTGGACACAGTCCCCGTCCCACACGGGGCTCACGATCTTAATCCCCATTTTACAGATGAGGTAACTGAGACCCAGAGAAGTGAAGTAACTCGTCCAAGGTCTCACGGCAGACAAGTAGCCAAGTTGGGATCAGGAGGCGGGTGATCCTGATTCCCAGGGCCGTGTTCTATCCAGTGGGCTGTGCTGCTTCTCTAGCGATAGTGATAACAATTTCCGTCGAGCGCCTTTTACGTGCCGAGCTACCGTGTAGTACAGATAGGACAAAGTCCCCGTCCCCCATGGGGCTCACAGTCTAAGAGGGAGAGAGATCAAGTATTCAACCCTCATTTTAGTCAGCCGTATTTACTGAATGCTTACTGTGTGCAGAGAAGTGTACTAAGCGCTTCGGGGGGTACGGTATGACAACAGAACAGACACATTCCGCGCCCGCAACAAGCTTACGGTCTAGAGGGCCAAGCTGCGATAATAATAAGTATTGTGTCACTTGTTAAGGGCTTATTATGTGCCAAGCACTGTTCCAAGCACTGGGATAGATACGAATCAATCGGGTTGGACACAGTCCCTGTCCCACATGGGGCTCACAGTCTAAGAGGGAGAGAGATCAAGTATTTAACCCGCATTTTAGTCAATCGCATTTATTGAGTGTTTACTGTGTGAAGAGCAGTGTACTAAGCGCTTGGGAGAGTATAGTATAACACCAAAACAGACATTTTTATTACTCTATTTATTTTGTTAATGAGGTGTACATCCCCTTGATTCTATTTATTTCTATTGTCTTGTCTGTCCGTCTCCCCCGATTAGACCATGAGCCCATCAATGGGCAGGGATTGTCTCTGTTGCCGAATTGTCCATTCCAAGCTCTTAGTACAGTGCTCTGCACATAGTAAGCGCTCAATAAATACTATTGAATGGACTTTCTATGCCCACAACAAGCTTACGGTCTAGAGGGACAAGCTATAATAATAAGCATTCCGTCACCTAAGTGCTTACTGTATGTCAAGCACTGTTCCAAACTCTGGGGCAGACACAGGCCGATCAGGTTGGACATAGTCCCTGTCCCAGGTGGGGCTCACAGTCTAAGCAGGAGGGAGTAGGATTTAATGCCCATTTTCCAGATGAGCCCACTGACGTACAGAGGAAGTTAAATGACTTGCCCCAAGGCAAGTGGAAAGCAGAAACGTGGTAGACCTGGGATCAGAGCCCTGGTCTTCCGACTACCGGTCCAACCATCTTTCCACTAGGCCACGCTGCTCTTTTTACACTCCACTACTAGTTGTAGCTGCTTTCATTCCCCAATCCCACTATTTATACATAATAATGTTGGTATTTGTTACTTACTATGTGCCGAGCACTGTTCTAAGCGCTGGGGGAGATACAGGGTCATCAGGGGGTCCCACGTGAGGCTCCCAGTTAATCCCCATTTTACAGATGAGGTAACTGAGGTACGGAGAAGTGAAGTGACTTGCCCACAGTCACACAGCTGCCAAGTGGCGGAGCCTGGATTCGAACCCACGACCACTGACTCCCAAGCCCGGGCTCTTTCCACCGAGCCACGCTGCTTACGTCCGCCTCGCAACTTGAAAGATCTTGGGCGGCAGGGACCGTGTCTCTCCCTTTCGTTGAGTTCTGCCGAGTGCTCGGTATAGTGCTCCGCATACTCGAGGTGCTCAAAGAGTAGCGGTGCTGTCACAGTGGTTCCTGAGGCTGTGACTGGACTCTAAGCTGCTAGGACCCTGAATGTTACTTCTTATTTAGCAGTTCTCAAAGTCAACTCGGGAAATCCACCCGGTTTGTCAAAGTCGAAAAGATTGCTAGAAATCTTGGCTCTGTTGGAAATAGCATATTTGTATACCCTTATTTAGTGATTTTAACCTAACACGCTATTTAAACCGGCACTTAAATAACAATGATTTTCCAACAGGACTAAATGAGAACATACGATAACATTAGTAATGAAGACGAGTGTAGAAGGCCCGAGGTCTTAAAGGAAGACTCTAACATCTTCCAAGGTCAAGAAGATACCTTACCAGCTTCTCTCGTTGACGAAAGAACTGACGTCTAAATAATAACGATGGCATCTGTTAAGCGCTTACTATGTGCCAGTCACTGTACTAAGCGCCGGGGTGGATACGTGCAAATCGGGTTGGACATAGTTCCTTGTCCCACAGTCGCAATCCCCATTTTGCAGATGAGGTAACTGAGGGACAGAGAAGGTAAGTGACTTACCCAAGGTCACAGAGCAGACAAATCCCCAAATTTATCTGGCCCGCTGGAAGCTGAAGACACAGCGGTGCAGCGGGAGAGTTTATGGACCATCTTGAGTAGAATAAATTGGAAAGAACTAGACCCACGATGTACAGCCCTGCTTTACCCCACTAGCGCCGGGGCAAGAATCAGAAAGGCCCCCATCCGCTACGGCTCTGACACGCCTGGCCCTGCTATTAGAGAAGCAGCGTGGCTCAGTGGAAAGAGCACAGGCTTGGGAGTCAGAGGTCATGGGTTCGAATCCCGGTTCTACCACCTGTCAGCCGTGTGACTGTGGGCAAGTCACTTCACTTCTCCGTGCCCCAGTTACCTCATCTGTAAAATGGGGATTAACTGTGAGCCTCAGGTGGGACCACCTGATTACCATGTATCTCCCCCGGTGCTTAGAACAGTGCTCTGCACATAGTAAGCGCTTAACAAATACCAACATCATTATGTATAAATAGTGGGATTGGGGAATGTAAACAGCTACAACTAGTAGTGGAGTGTAAAAAGAGCAGCGTGGCCTCGTGGAAATATGGTTGGACCGGTAGTCGGAAGACCAGGGCTCTGATCCCAGGTCCTCCACTTTTCTGCTTTCCACTTGCCTTGGGGCAAGTCATTTAACTTCTCTGTGCCTCAGTTCCCTCATCTGCAAAATGGGGATGAAGACTGTGAGCCTCACGTGGGACCACCTGATGACCCCGTATCTCCCCCAGCGCTTAGAACAGTGCTCTGCACATAGTAAGCACTTAACAAATACCGACATTATTATTATTATTATTCTGTAGGATGATGATGATGATGGTATTTGTTATGCGCTTACTGTGTGCGAGGCACTGTACTAAGCGCTGGGCACCGTACTGAGAGCTGAGTCTTGGGCTCTTCGTCAACCTCTTTGGGCCATCGCATCACCTAATTCCGGAATCTTCCGACACTGAAATAAGCAGCATCATTTATGTCTGACGATTAACGATCCATGACCTTTCACTTGAACTACTTCGTACAGAGCTAGAGATCGATTTCTCTTCCGAAGATGTCAATTTCCTAATTCACTGAACAATTACCCCAGATAACTGTTTTGCTTTTATTTTTCATGGTAAGGCAGCCCTATTAAGTTATGAAACTAGTGTAAAGTGATACAGCGTAGATTAACTGCAGCAGGCACCGTAAGCCTTCGGAAAGGCAAATTTACCATTCAAGCCACCCAGAAGTCAAACGTCTCAGCACGCCGGGTGAAACCCGAACAACTTATGAAGTAAGAGTTCTAACCGCTTCTGCCATTAAATTGATATGTGACCCAGGGTAAGTTATTGTACCCAATGGTACTTATTTCTTATCTACGAAATAGAAATATAAAGGCTTAATATCAATTACGTCGATATATTTAATTAGCTAAAGCCCCGATTTCAAATAAACTATAAACAGAATGAAATACTAGAACGATCGCGGGGAGAGAATCTGAGAGACTGCGGCCATCTACCGATCAGTGGTATTCACCGAGCGCTTCCTGCGTGCAGAGCACTATACTAAGCGCTCGGGCGAAGCAGCACGGCAGAACGGATACGGCCCGGGCCTGGGATTCGGAAAGTCATGGGTTTTAATCCCGGCTCCGCCACTTGTCTGCTGTGTGACCTTGGGCAAGTTACTTCACTTCTCTGGGCCTCGGTTACTTCATCTGTACAGTGAAGATTGAGACCGCGGGCCCCAGATGGGACAAGGACTGTGTCCAGCCCGATCTGCTTGGATCTATTCCAGCGTTTAGTACAGTGCCTGGCACACAGTAAGCACTTAATACCATAATTATTAATATTAATAAAAGACAACAGAATCGGTAGATATAATACCTGTCCACAAGGAGGTTACAGTCTAGAAAGGGAGACAGACAATATAAATAAAGTACAGAGAAGTACATAAGTGCTGTGAGGTTGAGGGTACATAACCCGTCTATCCTTGACTTACTTTATTTCACAATTTTGGGGCATTTTAATGAACAAACCAGCCCCTGCTGAGCTGATATCTATCTATCTGCCTGTCTAACTAGACCTAAAGCAAGAGTGAGTTTATTCTGCAATCACTGTCAGTGCTCGCCAGGGAGGAAAAAGTGCTCCCCAAGGAACCAAAAGAAAAATCATTTGTGCCTTGGCGAGGGTGTCGACACCTGAAGAATTGAGTATGAGACTCAAAGTGTCTTTACCCCCGGGTACAACTGTGATGGCTCCCTGAGGTGACAACTTCACACCCCGGAGAGCTGCTGAGTAGCATTCAGTCACCCCTCCCACGCACTCATGGGCACCACGAGGAGCAGTGTGGTTCGGTGGATAGAGCGCAGGCCTGGAGGCAGAAGGACCTGGGTTCCAATCCCGGCCCCGCCACTCATCTGCTAGGTGACCCGGGCAAGTCACGTCCCATCTCTCTATCTCAGTTCCCTCATCTGTAAAATGGGGATTAAGCCTGTGAGCCCCATGTGGGACATGGACCGCATCCAACCGGATTTGCTTGTATCTACCCCAGTGCTGAGTACAGAGTAAGCGCCTAACGAATACCATCAAAACAAAAAAACAGAAACAAAAAACAGCTAAAAACACAGGCCGCTGGAATTCTGAGCCAGACTGGTCTACCAGCACCAAATTTCTTGGATGATCACGCTCAGGGGTCATGGGTTCTAATCCCGGCTCCGCCACCTGTCAGTGACTTTGGGCAAGGCACCTAACTTCTCGGTGCCTCAGTTATCTCATCTGTAAAACGGGGATTAAGACTGTGAGTCTCACGTGAGACAAGCTGATTACCCTGTGCTTAGAACAGTGCTGCATAATAAGCACTTAACAAATACCATCATCATCATTATTATTATTATTACCCAGTGCAGGGGTTCGCCACATCCCTTCTTAAGCACCGTGGGTTAATGGAAGAAGGAAAGGAGGCCCGGTCCTAACCCTAGCTCCGCAACTGAGAAGCAGCATGGCGTAATGGATGTGCCTCGGAGTCAGAAGGTCATGGGTTCTAAACCCAGTTCCTTCGCATGCCTGCTGTGTGACCTTGGGCGAATCACTTCACTTCTCTATGCCTCAGTTCCCTCATCTGAAAAATGGGGATTGAGAATGGGAGCCCCACCTGGGACAGAGACTGTGTCCAACCCGATTTGCCGGTATCCACCCCAGCACCTAGTAAGCCTGGCACAGAGTAAGCGCTTAACAAATACCATAATTATTATTATTATTATAACTGTCCCACTGGGTGATCTTACGCTCCTAATTTCCTTATCTGCAAAATGGGTGAGAATACCTGTCTATTCCCACCTCACGGCAATGTTTTGGAGGTAAAACAGGAAAATGGAGGAGATATTTGGCAAAAATATAAGCACATGATACCTGAATTCAAAACACTATTCTAGAAGTAGTGGTGGGGTAGTGTTTGAGGAAAAATTGAACCGAACCTAGCTCACTGTAAACGTAACTCATTGTAACTCCCTCCCCGGAACCCATAAGTCTAATTATATGATACAGGGTAATGCGATCTAGCCTTTTTTTTCAAATGAAATCATTCTAATTGGAATTCTCCTTATCGTGGTATCCATCTTCTTGTAAATACATCTATCCTCCAATTCCAAATTATGCTTTGAGTTTCTTATTCTCAGTGAATACTCAATGAATGGTGGTGATGTGGGCTCAGATCCACCAGTCAACCCTCTATTTGGAAAAGACGACGTTGAGCCACGGTCATCAAACTGGTGACGGTCCCTGTCCCACACCGGCCTCATCGCCATCTACCCGATCCACGTTTTACAGGTGGGGAAACTGAGCCCCACAGAGGTTAAATGACCCGTCCAAGGTCACACAACAGGCCCAGGCAGACTAGGACTCCAACTCGGGTCTCCTGGCTCCCAATCCCAGCTCTCTCCACTGGGCCACACCGCCTCCCTCCCGAGAGAAAGATGGAGCACCCTCCCCTGCATAAACTTGGGGAAGGAAACCTTCTTATTCTTCCCACCATCCAGGACGAGATTCGGGCTCAAAGTTATACACGCATCGCTAAGGGCAATCGGGGGAAAAGACGAACTCTCTCTAGCAAAACTGCGGGTGTCGCGAGAATAATATAATGGTTCCTAGTTTGGGGCGTTCTAATCAGAAGTTAGTGTACCAAAAAAGTATACTGAACTTTTCACACGATAGAATCAGTTCCAGCAGGAGTATGTTTTAAAGAAAGCCTCGGAAATAAACCTCTGCAGTATCTGCATTACTAGGAGCGACTGAGAGTCACTGTTTATTTTTCACTTCAGACTGTGCTACTTCTCTTTAATGTACCTTCAGTGAAAATTCGCAAAGGCAATTTTTGTATATTTTTTCTATTCTGCATCTAGTTAATTGTTCCATTGCCTGAAAGCTAGTTGCGGGCAGGCACCGTGTCTATGAACTCCGTTATATTGTTCTCTCCCTCTCTCCCAGGCACTCAGTACACAGTAAGCGCTCGATAAATACGACTGATTGATTTGATAAAGGACCTCTACTGCTTCTAGGCCGGGGCCGCATATTCCTGAGAGCTTCATTCATAATACATTTGAAAACCTCTCCATTAGGAAGATATAATCTAATTCAGACCATAGTAAGGCACTGACTGTAACAAATTCATTAAATACTGTTGTCTTAATACTTTTGGCTACATGTTTCTATTTTTGAAAACAGCATTGCTATGAAAATTATTTAGCTAAATCAAAATCTAATTCAGGTTTTTGGGGGTAATTTGTAATAGCTCAGTGGCCGTGATTCTTGTCAAAGTTTTATAAAATCTCGACTATACGCAATTGTTCTTAAAATGAAATTAAAGACTTTAAATGGAGGGAAAAGCATCACACGTAAAATACAGCATTAAAGCTTTTGCCATTCTTTTTATCAATTTAAATGGAAAAATTCTGTATACAAGGATGTTTATGGAAAAACTGAACTGAACCTAGCTCAATGTAAACATAACTCATTGTAACTCCCTCCACAGAACCCATAAGTCTAATTATATGATACAGGGTAATGCAGCCTAGCCTTTTTTTTCCAAATGAAATCATTCTAATTGGAATTCTCCTTATCATGGTATCTATCTTCATGTAGATACACCAATTAACCAATTCCAAATTATGCTCTTGGTTTCTTATTCTCAATGACTACTTTATACATTTTAACTATCTCAGGGTGAAGGAATGGGGGGATACTTTTTTCAAAAAAGAAAATAAAAGAAGCCACTATTGACAGTACATCACCTGGCTTACTTAGAATTAACCAGAAAGGGGAATATTCTTTAAAGGTCACTGTTACCTCAAATTGCTTTCATCCATACAGAGAATGTAATCAAAGGTGAGGAAATCATCTTTGGTAACCTAGGGAAAAAAAATGCACATGTACATTTGGTCTAGTTTATAGTAAACTGTGAGGCATAACTGTCTGTGGTAAATAATTTTCTAGAAGTTCTCATCTTTGAAGGTAGTTTGAATCTTTCATAATATACCACAGGATTTAATTCCTAAAATGTGAAGAGCTTAATCCTATACTGAGAAGCAGCTCTGTCTTTGGGAGTTTATCGGCAATTAATAAGGCACCTTGTTAGCCGGGACAGATATTAAAGCAGCCAAACTCGCACTGCTCCTCCAATAACTCGGCTGCCCCAGTAGAAGACGGACCACTGGAATATGGCTCTGATTTAGTAATGGTAATTCTTATGAACAGTAAGGGCCAAAGTTTATTCTTTAGTTTCCAATAGTTCCATAATACCAATTATTCGAATTCTCCAAGTAAAGCAACCTGGAAATCTATTCCTGGCCTATCTGGATTCCATCAGGCCTACCCAGACTGAGCTACCCCTTTTCCCTCTGCTCCCCCTCCACCCTCTGCTCCCTCTCCCTTCCCCGCTTCACTTCCCCTCAACACTGTGCTCATTTGTACATATTTTTATTACCCTACTTATTTTGTTAATGAGGTGTACATTCCCTTGATTCTATTTATTGTGATTATGTTGTCTTATTTTTGTCCGTCTGTCCCCCCGGATTAGACCGTGAGCCCGTCGTTGGGCAGAGAATGTCTCTATCTGTTGCCGAATTGTCCATTCCAAGCGCTCAGTACAGTGGCTCTGCACATAGTAAGTGCTCAATAAATACTACTGAATGAATGAATGGACTTCTTCCCAAAACTCTACATTTAAATCTTCAATTTTTTTTTTCCCCAAAAAGCAAACTCAGATCCATATAATTTGTTCACTATTTTAGGTGTCTGTCTTGGCGAGAAAAATGAGAAAGACACCTACTTTGTTCTAGCACTCGGTTTTTTGAAAAATAAAGGTCTTTAGTGCTTCTATATTTTTGATCTACTCATAGCATAATTTGTAGAGTTGATCCTGCTTAAGGCGATGGAGAACTGCTCTTGTAGGGTCATTAGAATGAAAGAAAATGTAGACAATATAAACAGACTATGGTATGAGGACAGTGACATCATTAATGTAGAACCCTCAGAATCCAAAGGAAGGGAATCAACAGAAAGCAGGTCTCCTCCATTAGCAGCTTAAATATTTTTCTAGACAACCCAAACTAGAGAATGCTGGTGAGTGCAATGGCAGAACTCTGAGTCCCCCTTTTTTCACTTTTATGTAAAGGTGCGGCATTTGGTACATTTTTGAAATTATTAGCCACTCATTGTTCCATGGATATTTTCCAAGTTTATTGTCCTTTCTATCTTTTTTCTTGTATTATAATCATGTACACCTCCAAGAACATGATTTTCTGAACATTTTCTAGGGTTAGTCTCTACTTAAAATTCCAAACTTCCCAGTGACTTATGTAAACACTATTAAAGAAAAAAAAACACAAATTTTGAAATTCATCCAAATAATCCAAAGAAATGAAATGTGGAACACTGCATGAGAAATTAACCTAATGACGAGTAGGTATGACATTAGAGCTGACAGAAGATTAACCCTCTAGACTGTAAGCTCGTTGTGGGCAGGGAATGTGTGTTGTTCTATTATACTCTCCCAAGTGCTTAGTACGGGGCTTTGCACGCAATAAGCACTCAATAAATACAAGTGAATGAATGAACACAGGAACAGGGCGGAGAAATGTTTCTGGAGTCCTGGCTGGGAGTCTCCTGATGGCAGGACGGCTGGGTCCGGGCCCCACCTAATTATCCCCCAGGAACTGGAAGCTGCCTTGGCTTAAACCCGAAACCTCCACTGTAGACTCTCTCTCTGGCCACCTCCTACTTTCTCGCCATGGCCGCTTAACTGGTGACGGGGAAAAGGTCTCGCCATGGCCGCTTAACTGGTGATGGGGAAAAGGGACGGGGAGATAAATCGTAGGAACGGAATATGGCCTAGTGGAAAGAGCTCGGGCCCGGGAGTCAGAGAACCTTGAGCATGACCTTGACCAAGTCACATAACTTCTCTGTGTCTCAGTTTCCTCACCTGTACAATAGGATTCAATCCCTGCTCTCCCTCCTGCATAGACTGGGAGCCCCATGTGGATTAGGGCCTACGCATGACCTGATTATCTTTTATAATAATGCTAATTAACAAAGGTACTTGTTAAGCGCTTCATATGTGCCAAGCACTGTTCTGAGAGCTGGGGTAGATACATGGCAATCACATGATCAAGGCTCACATTCAGTGCCTGGCACATGATGATGGTATTTGTTAAGTGCTTACTGTGAGTCAAGCATTGTTCTAAGCACTGGTGTGGATACAAGCTAATCAGTTTGGGCACAGTCCCTGTCCCACATGGGACTCTCAGTCTTAATCCCTATAGATGAGGGAACTGAGGCACAGAGAAGTGAAGCGACTTGCCTGAAGCCACACAGGAGAGGAGTGGCGGATCCGGGATTTGAATCCAGGCCCTTCTGACTGCCAGGCCCGTGTTCTGTCCAGTAGGCCACTTTGCTTCTCTAAAAGCCAATAGTGATAATAATATTAATGTCTGACCACCCTTATAGACTGTGGGCAATAAATGTGTCTAGCAACTCTATTACAGGGTACTTTCCTGAGCGCTTAGTACAGTGCCCTGCACACAGTAAGTGCTCAATAAATACAACCGGCACTCATTGTGCGGGTCATCTGGAACACTACTCTCGGCATATAACATTTCACAACACGACATTAGAAAGAAAACACGGGAACGCCGCGACCGTAACCTAAAACAAGAAGCTCCGTGGACCGTTTACCGGGTGTCTGAAACAACTGGCCTCGGTTACGGTTTTCCACGACCAACATTACTTCACGCCTTCGGGGAAACCAACATTTGGAGACACGGATTAAACGGTAAACATTAAAAGTGCTCTTTTTCTACCTGTCTGGCTTTATGTGCTGTCTCAATGCCATGATTTCTTAGACAGTCTAAAGCTCTCACATCTGGGGACCGCCCCACATTCCAGTCGGACACCGCACCGCTGTCGGTGAACCACTGCAACACAAAACACATACATACAGACTTTGATTGAAGTACAGTACCTGCCTGGCAATATGGTTCATGGTCACGCCATGTTTTCTCATGCAATCCTGCCCTCGATAATCGGGGGGGCTTCCTATTTCATATGTAGATGTTGCTGCACTGTCTATCCTCCACTATAGGAGAGAAAGAAAAGGTAACGTTTCATGTTTCACGTTTCCCCCGCCACCGCCAAACACCCTCCGGCCCCCAACCCCTTCCCGGAGGCACCATATGGGGTTGTGTGCAAGGAGACACTAAACGTTCCAGCCGAACCGTAGATTACCTTATTTTCAATCTTCTTGTCGGTTACCAGTTTTCGAAAAACTGCTTCTGCTATCGGTGAACGGCAGATGTTCCCTAAAGGGGGAGAAAAAAAAAATGGTGAGATGCTTGCGTAACTTAAAGGTCCCAAAAAAAAGTACCCAGCCAAAGGATGCCGTGCTAGACAAGGAGCTAAAATACTGGGTAAAAAAAGTCAGGGCCTCCATTAGCAGACATTAGTTTGGCATCACGCTGCCCATCAAGTTCCAAACACCCACGGATGGAAGATTGGTCCTGTCAAGACCCATTCAGTTGGCCACATCTACGAATCGTAATTAATGGCAAATGAAGAAAACAAGCCCCTCAGACAACTCTATATCCCAACTGACAACTGTGACCTCTCGTCCACATCTTACCGCTGGCCTGGAAAGCCCAACTGGGCTGAGCTATATGCGGTAAATTTATCTTTGGGTTCTGCTGCTCTTCTGTAAGAGCAACTCCTGAGTTTTGTTTTGGTTGCAGCTTCTGGTTCAAATTGCTCATTTTGCTTCTGCTGCGTAGCAAAGTCTTTCTTTTCACTTGTAATTTAAACAAACAAAAAAGTTATCAGCTTATAGGTAGCGCGTTCAGAGTGGTAACATTTCCCTTTTCAACTTCAGAAGATATGCCCCGCCATTTCTTTCCGAAACTGGGAATACTTTTAACTGGCTAAATGGCTTTTGGATGACAGAAATCAGCTTTGTAAAGCTCTCTTTTCCATTAAAAGAAGTGAGTTCACTACCTCGAATTACTCTCTCTCTCACCCGATATCATCTGAATCCCATTCAGAACGTTTCTGTAGATCATGATGGGATTTGGGGAAGACAATTTTTGGAGACTTGAGTAAAAGACAGAGAGAAGGTGAGAAAGATCAGTTTATAAAGGGAAGAGACGCATTCATTTTTTGTGCTCTTACAACAGCACAAGAAATTTTTCTCTTTTTTTCCCTCCCATCTGACCTAAGCTTTCAGGATATTGGTCCAATTATTTTTCCACTTATCTTTTCCAAACAAGTTCAAATGACATAGGTCTCTCTTCTTAGAGGTCACCTGTTCTTTGGCTACAGGAAAGCTGGGGGCTGTAGAAAGCACTTTCTCTCCCCTCATTTCCAGATGCTGAGTTTACTATTTCACTAGTGACAGAATAAGAACCTTTGTGTCTGACTCGGAGGATGAAAAACCCTCAAAGTAATTACTTTTAAATAATTAGGATTTTCAAAAACTACAAAACTGATTGCTCACACACCAAATCATTTTAATTTTTCTTTAAATTAGATACTAAATGCCTCATCATTTTTACATGTTATCTCCCTATGTACTCTGAATGCAAAAATTAAGCTACCAACTTCTGTGAATTTTAAGTTGGTAAACTGTGTCATTTAATTACTTTCACATTTTGTTCAAGTTGTATTAACCATTTCATGCTTAGCAATACAGAGAATTCTTCATTTCAGACACTTTTACGACGGGCTATTTATCTTCCTGCAAGTGTGTCTTTATCTTTGTACATTCATACTGAGAGAGAGGGATTTGGCATGGATACCGATATATTATGTGTTCCGGTGTTTGTGTACTCAAGAGTGGGACTTGTGTTAGAGGCAAGAAGAAAAATCTATTCTCAGATCTTCCACCTCTTTCAGAATTATAAAAATGAAGTCACTTCATGAAATACTGCTGAAAAGGTTAAACTATTCAGGAACATACAGTTGCCCAACTTAATTACCTAAATATCAGACTGTGCTTATTACTTCTGCAAGAATGAATTAATAAAGGACAATGCCCTTTAGAGTGAAAGTGTATCCTTAAGGCCCCTTTCTCAAGCTCGTGAAGAACTTCTAGCTGCAATAATACAAATCAACCCTAGACCTGTTCCCACCTAAGTATTGATCTGCAGTACGGCCAATCTCCCCCCAACCCCCCGTCATCGTGAAGGCACTTTTGGAATGGAGAAAATTTAAGTCCAGCTCTCTTTCTCCACAAGCTAATTTACCAGTTTATGAATAATCCAGAATTCAATCTCTTTCTTTTCCTGCCTATCAATTGGCTTTTGGCCTCAACTAAAATGAAGGGCTTGGATTAATTGTGGAATTGAATGGTGCAAAATATCACTTACCCCATTTGTGCAGATAATAGGGAGTGGGGTGATACATAGGATTAGTCAATTAAGTGCTCAGTACAGTGCTTTGCACGCAGTAAGTACTCGATAAAGACGATTGAATGAATTACTGTGTGTAGAGCACTGAACTAAGCACTTTCATTCATTCAATCCTATTTATTGAGCGCTTACTATGTGTAGAATACTGTATTAAGCGCTGGAAATGTACAATTCGGCAACAGATAGAGACTATCCTTGCCCAATAACGGGCTCACAGTCTAAATGGGGGAGAGAGGCAGCAAAGCAAAACAAAACACGTAGTCTGGCGTAGATATCATCATGATAAATAGAATCATAGATATATACACATCATTAACAAAATAAATAGTCATAAATAATATATGCAACTCACACTCACTCCCTCGGTGAACTCATCCGCTCTCACGGCTTTGACTACCATCTCTACGCAGATGACACGCAGATCTACATCTCCGCCCCTGTCCTCTCCCCCTCCCTTCGGGCTCGCATCTCCTCCCGCCTCCGGGACGTCTCCACCAGGATGTCGGCCCGCCACCTAAAACTCAACATGAGCGAGACCGAGCTCCTCATCTTCCCTCCCAAACCCGGTCCGCTCCCAGACTTCTCCATCACCGTGGATGGCACGACCGTCCTTCCCGTCCCGCAGGCCCGCAATCTCGGTGTCATCCTTGACTCGTCCCTCTCGTTCACCCCACACATCCTATCCGCTACCGAGACCTGCCGGTTTCACCTCTACGATATCGCCAAGATCCGCCCTTTCCTCTCCACCCAGACGGCTACCTTACTATTACGGGCTCTCGTTATATCCCGGCTAGACTACTGTGTCGGCCTTCTCTCTGACCTCCCTTCCTCCTCTCTCGCCCCGCTCCGGTCTATCCTTCACTCTGCCGCCCGGCTCATCTTCCCGCAGAAACGATCTGGCATGTCACTCCCCTTCTTAAACAACTCCAGTGGTTGCCTATCGACCTCCGATCCAAACAAAGACTCCTCACTCTAGGCTTCGAGGCTCTCCGTCACCTCGCCCCTTCCTACCTCTCCTCCCTTCTCTCTTTCTACCGCCCACCCCGCACGCTCCGCTCCTCCGCCGCCCACCTCCTCGCCGTCCCTCGGTCTCGCCCATCCCGCCGTCGACCCCCGGGTCGCGTCCTCCCGCGGTCCCGGAACGCCCTCCCTCCTCATCTCCGCCAAACCGATTCTCTTTCCCTCTTCAAAACCCTACTTAAAAATCACCTCCTCCAAGAGGCCTTCCCAGACTGAGCTCCTCTTCCCCCTCTACTCCCTCTGCCATCCCCCCTTTACCTCTCCGCAGCTAAAGCCTCATTTTCCCCTTTTCCCTCTGCTCCTCCACCTCTCCCTTCCCATCCCCACAGCACCGTACCCGTCCGCTCAACTGTATATATTTTCGTTACCCTATTTATTTTGTTAATGAATTGTACATCGCCTCGATTCTATTTAGTCGCCATCGGTTTTTACGAGATGTTCTTCCCCTCGACGCTGTTTAGTGCCATTGTTCTCGTCTGTCCGTCTCCCCCGATCAGACCGTAAGCCCATCAAACGGCAGGGACTGTCTCTATCTGTTGCTGACTTGTTCATCCCAAGCGCTTAGTACAGTGCTCTGCACATAGTAAGCGCTCAATAAATACTATTGAATGAATGAATGAATATGCAAATATGCACAGTGCTGTGGGGAGGGGAAGGGGGAAGAACAGAGGGAAGGAGAAGGGAGAATTGGGAGGGGAGGAGCAGAGGGAAAGGGGGGCTCAGTCTGGGAAGGCCTCCCAGAGGAGGTGAGCTCTCATTAGGGCTTTGAAGAGGGGAAGCGAGTTAGTTTGGCGGAGGTGAGGAGGGAGGGCATTCCGGGACAGCGGTAGGTGGGATGTGGGCCAGGGGTCGACGGTGGGACGGCGTGAAGGGGGGACGTGAGGAGATGTACGGAGTGGGCGGTAGAAAGAGAGAAGGGGGGGTGAGGTAGGACGGGGCAAGGGGATGGAGCGCTTTGAAGCCAAGACTGAGGAGTTTTTGTTTCTTGCGGAGGTTGAAAGGCAACCACTGGAGGTTTTTGAGGAGGGGAGTGACATGCCCAGAGCCTTTCTATAGGAAGATGATCCGGGCAGCAGAATGAAGAATAGACTGGAGCGGGGAGAGACAGGACGATGGGAGATCAGAGAGGAGGCTGACACAATAATCCAGTCGGGATACTATGAGGGCTTGTACCAGCAAGGTAGCAGTTTGGATGGAGAGGAAAGGGCGGACGTTGGTGATACTGTGAAGGTGAAACCGGCAGGTGTTGGTGACGGACTGGATGTGTGGGGTGAATGAGAGAGTAGAGTGTGGATGACACATTGTAAGCACTTAAATACCACATTACTATAATTCTCATGTCTCTCTTCCCCTCTTCTTCCCCCCTTCTGTGTTTCTTGGGTCTCCTCTTCCCCTATGCTGGCTCTCTTTGGTCTTTTCCCCTTTCTGTGCCTCAACTCTTCTCCCTCCTCTTTGTCTCTTGTATCGTTTCTTTTCCCTCTTTTGTATCTCCCAATTTTCTTCCCCATGTTGTCTCTTGTCTATTCTCCACCCCCGCTGACTTTTCTCTCTCATTCCCCTTCTGAATCCTCTCCCTCCTTTTCTGTGTATCTCATCTCTGTCCTCCGTTCTAACTCCGAAATGGGTGTGTCCCCCGTATCTGCTCCTGTTGATAAGGCCTCCAAACCCTCCTGTCTCAAGACCTCAGCCTGCACATGGGTTGCCCAGTACTCGATCCAGCAAACCGCCCTGGAGTCCAGGGAATGCACGGGTCTGTGAAAACCTCCCCGTCCATCCAAAGAAAATCCTGCTGGCAGAAGTGTTTCTCCTCAGTAGTCTTTCTCTTCTTCCCAGCTTTAAACCAAGGTCCCCTGAAACACTTTGATCTCTTGTTGAGGGCCACGCAGCTCTATTTGACAGCACCTCTAGTCGAGAGGTAATGCCCACCCCATATTCATTCATTCAATCTTATAAACTGAGTGCTTACCGTGTGCAAAGCACTATATTGAACACTTATGACCGGGGCAAGGTACGGTAGACTTTCAAGGGCGCTTTGGCAAAGGGTTGACTCTCAACGACACACAGACGCACGCAATCTCTGAGTCGCCAGCCTCACCTTTATACAAGAGGCAGTTCCACAGCTTTATATTTTCCCTAAGACTGGCCTTTAAAACAAGTCCACTCAATCCTCAATTAACTCAATTGGTAATATTTATTGAGCATTCATTCTGGGAAGAGGACTGTGCTAAGCACTTTAGCGAGAACAATGCGATTAGTAACCCAAATACCTGCTGTTACAATCCAGTGAGCGATTGTTAACAGCCCAGATGAATGAATCCAGGTGACTCAAGAGTCTCATTATCATGCATCCAGTTCTTCTATAACAGGAGGGAATGAGTTTTTGATTAACTTGGCACTAAGCAACGATCCTCCCCCACCCCATTTGAACATGACTATTTATTGTTATATTGTACTTTTTCCAAGGGCTTAGTACAGTGCTCTACACACAGTAAGCACTCAATAAATAAGATTGGATGAATGAATGCCACACACACAGGCAGATTCTTCCATAAGGCAACCCGACGAGCCCAAACACACGTGTCCGACAGGATTTGCCTGTATCTATCCCAGCGCTTAGTATAGAGTGCCTGGCACATAGCAAGCGCTTCACAAATACCATCATTTTTTGGCCGAACTGAGTGAAGTTTCAATCTCCTTCACGCTCATCTGATTTGTAATACAATCTATTTCATCTTCCCTGCTTAAACGGTGGTGATTTTCAAAGCTAGTTTTGAGTGATTATCCTTTCAACAAGGTAAAATCGGTCAGATTTCCTTTACCTAGATACGCCGGGACAGACAGAGAAATCACTAAGTCATTAAGGAGGGTGAAATAGGTCCTTCGATACCCAAAAGACAGTCTGTATGAGGGAAGTGAATTTCCATTTCAGAAAAAGACTACATTTATCATCTGGTAAAAGAGTCCTACACGCAGCAGGAAAGATCACAGGCCCGTTTCAGGAGAAAGAAACCTGGAATTTTAAACAATACCCTTGGTCTTTCGTGAAATCTTGGACCAGGTTTTTAAGCGGTGGATTCTCTGAATATGGATTTGTGGCCTGTGTCTGACTTAATTCTGGAGATTCGTTCCCTAAAGTAAGCTAGGAATTCTATAGCCCGTTCTGAGTTCAGGTGTCTCCCCGCTCCAACAGTGGAAGACCCCTGGGGAAAGCAAGAACTCATTTCTCATTTTTCAATCCGGACGGGCCTCGGTCACCGTTCTCGGTTCTGTGATCTGCGTTACTCTGCAGTGATGTCCCGCTGAGAACAGTAACGTGCCGTGGCCTAGTGGAAAGAATACAGGACTGGGAATCACATCTGGGTTCGAGTCCCAAGCTCTGCCCTGGGCCCTAGTTTCCACATCTGTCAAATAGGGATATTGGGAGCTTCATGAGGGACAGGGACTGAGTCCACTCTCAGAACCCTGTACCTCTCCTGCCGGGAACTTATATCACGCTTAATAAATGCTGTTATTAATAAGCACAACTATAGAGGCTTATTGTTCAGAACACATTGACTGCCAGGATCCACTCTTCTGGAAAGCTGTTAAGCTGCTTTTAGGAGTAGGTCCATTATTCCTACTTATTACAAGTTTAAAGGACCTACCCAACTAGCTTTCATCAACAGGTTATTCAGTGAAACAATTAACTAGGAAACCACTAAGAACTCTGCGATCTACTGGGCCAGGGAGAAAATGGAGCATAAATTAAATTAGAGCAATTAAATTTGAATGAAAAAATAATATTTCCCCGATACTGAATTGAGTCTGGATACGGCCTTTGGAAATATGGAAAGTCCTGGTGAGAACTGTGAGCCTGAAGATTCTTTGGGCCCCCTTACAAGATTATATAATAAAGATAGCCAGAATCATTCATTCAATGGTATTTACTGAGCGCTTACTGTGTTCAAAGCACTGTACTAAGCGCTTGGGAGAGCAGAATACAACAGACACATTCCCTGACCACAACTAGCTATAACAGACACCTGGCCGCCGATACAAAAGTAGCTCTACCTGAACAATAAAGCATTCTTCAGAAACGTAGCTACGTTCTCAAAACCGGAGAATAAATCATCAAGGAATCTTGCTTGCCTTGTACTCTCCCAAGCACATAGTACAGCCCGGCGTTCAGTAGGTACCCTGGAGTTTCTCCTGACCGTGCTGAATGAAAAAGTAGCTAAAATTCTGTAGATTGACCTTGATCACATTTTAAAAATAAGGTGTTGCGGCACACATCTTCCAACATCCTCCTGGGAATTCTTCAAAATCTAGGTTCCTTTAATGGTCACTTCCCTTTTACTGTAACCTTATTGGTGACAGTGACCACATCGATTACTTCAGTGGCCATATCTGCATAGAGAAGCAGCGTGGCGCAGTGGAAAGAGCACGGGCTTTGGAGTCAGGGCTCATGAGTTCGAATCCCAGCTCTGCCGCTTGTCAGCTGTGTGACTGTGGGCAAGTCACTTAACTTCTCCGTGCCTCAGTTCCCTCATCTGTAAAATGGGGATTAAGACTGTGAGCCCCACGTGGGACAACCTGATTCCCCTGTGTCTACCCCAGCGCTTAGAACAGTGCTCTGCACATAGTAAGCGCTTAACAAATACCAACATTATTATTATTATTATATCGATTACTTTGGCTGTAGTCTCCAAGCCCCTGGATCTGCTCCCTTTTTTCCACCCCCTTCGGCCCCCCAGCGCTTATGTACGTATCCGTGATTTATTTATTTCTATTAATGTCTGCCTCCCCTTATAGACTGTAATCTCATTGTGGGCAGGGACTATGTCTACCAACTCTGGGATACTGTACTCTCCCAAGTGCTTAGTAGAGTGCTCTGCACACAGTAAGTGCTTGATAAATATGATGGATTGGTTGATCTAGTACAGGGTTCTGCACAGTACCCAGGATCTAATGGGTCAGAGAATCCACACCAAAACAAGTGCCTAGAATTTTGCAGTTTACAGTTCGAGGGAAAGAGAAGTAGTTAGTTTCACCCCAGCAGTCCGGGGGAAGCTTCACTTAGGATCAATCACTTGTATTTCTGAGCCCTTACTGTGTGCAGAGCACTGTACTAAGCTCTTGAGAGACTAAATAGAGCTGGTAGCTTGCAGTCTAGTAGGAAGGTCAGGCGTTAATAAATTACAGGAAGAAGAAGAAACAGAGCATAAGGATATGTACATAAATGTTGTACAGTGAATATCAAAGTGCTTAGAGCATAACAACCTTAACAATAACAATAATACTCACTGTACCAATTAATTATAATAATCTACCATATATTAAATTGTATTCTCCCAAGCAATTAGTACAGCACACTTAGATCTGTGACATTTGGGCATTTGATATTTGCCCATCCTGTAGCACTTAGGTACGTGCCTTTAAATTTTAGTTTATATTTCATAAATAATTTATTCATAGTAATGTCTGCCTCACCCCCACCACTGTAATCTCATTATAGGCTTCAGAGGAGATCTCCTCCCTCCTCTCAAGTGCCACCCACTCCACATGCGCATCAGACCCCATTCACACAGTTGATAAAAACTCTCACCCCTTCCCTCCTCCTCGACTTCCATCTTCAACCGCTTGCTCGCTGGCCGAGGGCTTCTACCCCTCTGCCTTCATACACGCCCCCGTCTCCCCATCCTCAAAAAAACCCTCCTTTGACCCCACTGAGCCCTCCGGTTATCGCCCCATCTCCCTCCTATCCTTCCTTTCCAAACTCCCGGAGCGAGTCGTCTACACTCGCTGCCTCGAATTCCTCTCCTCCAACTCTCTTCTGGCTTCTGCCCCCTCCACTCCACTGAAACCTCCCTCTCAAAGGTCACCAATGACGTCCTTCTCATCAAATCCAAAGGCTCCTACTCCATCCTAATCCTCCTCGACCGCTCAGCTGCCTTTGACACTGTCGACCGTCCCCTTCTCCTCAACACGTTATCCAAACTTGGCTTCACGGACTCCGTCCTCTCCCGGTTCTCCTCTCATCTATCTGGCCGTTCATTCACGGTCTCCTTCGTGGGCTCCTCCTCCCCTTCCCATCCCCTAACCGTACAGGTTCCTCAAGAGTCGGTTCTTGGTCCCCTTCTATTCAACACCTACACTCACTCCCTTGGTGAACTCAGTCGCTTCCATAACTTCAACTATCATCTCTATACAGATGACACCCAGATCTACATCTCCTCCCCTGTTCTCTCCCCCTCCCTCCAGGCTCGTCTCTCCTCCTGCCTTCAGGACGTGTCCACCTGGATGTCGGCCCGCCACCTAAAACTCAACATGGCCAAGACTGAGCTCCTCATCTTCCCTCCCAAGCCCTGTCCTCTCCCTGACTTCCCCATCCCCGTGGACGGCACGACCATCCTTCCCGTCTCACAGGCCTGTAACTTTAGTGTCATCCTTGCCTCTGCTCTCTCATTCACCCCACACATCCAAATCTGTCACCAAAACCCGCCACTCTCACCTTCACAACATCGTCAAGATCCACCCTTTCCTCTCCACCCAAATGGCTACCATGTTAGTACAGTCACTCGTTCAATAGTATTTATTGAGCGCTTACTATGTGCAGAGCACTGTACTAGGCGCTTGGAATGGACAAATCGGCAACAGATAGAGACAGTCCCTGCCCACTGACGGGCTTACAGTCTAATCGGGGGAGACCGGCAGATAAAAACGAAAACAACAGCAATAAATAGAATCAAGCCACTCATCCTATCCCGGCTGGATGACTGCATCAGCCTCCATGCTGATCTCCCATCCTCCTGTCTCTCCCCGCTTCAGTCCATACTTCACTCTGCTGTCCGGATTCTCTTTCTACAGAAACATTCTGAGCATGTCACCCTCCTCCTCGAAAATCTCCAGTGATTTCCTTTCAACCTCCATATAAAATAAAAACTCCTCACTATTGCCTTCAGAACTCTCTATTACCTTGCCCCTTCTTACCTCACCTATTCTCCTTCTCCAGCCCAGCGCGCACACTCCGCTCCTCCGCTGCCGCTGACCTATAACCTATTCACTGGGTTTCGTCCTCGCCTGTCCCGCCGTGGACCCCTGGCCCGCGTTCTACCTCTGGCCTGAAACGCCCTCCCTCCTCCCATCCACCAAACAATCACACTTCCCTCCCTTCAAAGCCCTACTGAAGACACACCTCCTCCAGGAGGCCTTCCCAGCCTGAGCCCCCCTTTCCTCGGCTCCCCCTCCCCCCGACTCATTCCCTTTGCCCTACCCCTCCCCGCCCCACAGCGCTATAATTCTATTTATTTATTGATGCCTGGTTTTTTTCAAGTGTATATGTCTACAATTCTATTTATTTATATTGATGCCTGTTGACTTGTTTTGACGTCTTTATTGCTGAATTGTACTTTCCAAGCACTTAGAACAGTCCCCTGCACACAGTCGGCACTCAATAAATACGGTTGATTGAATGAATGAATGTGTCTGCTAATTCTGTTGCACTGGAGTCTCCCAAGTCGTCAGTACAGTTCTCGGCACACAATAAGTGCTCAATAAATATCACTGACTTTGGGCAGGAAATGTGTCTGTTCATTGTGCTGTACTTTCCCACGGGCTTAGTACAGTGCTTTGCACACAGTAAGCGCTCACTGAATATGATCGACTGACTGACAACTCTGCAAACATTAAGCAGTGAGAAGCAGCATGGCTCAGCAGCAAGGGCTTGGGAGTCAGAGGACGTGGGTTCTAATCCCGGGCTCCGCTACTTGTCTATTGTGGGGCCTTGGGCAAGCCACTTCACCTCTCTGGGCCTCAGTTTCCTCATCTGCCAAATGGGGACTGAGACTTGAGCCCCACGTGGGACGACCTAATTATCTTGTATCTAACCCAGCGCTCAGAACAGTGCTTGGTACATAGTAAGCGCTTAACAAATACCATCATTCTTATTACTTCGCTTCTCTGGGCCTCAGTTCCCTCATCTGTAAAATGGAGATTGAGACAGCGAGCCCCAGGTGGGTCAGGGACTTTTGCCTCTATCCACCCCAGCACTCGGTACAGTACCGGAAACACAGTAAGTGCTTAACAAATTATTTATTTTATTAATGGTGCATATATTATCTATAATTCTATGTATTTAAATTGATGCTATCGATGCCTGTTTACTTGTTTTGATGTCTGCCTCCCCTCTTCTAGACTGTGAGCCCGTTGTGGCCAAGGAATTGTCTCTATTCATTGCTGACTTGGACTTTCCCAGCACATAGTACAGTGCTCTGCACACAGCAAGCGCTCAATAAATACGATGGAATGAATTAATGAAATTAGCAATGAATAGCATCGATTGATCACAGGCCACGTGACTGAGGGTAAAGGGGTGAGCCCCCTGTGGGCAAGGAACTGTCTCTATTCATGGCTGAATTGTACTTTCCAAGCGTTTAGTACAGTGCTCTGCCCACAGTAAGCATTCAATAACTACAAATGAATGAAATTATCATCGATTGCTTTTAGACTGTGAGTTCGCTGTGGGCAGGGATCGTCTCTATTGCTGCACTGTACTTTCCAAACGCTTGGTATAGTGCTCTGCACAGAGTGTGCGCTCAATAAATATGACTGAGCTCACCTCCTCCAGGAGGCCAGCCCAGACTGAGCCCTCCCTTTCCCTCTGCCCCTCCTCCTCTCCATCCCCCCTTCTCCAGCCCTCTGCTCTACCCCCTTCCCCTCCCCACAGCACTTGTGCATATTTGTATTATTATTTATTACCCTATTTTATTAATGATGTGTCTATATCTACGCTTCTATTTATCTATTTTGATGCTACTGATGTTACTTGTTTTGGAGAAGCAGCATGGCTCAGTGGAAAGAGCAAGGGCTGGGGAGTCAGAGACCATGGGTTCAAATCCCAGCTCCACCACTTGTCGGCTGTGCGACTTCCGGCAACTCACTCCGCTTCTCTGTGCCTCAGTTCCCTCATCTGTCAAATGGGCATTAAGACCGAGAGTCCCACGTGGGACAACCTGATCACCTTGTATCCTCCCCAGCGCTTAGAATAGTGCTTTGCACATAGTAAGCGCTTAACAAATGCCATTATTATTATTGTTTTGTTGTCTGCCTCCCCCTTTTAGAATGTGAGTCCGTTGTTGGGCAGGGATGGTCTCCAGCTGTTGCCGACTTGTACATTTCAAGCGCTTAGTACACTGCTCTGCACATAGTAAGCGCTCAATAAATCCAACTGAATGACTGAGTATGACTTAATTGTATGAATTATGACTGTGAGCCCTATGTGGGACAGGGACTGTGTCTAACCTGATTATCTTCTATATACCCCAGGGCTGAGAACAGTGCCTGGCACATAGAAAGTGGGTCACAAACCCCATCATCATCACTATTAGAGAAGCAGTGTGGCTCCGTGGAAAGAGCCCGGGCTGGGGAATCAGAGGTCATGGGTTCTAATCCCGCCTCCGCCATTTGTCAGCTGGGTGACTCTGGGCAAGTCACTTCACTTCTCGGTGCCTCAGGTCCCTCGTCTGGAAAATGGGGATGAAGACTGGGAGCTTCACGTGGGACAACCTGATGACCCTGCATCAACCCCAGCGCTTAGAACAGTGCTTTGCCCATAGGAAGCGCTTAACAAATACCAACATTATTATTATTCTCTGGGCCTCGGTGACCTCATCTGGAAAATGGGGATGAAGACTGTGATCCCCACGTGGGACAACCTGATGACCCTATATCTCCCCCAGCGCTTAGCTCAGTGCTCTGCACATAGTAAGTGCTTAACGGATAACAACATTATTATTATTCTTCTCTGGGCCTCAGTCCCCTCATCTTTAAAATGGGGATGAAGACTGTGAGCCTCACGTGGGACAGCCCGGTTCCGCCGTATCTCCCCCAGCGCTTAGAACAGTGCTCTGCACATAGTAAGCGCTTAACAAATACCAACATTATTATTATTCACTGTGCCTCAGTGCCCTCATCTGTAAAATGGGGATGAAGACTGTGAGCCCCACGTGGGACCACCTGATTCCCCTGTGTCCACCCCAGCGCTTAGAACAGTGCTCTGCACATAGTAAGCGCTTAACAAATACCAACATTATTATTATTCACTGTGCCTCAGTGCCCTCATCTGTAAAATGGGGATGAAGACTGTGAGCCTCACGTGGGACCACCTGATGACCCTGCATCCACCCCAGCGCTTAGAACAGTGCTCTGCACATAGGAAGCGCTTCACAAACCCCAACATTTTTCACCTGTTGCTGAATTATATATTCCAAGCGCTTAGTCCAGTGCTCTGCACAGAGTAAGCGCTCAGTAAATATGAATGAATGAATGAATGAATGAATGAATGAATGAACTACACCCCTTAAGGGGGGCAATCCCTGCTCCCAGTTTGGGGTCGGGGGAGGCGGGTCAGAATAAACGGTCATCAACATAAATCCCATTGGTCTGGCGCTTACCCAGGCAGACGAAGAGCACGGACTTGGTGGCCTCGGAGGCCATGGCCCGGTTCGGTTCGGTTTGGTTTGGTTCGGTTTGGTTCAACCACGAGGCGGGCGGCAGATGGGCAGGACAGGCCGCAGCCCCCGCGCATGCTCAGTAGGGCCGGCCGCGCCGCGGCCCCCGCGCATGCTCAATAGAGCCGGCCGCGCCGCGGCCCCCGCGCATGCTCCGTAGAATCGGCCGGCCGCACCGGGGCCCTTGCGCATGCTCCGTAGAGACGGCCGGCCGCGCCGCGGCCCCCGCGCATGCCCAGTAGGGCCGGGCAGCCCCGACGCGGCCCCCGCGCATGCCCAGTAGGGCCGGCCGCGCCGTTCCAAAGACAGGCTCCAGGCCGGCCGATCCAGGGATCCGGGGTTTCGGGCCATTCATTCATTCATTCATTCATTCATTCATTCATTCATTCATCCATTCAGCCATCCATCCATTCATTCATTCAGATTCATTATTAATAATAATAATAATAATGATAATGTTGTTATTTGTTAAGCGTTTACCATGTGCAGAGCACTGTTCTAAGCGCTGGGGGAGATACAGGGTCATCAGGTTGTCCCACGTGGGGCTCACAGTCTTCATTCCCATTTTCCAGATGACATCCCTGAGGCCCACAGAAGGGAAGTGACTTGTCCACAGTCACACAGCTGACAAGTGGCAGAGCAGGGATTCGAACTCATGACCTCTGACTCCCAAGCCCGGGCTCTTTCCACTGAGCCATGCTGTACTCTGTGCAGAGCACTGGACTAAGCACTTGGAATGGACAATTGGGCCATCCATCCCTGCCCAGTGACGGGTTCACAGTCTAAACAGGGGAGACAGACAGCAGAGCAAAACATAACAGAACAAAAACAAGACAACATCATCAAGATAAATAAAATCGAGGGGATGTACACCTCATTCACAAAATAAATACGGCGATAAATAATATATACAAATGAGCACAGTGTTCAGGGGAGGGGGAGGAGCAGAGAGTGGGGTGGGGAGAGGGCCGGCACGGTGGACCTTGGGCTGGGCCTCAGGATGCTCCCTTACCAGACTAGGCCTTCTCCTTCAGTCCATCATTCTGATTGTCATCATTATTAAATTAACGTTATCATAGTTATAATACAATATAATAATCGTATCTATTGAGCTCTTGCTGGGTGCAAAAGACAGCATGGCCTAGTGGCAAGAGCCCGAGCTTGGGTGTCAGAGGTCGTGACTTAATAACAATAACGATGGTATTTGGTGTCATTGTTAATCGTATTTATTGAGCACTTACTGTGTGCAAAGCACTGTACTAAGCGCTTGGGGAAGTACACTATAACATCAAAGACATTCCCTGCCCACAAGGAGTTCAAAGTCTAGAGGGTGTCAGAGGTGGTGGGTTAATAATAATAATGATGGTATTTGCTGTTGTTAATTGTATTTATTGAGCTCTTACTAGGTGCAAAGCACTGTTCTAAGCGCTGGGGGGGAAACAAGGTGATCAGATTGTCCCAGTGGGGCTCACAGTCTTAGTCCCCATTTTACCAATGAGGGAACTGAAACACAGAGAATGATGATGATGATGTTGGTACTTGTTAAGCGCTCACTACGTGCCGAGCACTGTTCTAAGCACTGGGGTAGATGCAGGGTCATCAGGTTGTCCCACGTGGGGCTCACAGTCTTCATCCCCATTTTACAGATGAGGGAACTGAGGAACAGAGAAGGGAAGTGACTTGCCCAAAGTCAAACAGCTGACAAGTGGCAGAGTCGGTATTCGAACCCATGACCTCTGACTCCCAACCCGGGCTCTTTCCACTGAGCCATGCTGCTTCTAATCCTTTTCAGCCACTTGTCTGCTGTGTGACCTTGGGCAAACCACTTAACTTCTCTGTGCCTCAATTACCTCATCTGGAAAATGGGGATTGAAACTGTGAGCCCCATGGGGGATGGGGACTTGTCCAACTTGATTACTTTGTATCTCTCCAAGCGCTTAGAACAGTGCTTGGCACATAGTAAATGCCTAACAAATACCATTATTATTATTATTATTATTATTACTAAGTGCTTGGAAGAGAACAACATCAGACATTTGCCCTGCCCACAATGAGCTCATTCATTCATTCAATCGTATTTATTGAGCGCTTACTTTGTGCCGAGCACTGTACTAAGTGCTTAGAAAGTACAACTCAGCAATAAAGAGAGACAATCTCTGCCCACAACCGGCTCACGGTCCAGAGGGGGACATCGAAACTAATATAAATAGATAAATAAATTAAAGATACATACGGCATGGCTTAATGGAAAGAGCCCTGGCTTGGGAGTCAGAGGATGTGGGTTCTAATCTCGGTTCTGTCACTTGTCTGCTCTGTGACCTTGGGCAAGACACTTTACTTCTCTGTGCCTCAGTTACCTTATCTGTAAAATGAGGATTGAGACTGTGAGCCCTAAATTGGGCAGGGACTGTGATCAACCCGATTTAGTTGTATACACCCCAACACTTAGTACAGTGCCCGGCATATAATAAGCACTTAAATGCCCCAATTATTATATATACAGAATTATATATATAATTATATGTGTGTGTGTGTGTGTGTGTGTGTGTGTGTGTGTGTGTGTGTGTGCTGTAGGGGAAGGGAGGGAGGATAAATGAAGGAGCATGTGCCCTTACTCCATACAGAGCAGTGTACTAAGCACTTGGGAGAGTATGTTGCAACAATAAACAGGCACATTCCCTGCCCACAGTGAGTTTATAAATTAGAGAAGCAGCATGATGTAGTAGATAGCATGGGCCTGGCAATAAAAAGGTCATGGGTTCTAATCTCAGCACTGCCACATCTGCTGTGTGACCTTGGAGAAGTGACTTCACTTCTCTGAGCGTCGGTTCCCCTTCTCTGTAAAATGGTGATAGGGACTGTGTGCAACCCAATTTGCTGGCATCTACCCCACTGCTTAGAACAGTGCCTGGCACATCGTATTTAACAAATATCGTTATATGGAGGGATGGGTAGAGGGGGTCATTAATAGAAATTACTTTTAGTTATTTTTTATTTCTCCCGTTCCAGGGAAGCCTTCCTCTACTCCTGGACACGCTGACAGTGGGATGTGTTTCAGGACAACCCCAGGAGAGACAACCCCAGGTCCTGGGAAACTTTATTGGGGTGCAAGGAAAGGGCGTGGTGGGGACTCGTGTCTTTGGGGACAAGGAATGGGTCTATCAACTCTGTTATATTGTACTCTCTCCCAAGTGCTTCGTCCAGTGCTCTCCACATAGCATTCGATAAATATGACTGATTGATTGATCATGATGATGGTATTTGTTAAGCGCTTACTATGTGCCGAGCACTGTACCAAGTGCTGGGGGAGATACAAGGTAATGAGGTTGTCCCACATGGGGCTGACAGTCTTAATCCCCATTTGACAGACGAGGGAACTGAGGCCCAGAGAAGTAAAGTGAGTTGTCCAAAGTCACACGGCCGATAAACGGAGGAGCCGGGATTCGAACGCACGACCTCTGACTCCCAAGCCCGGGCTTTTGCCACTGAGCCACGTCGCTTCTCTGCAAAGATGGAGCTTTCTGATAGATGCACTAGGAAAGAGGGCCTCCTTGGAGTACCCGGATAGCTTGCCTGAAAGTAAATCGGCTCACTGCAGGTGTGAGAACATGACGGCGGGTCCGAAAGTCACGCGTTATTTATTGAGTGCTTACTGTGCTCCGAGCACTGGACTATGTGCTTTGGTGAGTACGATAGAATACGTAGACACGATCCCTATCCTCAAGGCACTTTCAATCTAGTGGGGGATGAGAGGATCATTTCACACCTTGACTACCGCACGGGTCTTCTCACTGACTGTCCCTCCCCTTTCCAGTTCGTTCTTAAATCTGCTGCCCGGATCATTTTAATTAATCACGTTTATTGAGTACTTGCTGGGCGCAGAGCACTGTACTAAGCCCTTGGGAGAGTACAGTATCACAGAGTTGGTAGACACGTACAGTCTAGATGGGAGACTGACATTAATACATAAATTATGGATACGAGCATCAGTGCTGTGGGGCTGAGGTAAGGGTGAATCAAGAGAGTGAATCCATGTGAAAGCCGAACACGGATGGGAACGGGAGAAAAGGAAACGAGGGCTTAGTCAGGGAAGGCCTCTTGGAGGAGATGTGCCTTCGGTGAGGCTGTGAAGGTGGGTGGAGTAATTAATAATGTTGGTACGTGAAGCGCTTACTATATGCAGAGCACTGTTCTAAGCGCTGGGGGAGATACAGGGTAATCAGGTTGTCCCACGTGAGGCTCACAGTTAATCCCCATTTGACAGATGAGGGAACTGAGGCACAGAGAAGTGAAGTGACTCGCCCACAGTCACACAGCTGACAAGTGGCAGAGCTGGGATTCGAACTCATGACCTCTGACTCCAAAGCCCAGGCTCTTTCCCACAGAGATAGGAAAAGGGAGGGCTTTCCAGGACAGAGGCAGGATGTGGGCAAGAGGTGAGTGGTGAGATTGACGCTGTGTGACTGTGGGCAAGTCACTTCACTTCTCTGTGCCTCAGTTACCTCATCTGTAAAATGGGGATGAAGACTGTGAGCCTCACATGAGACAACCCGAATACCCTGTATCTACCCCAGTGCTTAGAACAGTGCTCTGCACATAGTAAGCGCTTACAAATACCAACATTTTACAATGAGTAGGTTGGCATTAGAGGAGCAAAATGTGCCGGCTGGGTTGTAGTAGGAGAGGAGGGAGATGAGGTAGGAGGGGGCATGGGGATTGACTACCTTGTATCATTCATTCAATAGTATTTATTGAGCGCTTACTATGTGCAGAGCACTGTACTAAGCGCTTGGAATGGACAATTCGGCAACAGAGACAGTCCCTGCCACTGACGGGCTTACAGTCTAATCGGGGGAGACAGACGGACAAAAACAAGACAACTTAAATGGTGAGGAGTTTTTTATTTGAGGTGGAAGTGCACGGGCAACCACTGGAGGGTCTTGAAGAGTCGGGAAACCCAGACTGAACAATTTTGTAGAAAAATGATCTTAATGAAAAAATGTGAAGTTCACGTCTCAGCTGAATCTCTGAGTACAAACAGAAACTCCTTACCATCAGCTTTAAGGTCTTCGATCAGTTCTCTCCCTCCCACCTTACCAACCCAATCTATTTCATTTCATCCCTCTACCATCAATCATATTTCGTGAGTGCTCACTGTGTGCAGAGCACTGAACTAAGCGCCTGGGGGAGTACAACATAACAGCTGTGGCAGACATTTTCCCTGCAACCTACTCTCTGTTCCTACATCTCACCTATCCTCCCTCGGGCCTGGAACTCCCCTTTTTTATCCTACAATCCATCGCACACCCCACCTTCAAAACACTCCTAAAATCACAGACCCTCCAAGAGGCCTTCCCTGACGAAGCACTTATTTCTCTTATCCACCCTCCCCTGTGTGTCGACAATGAACCTTAGCTCTATACCTGTTAATAACTTTGATACACCTTAGGCCCAGAGAACCTTTGTACACACACATATACATTTATAACTACTATTATTTCCCCAGATGTAATTTATTTTAATGTCTGTCTATCCTTCTAAACCCTCTGAGGGTCGCACTGGAGAGTTTCTAGTACTCTACCCGTCTTGACTACAGAAGGGAAAGTCAAGTTAGAGGCCTGTCCATTCCGTTCTTAACTTGGGCAGTGGCTAGCGAGTGGCAGGCCATCTGCTACAAGTCAAAAGTCACCTGTGTTGGGCAGCAGCGGCACGGGAGAGACTCCAGGGTGGAGACTCGAGTTTACTGCATCGAAGAAGGCAAGGGTAAACCACTTCCGGATTTTTCCCAAGAAAACTCTGAGGATCCGCTACCGGGGAATGATTGCGGATGGAGAGCGGGGCGTTCCAGGAGAGATGCGTCTATGGAGTCGCTATGGGTCGGAGATGACAGGACAGCATAAGACATGACCCTTGTAAACCGTCAATTCCTTCCTTCCTTCCTTCATTTACTCAATCGTATTTATTGAGCACTTGCAAAGCACCGTACTAAGCGCTTGGGAGAGTACAATATAATAATAAGCAGATACATTCCCTGCCTCCAACAGTTTACAGTCTAGAGGGTGCATACTCTATTGTGTTGCACTTCTTCATTGCTTTGTGTTCTGCGTCAGGAGGGCACACTCAATAAATACTATTGATCAATTGATAGGAATATTTATTAAGCACTCATTGGGTACAATGCGCTCTGGGGAGTGCTCAGGAACTTGCAGCAAATAGAAGTGCCCTCAATCTCTCTCTCTCCCCTCCTCCTCCCCCCTTTCCCTTCACCTCCTCCTCCTCCTCCCTTCCCTCCCTCCTCTCCCCCTCCTCCTCCCTTCCCTCCCTCCTCTCCCCCACCTCCTCCCTCCCTCTCCCTCCTCCTCCCTTCCCTCCCCTCCTCCTCCCTTCCCTCTCCCCTCCTCCTCCCTTCCTCTCCCCCTCCTCCTCCCTTCCCTCTCCCCCTCCCTCCTCCCTTCCCTCTCCCCCTCCTCCTCCCTTCCCTCGCCCCCTCCTCCTCCCTTCCCTCGCCCCCTCCTCCTCCCTTCCCTCGCCCCCTCCTCCTCCCTTCCCTCGCCCCCTCTTCCCTCCCTCCCTCGCCCCCTCTTCCCTCCCTCCCTCGCCCCCTCTTCCCTCCCTCCCTCTCCCCCTCCTCCCTTCCCTCGCCCCCTCTTCCCTCCCTCCCTCTCCCCCTCCTCCCTCCCTCTCCCCCTCCTCCCTTCCCTCGCCCCCTCTTCCCTCCCTCCCTTTCCCCCTCCTCCCTCCCTTTCCCCCTCCTCCCTCCCTTTCCCCCTCCTTCTTCCCTCTCCCCCTCCCTCTTTCCCTCCCTTTCCCCCCTCCTCTCCTCCTCCCTTTCCCCGTCCCTTTCCCCCTCCTCTCCTCCTCCTCCTCCCTTTCCCCCTCCTCTCCTCCTCTTCTCTTCCTCCTCCTCCTCCTCCCTTTCCCCCTCCTCCCCCCTTTCCTCCTTCTCTCTCTCCCTCCTCCTCCCTTTCCCCTTCCTCTTCTCCTCCTCCCCCCTTTCCCCCTCCTCTTCTCCTCCTCCTCCTCCCTTCCCCCCTGCTCCCCACCTCCCCTCTCCTCCTCCCGGCCCCCGGCCCTGACCTGGACCCAAGCCAAGGCGAGCGAAGGCAGGCGGCGGGCCCCCTTGGAGAAAGCAGGCTGAGGGGGAGGCTGATGGGGGGGAGGGGGGAGGAGGGAGGGGCAGCGTCCTCACCTGGGCCAGGTGTGCGTCTTTAAGGCCCCAGCCCGCCTGGGGGGCGGAGCTCGGCCTGGGGAGCGGGAGACCGGCAGCACCAGTAAGACCAGCAGCTCCCCCCTTTTCCTCCCCCCTCCATCGTCCTCCCCGGGGTCCCGGGCTGGGGGTATGTGCGGGGCGGGATCCCAACGGCCGCCCCCAAAAGTGAGTACAGTTAGCCCGGGCTCAGGCCTGGGAAGGAGCCAGGCCTGGGGACGAGCCAGGCCTGGGAAGGAGCCAGGCCTTGGGGAGGAGCCAGGTCTGGGGGGAGCCAGTCCTTGGAGGGGGGGGGGGGGGGCGTCCTGGGGATCCAGTCCTGGGGAGGAGCTAGTCTTGGGAGTGGGGGGCCATCCTAGGGGATCCAGTCATGGGGAGGAGCCAGTCCTTGGGGGTGGGGGATCGTCCTGGGGGATCCAGTCCTGGGGGGAGATCCAGTCCTTGGGGGTGGGGGACAGTCCTGGGGGAGATCCAGTCCTTGGGGGTGGGGGTCAGTCCTGGGGGAGATCCAGTCCTTGGGGGTGGGGGTCAGTCCTTGGGGGTGGGGGTCAGTCCTGGGGGAGATCCAGGCCTTGGGGGTGGGGGTCAGTCCTGGGGAAGATCCAGTCCTTGGGGGTGGGGGTCAGTCCTAGGGGAGATCCAGTCCTGGGGAGGATCCAGTCTTGGGAGGGAGGGCCGTCCTGGGGGATCCAGACCTGGGGAGAAGCCAGTCTGGCGTGGTGGGGGGAGCGTCCTGGAAGATCCAGTCCTGGGGGAGATCCAGTCCTTGGGGGTGGGGGGCAGTCCTGGGGGGGGAATCCAGTCCTGGGGAGGAGCCAGTCTGGCGGGGGTGGGACCCAGTCCTGTTAGGGAATCCAGTCCTTGGGGGGGGGGGGGGGCGGGGAGGCAGTCCTGGGGATCCAGTCCTGGGGAGGATCCAGTCCTTGGGGGTGGGGCCCAGTCCTGGGGAGGATCCAGTCCTTGGGGGCTGAGCGGAGGGGGCAGTCCTGGGAGATCTAGTCCTGGGGAGGATCCAGTCTTTGGGGCTGGGGGCAGTCCTGCGCATCCAGTGGTGGGGGGCGTCGAGCCCCGGGAGAGGCTGAAACGCTATGGGGAAAGCGCCAGGCCTTGGCAGCTCCCGGGGGGAGGCAGGGAGGCTGCCGGGAAGGGCCAGGGAGGGCAGCAGGCCACCCGCAGCTCATGTGGAGAAGCAGGGTGGCCTAATAATCATCATAGTAATGCTATTTGTTAGGTGCTTACTATGTGTCAAGCACTGTACTAAGTGCCGGGGGAGAGGCAAGGTCATCAGGTGGTCCCAGGTGGGGCTCACAGCCCTAATCCCCATTTTACAGGTGAGGTCCCCGAGACCCAGGGAAGTGAAGTGAGTTTCTGGATCCAGGGGATACCCGGATATTAAAATCAATTACCGTTGGATCTGTGCCCAAGTGCTGTGGGGATCGGAGTCTACGCTGGAAGTTTCCTTTTGGCCCAGAACACGTCTGCCCACTCGGTTGTATTGTACCGAGAAGCAGTGTGCCTAGTGGTTAGAGTCCGGGCCTGGGAGGTAGAAGGACCTGGCTTCTGATCCCAGCTCTGCCACTTGTCTGCTGGGTGACCTTGGGCAAATCACTTCCCTTCTCTGGGACTCAGTTATCTCACCCGTAAACTGGGGATTAAGAGCGTAAGCCCATGTGGGACACGGACTGTGTCCAATTTGACTCATATCTACCCCAGCGCTTAGAGCAGTGCTTAGCACATAGGAAGCGCTCAACAAATGTGATTATTATTGTGGGCCCTCCCCATTTTCATTTCTCCCCAGAAAAACCCCCTTCCCGGCAGGCAGGACTCAATGCCCACCACTGAAGCGGCCCTTCCCCACCGCCATGGGTTTCGTGGGAGGGCTTCTCGTTCCTTCATCCGTTGAATCATATCTCTTGAGCGCCTACTGGGTGCACAGCATTGGGCTAAGCACTTGGGAACCCACGACACAACCCTAAACAGGTTTATCACCCTTTGGCCCCACTGTGCGTGCATTCCTCGTTAGGGGGAATTGGGACTTCACTGCTTGCTGCATGATGTGGGCAGGGAATGTGTCTGTTTAATGCTGTATTGTACTCTCCCAAGCGCTTAGGTCAATGCTCTGCACACAGTAAGTGCCCCATAATAGGAGGAAATGAATGAATTTGACCCCGGGGAAAGTGATACCAAAAGTGATACCAAATGATTCTTCCACTTGCACAATTAGAAAAGCAAACTCGTGGGCAGGGAAGGTGTCCATTTCTTATTGGATTGTGCTCTCCCAAATGCTTAGTACAGTGTCCTGCACTCAGTAAGTGCCCAATAAATAAGAATTGAATGAATGAATGTGACCTAGGAGGTGCAAATGAATCTTCCCCTTGCACAACTGGAGAAGCAAACTGACTCTTCGTAGTCAGCGAAGGTGTCTGTTGTTGGATTTTGTGCTTTGCACATACTAAGTATCATTGAATGAATTAAATGTGTATTCATGAGCTCTTGAAGTATTCAAATTTGCTTGGTAATGGTATTTGAGTGCTTACTGTGTGCAGAACTCTGTACTAAACACCAGGGAGAGTCCAACACAACAAAGTTGGTTGACCCAGCCCGGGACACAGGGAGTTTTTGGATTGAGGGAGTACCCGGATATTAAAATCAATTACAGATGGGTATGTGCCCAAGTGCTGTGGGAATGGCGTCTAGATTGGAAGTTCCCTTTTGGCCCAAAATGTGTCTAACAACTTGGTTGTATTGTACTGAGAAGCAGTGTGGCCTAGTGGATAGAGCCCGGGCCTGGGAGGCAGAAGGACCTGCGTTCTAATCCTGCCTCTGCCACTTGTCTGCTGTGTGATCTAGGGCAAGTCGCTTCCCTTCTCCGGGCCTCAGTTATCTCATCTGGAAAATGAGGATTAAGAATACTTAGAAGAGTGCTTGGCACATAGCAAGCACTTAACAGATATTCATTCATTCATTAGTATTTATTGAGCGCATACTATGTGCAGAGCACTGTACTAAGCGCTTGGAATATACAATTCGGCAACAGATAGACGGGCTCACATTATTATGAGGGACAGGGACTGTGTCCCACCTGATTAACTCATATCTACCCCAGCGCATAGAGCAGTGCTTGGCACGTAGTAAGCGCTTAACAAGTACCGTCACTATTATTATTCTCCCAAGTGTTTTGAACAGTGCTTTCATTCATTGTCATATTTATTGAGCACTTACTGTGTACAGAGCACTGTACTAAGCGCTTGGAAAGTACAATTCGGCAACAAATAGAGACAACTGCTCACAGTAAGAGCTCAAATGCTATTGACTTCACTGATTGGGGTGAAAATGATTCAAGCGCATAAACGATGTAAAAAGGGGCAAGGGAGGGGACGAATAGAGGAAATGGCACAGAAGGGAGAGGAAACTAGGACTAGTGAGGGGATTGACTTGTTCATTCCAAGCGCTTAGTACAGTGCTCTGCACACAGTAAGCGCTCAATAAATACTATTGAATGAATGAATGAATTTATTGAATTTTGAGCCCAATCCTAGATTTTTTTTTAACACAGTTTAGGTATTGGTAAAATAGATCAAAATTATTAGATAAAATTTTGTTCTTCATATGTGAGGACACGACTCTCTTTAAACTTGTTGGACTTAATAGCTCGGAAGGCAAACCTTCCTATTTTAGTTGAATTTCTTCTGAAAGACTGATTGCAACAGGTCATTTTTGTTTCCTTTTGGAAGAGCCTTTCATAGTCTCATTCTTGTCAGTTTTGCATCCCACATTCTTGTTCTTGTGATCATGGATGATTGAATGGTTGGAGAACGAGGAAACTCCTGAATTAATGAGTTACTAATAAGTAAGCCTGTGCTGCCATAATTCACTGAAATATTAGGGCTTGAGCTTAAAGAGCTATTTACTTCAATCCTCTGCCCCTTTAAAAATACGTATAAAGTGACTAACTGTGGAAGTGTTTACAAATTACAACAGTCAAACAAGTTACACGGGAATTCAGAAACCATTGATTAATGCCTTTGTGCTGTATGTAAACATGTAAAGCTTGTACATTTTCCCATCTCTAATTTTAAAATAGATACCTTTTTAGGAACAGCAGTGTGGTTAAAACTCATCTTATTTCACAAGGCAGTTTTGTTTTGAGTGGATTGAAATTGAATCGTCTTTTAACCAAAAAGAACTGATGTAGGTCAAAGGGAATATTCACTCAATCGTATTTATTGAGCACTTACTGTGTGCAGAGCACTATACTAAGAGCTTGGAAAGTACAATTCAACAACAAATAGAGACAGTCCCTGCCCACAAGAGGCTCATAGTCTAGAAGGCGGGAATATAATAATAATGTTGGTATTTGTTAAGCGCTTACTATGTGCAGAGCACTGTTCTAAGTGCTGGGGTAGACAAAAGGGAATCAGGTTTTCCCACGTGGGGCTCACATTCTTAATCCCCATTTTACAGATGAGGGAACTGAGGCACAAAGAAGTTGTGACTTGCCCACAGTCACACAGCTGACAAGTGGGGGGGCCGGGATTCGAACCCATGACCTCTGACTCCTAAAGCCCGTGCTCTTTCCACTGAGCCACATGTTGTTAGCTTTATTGTCCAGACGGTACCATTTAAGTCGGCAAGGTTTACAGGTGCCATCTTAATGGCTCAGCATACCAGTGATCAGTCAGTCATATTTGTTGAGTGCTTACTGTGTGCAGAGCGCTGTACTAAGCACTTGGGAGAGAACAAAGTAACAGGCACATTCCCTGCCTACAAGGTCCTTACGGGCTAGAACGGGAGACAGACATTAATACAAATACATAAATTACAGATACGTATATAAGGGCTGTGGGACTGGAAGGGGAGATGAATAAAGGGAACAAGTCCAGGTGACAGAGAAGGGAGTTGAATAAAAGGAAAAGAGGGATTAGTCAGGGAAGGCCACTTGGAGGAGCTTAGCCTTCAGTAACGTTTTGAAGGTCGGGGAGAGTCACTGTCTGTCGGATATGAGGAAGGAGGGTGTTCCAGGCCAGAGGCGGGACGTGGGCGAGAGGTCAGTGATGAGATAGACGAGCGAGATGGCGGTAGAGTTAGAAGGACGGCATTAGTGATGAAATAGGATCAGGGAAAACTGCCCCTGAAGAAGACACTGACAGGTCCTCTCTGGCTTGTGTGAGGGCTGGCTATTAGGCCCTGTGATTATCCTGATCAATCAGTTGCACTTCTCGAGCGCTTACTGTGTGCAGAGCACTGGGCAAAGCGCTTGAGAGAGTACAATACGACAGATTGATTTGGTAGACGTGTTCCCTGCTCACAAGGAGCTTAGTGTTTAGAAGGGAGACTACCTTCTGGACAGATGGTTCTTACAAAGCAATACCTTTGGATATATTCTGCTCTTATCCAATCCCTATGCCAGTAGGCGAAACCTAAGTAAACTCTCCTAATCAGGCTTATGCAATTTTAAAGTAAGGGATTCTCCGCTGCCTTGGTGGCAAACTCTGAAACATGGCAATTTTCACTTTTAGGAAATTTCTATTACTCTAAGCAGAAGGGATTTAGATGAAACAGATTTCCTCCATTCGTTCCACCATATAACAATTCTTCATCTACTTGAAGATGTAGTTCATCATTTTTTGGGTCTTCTGGAATTCAAAGTAAACTGGATGTCTGTGTACATTTTATTTTTAAGTTTTTGTTAATCCTTACCGCCGTCTTTTGAATCTTTTTCCAAGATCTCCACACTCTTATAAATGATGCTTTTTGCAACTGTACATGGTATGACCAGTGTGGAGAGTAAGAATAATTATTTCATCATCCTTAACTGTGTCCCTCTTATTGGTAATTATTTTCCTAAAGATTCACTTAAGTAACATGATACATTATTAAGTATACACTTCAACTCTTCAGATTCTGATAGCACGACACACAATTCTAATCAATTATTCAGTGGTGTTTTAGCATACATTCATAGCCACGGCTAATATAGAGTGGAGTTCTTTTACCTTTTAGAACTGATTTATCCTCAAGAATTGGCGAAACGTCTCCAATTTTTTGTTCTATTTAAATCAGCATGATGAGGAGAAACTGGTTTGAAGGCACGTCTCCTCTGAGAGGTCTTCCCCGATTTAGACACTCATTGCCTCTTCTCCTACTCTCTGTTTCCCTTTCACTTGGATTTTTCACCCTTTATTCACCCCTCCCTCAGCCCCAAAGCTCTTATATCCTGACTGTAAGCTCATCCTCTCGATTGTAAGTTCACTGTGGGCAGGGAGCGTGTCTATCAACTCTGTTATATTCTACTCTCCCAAGTGTGTAGTGCAGTGTTGTGCACACAGTCAACACTCAATAAATACAATTGATTGAGGCTTATGAAAAAGTTGGGGGAAACCTGCCTGATTGGATGAATGGTGACTATATTAAACGCCTTCCTTCCCTTTGGATTATATCGTTAAATTTTTATTTTATTTAAAACACTATTAGGTGTAAGTAAATGTAGGTCCCTTCCTGCTGTTTTTGCAGTCTGTCAGCATCACACTGTAAAAAGAAGAGGAAAAGCACTTCAAAGCTAAAGATTTTAAAGGGGTTTGGGATATGGCATTTTAGAACTGAGGAGTTTCAGGTAGGCATGAAGAAATATGTTGATGAAAGGACTTTTGATTCAGCTGGGCATTGGAAAAGTAGTTGCTAAGCACATAAAAACTTTAATATTTAGTAAGGAGAAAGCAAATAAATGAAGAGCCATCGTTCTCCAAAATCTATCTACCACAGTGTTTACCTGTCATTCCACTTTTGTACCTCAGTTCCCTTATCTGCAAAATGAGGATTCAGTGTCTGTTCTCCTTCCTAATTACCTGTGAGCCCCATGTGATACCTATATTGTGTCTACCCCAGAGCTTAGTACAGACTTTGGCACACAGTAAGTGCTTTACAAATACCATTATTTTTGTTAGCATTATTATTATTCTCCCCGTGATCAGTCCTTCTTGAAAATATAGCCTTTCACTTACGAAACAATGCTGTTGTACTCTCCTGAGCATTTAGTACAGTGCTCTGTACACAGTCAGTGCTCAGTAATAATTATTTTGGTATTTCTTACTATGTGCCAGATAGTGTACTAAACGCTGAATAAATCCCATTGATTGATTAAAAAGTCAACATTAAAAGCAGATGCTTTCAGAATGTTTTAGCATAGTTTGGTGCTTTCATGTTCACAAAATGTTTTACAGTCACCTTATTTATTTTGCACCACACCTCATGAAGTAATTCACTGTTGCCATTCTCAACTTAGGAGGAAATCTAGAGGTGAGATATTAGGAGTCGATTCCATCCAGATTCCGCAGCAGAGTGAGGCAGAAACACCTCCATTTTCTTCACTGGATTTCGGTAGCGTAGGCCTTGGGCTAGATGGATCATTTTTTTCTTTTTTAACTTCTTTGAGGGCAGAGTGTCTACTAATTCTATTGTATTCTCCCAAGCACTTAGCATGTGTTCTGCACGCAGTAGGTTCCCGATCGATATTGAAAATCACATTTCGTCTTGGGAGACTTCCTGGATGGTGGGAATTAGCGGGAAGCATGAGGCGAGGAATCCAGATAGTCAGCTGATTCTGCACTGGTGTAGCCACTCTGGTTTTAGAGGCACCATCCACACTTCCCAAGGACCTGGGCTTAAAAGCTGTAGTAGACACAAGTTAATCGGAAAGGACACAGTTCCTCCCCCACTCTGGGCTCACTGTGGAGAATCAGTCGTATCTATTGAGCTCTTAGCCTGTGCAGAGCACTGTGCGCTTCCCACTGACCTGATGGGTAGATTTTACGCACAGCCGCAAACTCCCATGAGGGTTTTTTCTTGTTTGTATTCATTTCCCAGCAGTGAGGCGCTTTCCAAAACAATCATCGCTTCACTTTGTCAGGGCAGAATGGACTTCGGAGGGGGTACAAGATATGTTTTCCAAATAGGGAGATACCAAGGCTGAATGTCTGCTTAGATACTGGCGGAACTCTCCGATTACCTGACCCTCCTCAGCTCTTCGGTAATGGAGTTGTCCAAAAAAATGACAGTGACAGTTGAATCAAAGACCTTAATCCCACCACTAAAGTAGGAATCACTGAGCAAACTTGCTCAAATCACTTGTGTCCTCCAAATGCCATCAATGAAGTGGCATTTAAAATTACCTTTTTTGCTTTCGTTTCATTCAATCCTATTTATTGGGCACTTACTGTGCACAGAGCACTGTACTAAATGTTTTCCCTTCTGACCTAACGTGGATCTGTGGAGACAAACGAGATTGTTTGGAAAAATCTTTGGCACCAAATGAAAATTTTTCTGTTCTAAAAGTCAAAGTTCCCAGAGCACAGAAGTTTCAATACTGTTACTGATAATGACATGTTACTTTTTGGAGGAACAGTTTATAAGTATGTTCAGTTCTGCTATCACATGGGTTTTCAGTGTGCTTTGTTGACTACAACGCGATTAAGTATCTAAGCATTCTTCCAACATCACAATACTATTCAGTCAGCCAGTGGTATTCACTGAGCACTTATCGGGTGCAGAGCACTGTACTAAGCATTTGGGAGAGTACAACAGTCACATTCCTGCCCACAATGAGTTTACAGTCTATGTAGGCTCAATGTGGTGCAAAATCGAAGAAACCATTTATGTGTGTGAGATCAGAATCGTTGGTTACAAGACAGTATATGTTTTCCTTAATGCAAGGTTTTGTCAAGAACACCTCCGTCCCACTAAACTGAGACTGGTTGTTGAAATTACTCTTCTTCAAGAGCAGCTATCTACCTTCTGCTTATACTGATGATGGCATTTATTACGTAATTACTGGCCACCGCACTGGGCTAAAAGCTATGGTAGACACAAGCTAATCAGAAGGGATACAGTCCCCATCACACCCTGGGCTCAGTATGGAAAATCAGTCATATTTATTGAGCACCCACTGTGTGCAGAGTATTTTACTAAGCACTTGGGAGAGTACAGTTTAACAGTTGGTAGATGTGTTCCCTGCCGCCACAAGGAGCTTGCGGTCCAGAGGGAGAGACAGACGTCAATAGAAATAAATTACAGTTGTGTACATCGGGGCAATGGGGCTGAAGGAGAGGCGAATAAAAAGTGCAGATCCTAGAACAAGTGTGAGGCAGAAGGGCATGAGAGAAGAGGAAGTGAGGGCTTAGTCGGGGAAGATGTGTTTTTAATAAGACTTGAGAGTTGGGTGGATCTCACATTAATCAATGATATTTATTGAGCGCTTACCATCTGCAAAGCACTGTGCTCAGTACATTACAGTTGGAAGAAACAAACCCCGGCCTCATAAAATTTACATCTAGAGTGGGAAAGAGACATAATACATTATAGATAGGGGAAATTGGAGGTACTAAAGCTATCTACATAATTATGATTTTATTTGTTAAGCGCTTACAATGTGCCAAGCACTGTTCTAAGCGCTGGGGGAGATACAAGGCAATCAGGTTGTCCCATGTGGGGCTCACAATCTTAATCCCCATTTTACAGATGAGGGAACGTGATTTGCCCAAAGTCACACAGCTGACAAGGAGTACAGATCCAAGGGCAGAGGCAGTGCAATAGGGGAAATGAAGGTTTAATCAGGGAGGACCACTTGAAGGAGATGAGTAGTATTTATTGAGCATTTACTGTGTGCAGGGTACTGTACTAAGCGCTTGGGCAAGTGTAGGGAAGCAGCGTGGCTTAGTGGAAAGGGCACAGGCTTGGGAATCAGAGGACGTGGGTTCTAATCCCGGCTCTGCCACCTGTCTGCTGTGTGACCTTGGGTAACTTCTCAGTGCCTCAGTTCTCTCATCTGTCAAATGAGGATTAAGACTGTGAGCCCCATGTAGGACAACCTGATTACCTTGTATCTTCCTCAGTGTTTAGAACAGTGCTTGGCACATAGTGTTTAACAAATACCAGAATTCTTATTATTAGATCAGTGAGATAAGGCATGGGGAGGGAGCTGATTGAGTGCCTTAAAACAATAGTAAAGAGTTTCCGTTTAATGCAGAGATGGATGGGCACCTTCTGGAGGCTTCCGAGGAGGGGAGAAGCATGAAATGTATTTTTTTTAAATTGAAATGATGTGGGCAGCAGAAGTATGGACTGGAGTGGGGAGAGAGAGGAGACAGGGAGGTAAGTGAGATTGATGCAGTATATGGTAAGCGCTTGGATGGGCATGGAAGCTTAGAAAACATTGCAAAGGGAGAACTGACAGTATTTGGTGTTAAGTTGAATGAGAAAGAAATGAGTTGAAGATAATGCCAAGGTTACTGGCTTGTGAGACAGGGAGGATGGTGGTGGTGCCTACAGTGATGGGAAAGTCAGGAAGAGGACAGGATTTGGTTGGAAAGATGAGTTCTGTTTTGCATATAGTAAGCCCCAAACATTTTTGTGTATTTAGGGTCATCTTGTGGCTTTAACATTGACAAAAAGTCTTAATCAATACACTATCACTTAAAGAGAGTGTAAGGTTGTTTTAAAATTTCAGAACTCAGTTACAAGCAGTATTTCCTGAGTATTCATGGGGCTTAAAGCATTACAGTAGACCTGGCAGAGCATACAAAAAAAAAATCATATTCTTACAACTTCGCTTCAAAAAATCCACAGTGACCTTAGATTTAAAACAAACCTACTAAAACATAATGCTCATCAATAGTAATAAAATAGAAAACAATGGCCTTAAATGTTTACTATGTGCTAAGGGGTTGGGGGAAAAACAAAATAACCAGATTGGATACAATCCCTGTCCCACACAGGTCTCAGAAACTGGGACGAGAACAGGTATTTGATCTCATCACCATCAGCATCAGTGGTGTTGGTTGAATGCTTACTTTGTGCAGAGCATTGTACGAAGTGCTTGGAGAGCACAACAGGACAGAGATGGCAGACATACTCCCCGCCCACAGCGAGCTTAATGGGAGTTTATCTCTATTTACGGATGAGGAAACTGAGGCACAGAGAAGTTTGGTGTCTGGACTGAGATCACCGTGCTGGCAAGTGGTGGAGCCAGGATGAGAATCAGACTCTCCTGACTTCCAGACCCCATGTTTTATCCATTAAGCCACACTTCTTCCCTTTAGAAAGAGAAATGCTGTCCTTCCTCTCTGGGTGTCTTCAACTTTACATCCTTCCTCTTTTCTTTAACTGCCATTTTCATCTCTGTGTCTTGAGATTCGGGTTTGGGGTGGCAGGGGTGACTAATCACATGTTTATAAGGTGACATAGTGATCACTCAGCCGAAGGCATCATCAAGATTGGAAACATTTGGAGACGGGCTAAGGGAAAGCAGAAAGGGAATTTTGGTGTTGATTTTTGCTCCTTCTCCAGTGCTTATGCTCCTAGACTGACTATATCTCTTCCAGCACTTGTGAGGTAAAGGATAAAAGGGTGAAATGTCATTCAGTCAGTCAATCATATTTACCCCCCCCCCCCTTCACCTCTCTGCAGCTAAACCCTCTTCTCCCCCCTTTCCCTCTCCTCCTCCCCCTCTCCCGTCCCACCCCCCAGCACTGTACTCGTCCCCTCAACTGTATATATCTTCATCACCCTATTTATCTTGTTTAATGAGATGTACATCACCCTGATTCTATTTATTTGCCATTGTTTTTATGAGATGTTCTTCCCCTCGACTCTATTTATTGCCATTGTTCTCGTCTGTCCGTCTCCCCCGATTAGACTGTAAGCCCGTCAGAGGGCAGGGACCGTCTCTATCTGTTGCCGATTTGTACATTCCAAGCGCTTAGTACAGTGCTCTGCACATAGTAAGCACTCAATAAATACTATTGAATGAATGTATATTTATTGAGCGCTTACCGGTGCAGATCACTGTACTGAGTGCTAGCATGGCTTAGTGGAAAGAACACGGCCTTGGGAGTCACAGGTCGTGGGTTCTAATCCCACCTCCGCTACTTATCAGCTGTGTGACTTTGGGTAAATCACTTCACTTCTCAATGTTTCAGTTACTTCATCTGTAAAATGGGGATTAAGACTGTGAGCCCCACGTGGGACAACCTGATTACCTTGTATCTACCCCAGTGCTTAGAACAGTGCTTGGCACATAGTATGCACTTAACAAATATTATTACAATACAGCAATAGAGACAAACCCTGCCCACAACAGTCTGGCGAGGGGGGTGGGGGAGACAGACATCAAAACAAGTAAACAGGCATCAATATAAATAAATAGAATTATATATACAGAAGTGCTGTGGGGCGGGTGGGGGGAAGAGAGCAAAGAAAGGGAGTGAGTCGAGGCTATGCGGAAGGAAGCAAACTGTCCTTTGCTGCCAGTGCTTAGGTTGCTTTTGATTCAATTTATGGATTTATCGAGCTTCTACTATGTGAAAAATACCGTTTGGGAGAGCATCTTTGAAGCCGAGGATGTGGTGCCTGCCCACAAGAGTCTTGCAGTAAAATGGGAAACACTGCAGCCTTGTGAAAAGAACAGAGGCCTTGGGATCAGAGTCTTGTCTTATACCGTCGAGTCGTCTCCGACCCATAGTGGCTGCGTGGACACATCTCTCCCAGAACAGCTCACCTCCATCTGCAATAGTTCTGGTAGTGGATCCAGCGAGTTTTCCTGGTCAAAATCTGGAGATTTCTTCTGCGCGGTAAACTCGAGTTCTCGACCTCGACTCTCTCCCGTGCCGCTGCTGCCCAGCACGGGTGTGTTTTGACTTGTGGCAGATTGCCTAGACTGTGAGCCTGTTGTTGGGCAGGGATTGTCTCTATCTGTTGCCAAATTGTACATTCTAAGCGCTTAGTACAGTGCTCTGCACCCAGTAATTGCTCAATAAATACAATTGAATGAATGTGCTAGCCCCTGCCCGAGCTAGGAGAGGAATGGACGGGCCTCTGCTTGACTCTCCCTCCCGTAGTCCAGGTGCCATCCTGAGACGTGGGAGTCACGGTACCTGTGTCCTAATCCCAACTCTGCCGTTTCTCTGGTGTGTGACTTTGGGCAAGTCACTTAACTTCTCTGGGCCTCAGTTCAATGGGGGATTCAATGGGGACTTGAGCCCCACTGTATTTACTCCGGTGCTTGTGGCATATAGTACCACGGTTATTATTAAATGGAGGATACAGGCAGACACAGGCTATATTTGTGCAGTGCGAACAGAAAGAAATATGGAGATACAAGCGCTAACAGCAGTTCTATGAAGAATGAGAATAAGTGAAAACACAGATTGGCAAAGTAAATGAAATAAATGTGTATACATAAATGATTAATAATAATAATGATGATGGTATTAAGCGCTCACTATGTGCCAGGCACTGTTCAAAGCACGAGGGTGGATAGAAGCAAATCGGGGTGGACACAGTCCCTGTCCCACGTGGGGCTCACAGTCTCAATCCCCATTTTACAGATGAGGAAACTGAGGCACAGAGAAGTGGAGTGACTTGCCTGAGTTCACACGGCGGACGAGTCTTGGAGCCAGGATTAGAACCCATGACCTTCCGACTCCCGGGCCGGTGCGCTAGTCATTACGCCACACTGCTTTCCTGAAAGAATTACAGAATTCCCTGTGAGATTACATCTCCTCCAAGAGGCCTTTCCTGGTTAAACCTTCTTTTCCCTGGCTGCTTTTCCTTTCTGGGTCAACTTGATACACTTGGATCTGTGACCTCCCAGTGCTTAGGACAGTGCTTGGCACATAGTAAGCACATGACAAATACTATAGGTATTATTATTTATAAACACCCCAACCCCATAGCACTTATGTACCCACCTTTAAATTTCATATTACAAATTATTTATATTAAGATCCATCCTCCCCTGTAGACTGTAAGCTCATCATGGGCAGGGCAACTGCCTTCTAATTCTACTGTACTGTACTTTCAAGTGCTCAGCACAGTACTCTGCGCATAGTAAGTGCTCAGTAAATGCAATCGATCGGTTGAAACAGTATTGCCGTTGGTGTGACGCGACCAGGAAGGTAGTGATTTATTCCAGAATGCCTCTGGCAGGAGAGAGAGATCAGGTCTGGAGGATCTGAAGTGGTGCAGAGTTGATTTTGATTTTTCAAGTGAAATTTCAGGCCATCTTTCTCCATCTATGTTTATGAGAAAGGCCACGACCTTTTTACGGCAGGATGTTTGCGGTGGTAGCCCTCAGCTCAGGAATCTGTTTCCTCTCTCCTTCACCGGAATCTTTAGGAATGATTCCTTTAGGAACTTGATACGCACCCTCCCCTCAGCCCCACAGCACTTATGTACATATCGGTCATTTATTTGCATGTCAGTCTCCCCTTCTGAACCACAAGGTCCTTGTGGATAGGGAACACGTCTCCCAATTCCGTTGTGTGGTACTTGGTACGGAGCCGTGCACAATAAATGCCACTGATTGATCTGAAAGGTAGATGTGAGAGATGGCTCTTAAATCCAACTTTTACCTTTAAAAAAAACAGACAAATTTTGGTCGTCAGTGGGGTAAATGATCATTATTGTGGTAGTTAAACGCCTTCTATGTGCCAAACGCTGCAGTAAGCACTAGGGTTTATACAAGATAAACTGTCCACAGTCCCTCTCCCACATGATGCTCACAGTCGAAGTAGGAGGGTGTAGGATTTAGTCTCCATTTTACTGATGAGGACACCAGGGCCCAGTGAAGTAAAATGACTTGCCCAAGGTCACCCAACAGACAGGTGGGGCTGAGATTAGAACCCCAGTCTTTTGACTCTAATTGGTGGGGACACGGATGGTGGGAAAGATAATTTTTTTTGCATCGCTTTTATTTTTCTGAGATTAAATTATTTTGTGTGATGGCTTGGGTGTGTAGTGAGTTCCCACCAGAATCATGCCATAGTGGTTAGAGCACGGGCCTGGGAGTCAGAAGGACCTGGGTTCTAATCCTGATCCACTACTTGGTCTGCTGTGGGATCTTGGGCAAGCCACTTAACTTCTCTGTGCTTCAGTTACCTCATCTGTAAAATGGGGATTAAAACTGTGAGCCCCACATGGGACAACCTGATTACCTTGTATCTATCCCGGTGCTTAGAACAGTGCTTGGCACATAGGATGCCCTTAATAAATACAATAATTAGTATCATTAACCTTACCTTGTGCTTGGGAGCAGCCTAATTGCTCCCCTTCGACCTCTCCCCGAAGCAGCTTTCTTTGAAACGGAAATGCCAGGCCTCTGTATTGTAGGGGTAGGAGTTTAACTCAATAGCTAAATTAAAATATTCCTTCTCTAGGGCCGCCTTACATTTACTCCTAAATGTTAGATGGGGTGTTCAGTATTCACTTGAGTGAGCACGTTTGAGAACAGAACACTCTACTATCCTGCTGGGAGAGTACAATAGGATCAGTGGTTCTAATCAAGTTGTTACAGGGGAGACAGGTGCTAAACTAAATTGCAGATAGGAGACCATAATAGATTATAAAGCTCTGTACGTGAATTTCAAGTGGAAGGGGAGAGAGTGTGGCGCTGCTTATTGCAAGCAGCGTGGCTTAGTGAGTAGAGCACAGGCCTGGGAGTCAGAAGCACCTGGGTTCTAATCTTAATAATAATAATAATAATGTTGGTATTTGTTAAGCGCTTACCATGTGCAGAGCACTGTTCTAAGCGCTGGGGTAGACACAGGGGAATCAGGTTGTCCCATGTGGGGCTCACAGTCTTAATCCCCATTTTACAGATGAGGGAACTGAGGCACAGAGAAGTGAAGCGGCTTGCCCACAGTCACACAGCCGACAAGTGGCAGAGCTGGGATTCGAACTCATGAGCCCTGACTCCAAAGCCCGTGCTCTTTCCACTGCGCCACGCTGCTTCCTTCCACTGCGCCACGCTGCTTCCTTGGCTCCGCCACGTGTCTGCTGTGTGACCTTGGGCGAGTCACTTCAGGTCTGTGCCTCAGCTACCTCATCTGTCAAATGGGGATTAAGAGGGTGAGCCCCATGTGGGACAGGGACTGTGTCCAACCTGATTAACTTGTATGTACCCCCAAATCGTAGAACAGTGCTTGGCACATAATAATGGTGGTATTTGTTAAGCGCTTACTATGTGCAGAACACTGTTGTAAGCACTGGGGTAGATACAGGGTAATCAGGTTGTCAGATAATGTATATATCTTCATTACCCTATTTATTTTGTTAATGAGATGTACATCACCCTGCTTCTATTTATTTGCTATTGTTTTAATGAGCTGTTCTTCCCCTCGATTCTATTTATCGCCATTGTTCTTGTCTGTCCGTCTCCCCCGATTAGACTGTGAGACCGTCAGAGGGCAGGGACCGTCTCTGTTACCGATTTGTACATTCCAAGCACTTAGTACAGTGCTCTGCACATAGTAAGCGCTCACTAAATACTATTGAATGAATGAATGAAAAGGTTGTCCCATGTGAGGCTCACAGTCAATCCCCATTTTACAGATGAGGTCACTGGGGCCCCGAGAAGGGAAATGATTTGCCCATAGTCACAGAGCTGCCAAGTGGCAGAGCTGGGATTCGAACCCATGACCTCTGACTCCCAAGCCCAGGTTCTTTCCACTGAGCCACACTGCTTCTTAGTGGCTTCTATGGCTTCTTAGCCACATAGTGAGAGCTTCAAAAGTACCCTAATAATAGGTAATATTAGAGGCTAACTGAGACCTCCAAGTATTTTAGGTGGTGGGAAATGTTTTAAGTGGCAGTCGGGATATTAAATGGGGAGATTAGAGATGTGATTTCAGAAGTGGTTTGGAGTGTTAATGAACACTTTGAACTTTTGCAAGGAAAAGCACAGTGATAAGTGGCAGAGAGTCAATACTTTTTATCTTCTCTAATTGAAAGTGAAGCCTGAAATCCCACAGTACTGAAAGTGCAAAACTTTTCAGTTTCTTCTGGAAACAAAGGAATGTCTTCAGAGTAAGTGTGGCCTGTTAGAAAGAGCAAGGGTCTCGGAGTCGGGAGCCCGTCATTGGGCAGGAATTGTCTCTATCTGTTGCCGAATTGTCCATTCCAAGCGCTTAGTACAGTGCTCTGCACATAGTAAGCACTCAGTAAATACTATTGAATGAATGAATGAGTCAGAGGACCTGGGTTCTAATTCCAGCTCCACTACTTACTTGGGCAAACCACTTAACTTCTCTGGGCCTCGGTTCCCTTGTCTGCAAAATGGGGATTCAATACTTGTTCTTCCTCCTGCTTAGATTGTGAGCCCCGTGTGGGACCTGATTACCTTGTATCTACCCCAGCACTTATAACAGTTCTTGGCACATAGTAAGCGCCTAACAAATACTTAAAAAAAAAAAAAAATGAACCAAAGCTTCATGCAGCCAGTGTGTGAGAGTTAAGGGGCATATCACTTTTCCTAGATTTCACCTAAGAGCCAGGCAACAAAATACATTAGTTAGTCATAATGCAAATTACAGCTGTTGACGCACTTGCTTTATAAACTCACAAATTAAGGAGTCTGTCCGTGTTCCTGTGATACCCTCCTCTGCGGTGTTTGTTGCTGATTCACACAGGTCCCATACCTTCTCCCCTCCGCGGCAATCAGCGGTGGAAATGAAACTTGCTCCCAGCTGAACGTTCATTAATCACGGCGTTCAGAATCCATCAATCGCATACACCGTCCTGATAGAAATTATTGTCTGATTATGCCTTACTACATCTTTTTTTCCTCGATCACAGATGGAATACAAAATAAACAATCATATATCATTAGCGTGTTAACTCAGAGCCCGACAACAAGCTACCGATTAGGCACGCATTCCCCGTTAGGAATGCAGTCACCTATATTTTTCCCAAAGACAATGCGTGATGCTTTTTTAAAAAATTATGCATAACTTTTTTCCAGGTTGTAGACACGGAACTCTATTTAGATATGGCGTCTCAAGGTTATGCCTCTGAAATATAATCTTGGATGAGCGTGGCCAGTGGATAGAGCCCGGGCCTGAGAGTCTGAAGGATCTGGGTTCTAATCCCGCCTCTATCACTTGTCTGCTGTGTGACCTTGGGCAA